>NC_135715.1:189866945-190171331 GCF_964656455.1 Halichoerus grypus
GGGTCTCTTGGCATCTGCTTCTGCCAAGCCCACTGTGGTGTTCGTAACGCCTGGGGCTGACAACGGGGCTTATTTTCCTGTCAACTACACCTTGAGGAGCAGAGCACGGAGTGTTCAGGCTACGGGGGGCACTCTTTATTTACATTTGTTATTTTATTTAACATTCAGAGTGCAATGACCTTGGTATTTATCAGCCTGACTCTTTAGATGGGGAAACGGAGGTCAGACAGTTAAGTGACTTGCCCAAAGCCCCCCTGGCCATACATGGCAGAGGTGGGGTCAGGTCAGAGCCTCTACTGTATCCAAGACAGGTGTCACTGCTCTGTGTTTTATAAGAATCATCCTGTCCTTACAAAATTAGCAAGCGGCTCCTCAGACGGGTCGGGGGCTCTTATCCGGGCTTTCCCAGGATTTTGGGTTTTTCCGATATGGTCCAGAAAATTGGGGCCACCATGCTTACAAGATAACGCGATGGCTTGATTCTATCCACTTCCCTATTTTAAAAAAGTCAGAATGATAATTTGATATGTATGGTTCATGGGTTGACTGGACAGACAGTAGATTTTTTTTTCTTTTAATGACATGATGGGTTTAATACCTAGTTGAGAGCCAGCGATGATAATTAAGCCAGTTGTTGGCAGATATAATTAAAGCATGTATTTCTGATGTGTGCCTTTGAAAGGCAAACATAATCCCTGTTAATGTGACCAACTTCCTCACCTCTGCTTCCTAAAAGGCCTATGTGGACAGGCTCCCCACACACTTCCTCAGCTTCATCCTTTCTCCTTCCTTCACCCTCCTGCTTTATTGACACAGAATTGGGGGGCCAGGTCCCCTCATTTACCTCATGGTGCTCCTACTCCTTTCTTCTGTCTGCTTGGAATGGCCTCTCTCTGGGCCTCTCCAGCTCCTATTCACCCTTCAAAACTCAACGTGGGCAGCTTTTCCAGGAAGATTCCCTGGAACCTGAGCTGACGTTGCCCCTCCATGCTCCCACAGCCCCCAGGCACACTGCCGTGCCCGCCTGACATCCGTATTAGTGTCCTATTGCTGCTATAACAAATTACTATATTTTATTTCTTTATTATTTTGCAGTTCTAGCAACCAGAAGTCCACATGAGTCTCCCTGGGCTAAAACCAAGGTGTCCACAGGATTGCATTCTTTTCCAGAAGCTCTAGGGGAGAATACATACCCCTCCTTTTTAGCTTCTAGAAGCTGCCTGCGTCCCTTGACTCGTGTACCCTCCTCCACCTGCAAAGCCCGCATGGTGGACTGAGTCCTTCTCACATCTGGTCACTATGACCTCTGCTTCCATGGTCACATCTCCTCAGGCTCTGACCCTCCTGCCTCCCTTAGGAGGATTCCTGTAGGCACATTGGCTTCAGCTGCATCATCCAGGATAATCTCCCTAACCCGAGGTCTTTAACTTCATCACATCTGCCTTCGGCCATATGGGGTGACTTAGCCACGGGGGTGGGGGGAGGATTAAGACATGGACGTCTTTAGGAGGAGGCATTATTCTATCATATCATGCCAATCTGGATCTCCTTGTCCTGTGTATAGGTCTTACTAGAACGTAAGCTCCTTGGGGCAGAGTCCATATCTAGCTCATCTTGCATTTCTATCCCCTACCACTAGATTGGGCACAGTGTGGGAGCTTCATAAATGTTAGATGAACGGAGTTCCCGTGCCTCCCCACCCCCCTGAATCACATCGTGCCATGCCCGCTGAAGTACTAACTCTTGACTGAATTGTTAGAGGACCAGCTCCCCTGCCCCAGGATGATGCACTGGAACTCCTGGAGACCAGACCCTTTCAGCTCAGAGGAAGAAGAATCTAAAGGTTGGGAGGGGGGGCTGTGAGACTGACATTCACAGGCACACACGCCAGGCACCCACCGCTCTGCTTGGCGGGGCAAGGGCCAGGATAGCCCCCTTGCCTGAGCAGACCCAGACTGACAATGCTATTTTCTAGTATCTATGCCGATGCCCTGTTGCCTAGTGGTCCATACACTAGACAGACCAAGCCGTATGAGGACAGAGTAGCGCATGGGGCACAGAGGGCAGATCCAGGGTGTCTAGACAAAGCTGCTCTTGCTGGCAGCCCCCCACTCCAAACTGGTATCTACTACCGGATCTTTCATGGCTCTGGCCTCTTGGTAGAGGGCCAGCATGGGCCTTGTCTCCTACCTGCCTCATTTTTTTGCTCAACATGTGCAGGGCGAGCATGGCTGCATCTTCTCCTTGTACTCTGTTCCTCTCTACTGTGCTCCCTTTGGTCCACCTCTGGGCTTGGGCCAGCCAGCCTGAACCCCATCAAAGGCAGGCTTAAAAAAACCCATGCACCAAGAGAGTGAGAGTTTAGACATAGCAACGGAAATTGCCTAAGGAAAGAGAGTGCAAACGGGAGCACCAAAAGCACAGGAGATCGTCTGTGCTGGTGTCTGGGCAGCCGGGTCTGCCGAGGACGAGGACGGCTTCCCCGAGCACAGCCAGCAGCTCAGATGCATTCCCTTCCCGGGGGGTCCGCTCCAGTTGGAGACGCAGAGCCCACCTCTCCACTGCAGGCAGGTATGCAGAGCACAAGCACACGGAGTCTCCCAAGGCCCCCCTGCCAGGCTGCCGCGGCATAAGTGTGCACCCCCACCCTCCCTGGCCTTCTTCAGACACTCCCGGAGCCTCTACCGACCTCAAATTGCAGCTTCTCTGAGCTGCTCTGTGCTGCTCTAAGACGTGGACCGGGCGGTCACCCCGCCTGAGCCCATTCAGCAGCACTAGACTCTAAAGGACTCTAAAGTCTGACCCAACCCCAGTTGCGATCGGCTGCACCACTCTGCTCGCCGGCTCCGAGCAAATGCTGCTCCGCTTCCCGATGTGGGGTCTGCGTCAGCGGTCAACACACTTTTCTTGGTAAGGACCAGAGAGCGAAGATTTTTGGCCATCGGGTCTCGATAGCAGCTACTGCCCCTGGCCGCTGTGCTGCAAAAGCAGCCGTAGACAAGATACCGAACAGCGGGTGTGGCTTCGTTCCCAAAAAGCACTATTTACCCAAACAGGCAGCCGCCAGATTCGGCCCACAGTTTGCGGACCCCTGTCCTCGTTTGTAAAATGAAGATCATGAAGGTATTTATTATACAGGAATGTTGAGAAAATGTGCAATGTCCATGGGGCTCTTAGCACAGAACCTGGCAGACACTGAGTGCTGATGAATGCCTATCGTTAGCTCTGTGCATCCGGAACGGTGGTGTGGACGTCAGGGCTGACGTCTGCATGATTCTTCTGTAGACCTTGGGGCTCTCCTCCAACTTCTCTGGTCTGCACATCTCTAAAATTCGGTGGTTACGTGGATTAGTGTCCATCTTCACTGAAGTCAGACTCATTCAAATGAGCAAATGATTCCTGAACACTCCCTGTGCCTGACCTTGGCGTGTGAAGAGGTTGGAGGGAGGGGGTAGGTCTTGTGAGTTCTACCTCTGAGCATTTCTAGACTTTGCCTTTGTGGTCCCGCATCTTCCCATCCGTCCCCCACCTCTCATTCCCCTTCTCCGGCACTGAGGCTGCCTCCTGTCTTACCCACTTTACACTCTGCTTCTGCAAATACTGGGTGATCTTTCTACAGTGCAAGCCTACTCATGATCTCTCCTCTCTCTCAGGTACTCGGTGGCTTCTGCAAACTTCCACAGCCTTATTTAGTTCATAAGCCCTTTACTGGAGGCAAAATGCACTGGAAGGGTATATTCCAGACCACTAGCTGGCTGTCTGTGTGGGGGATGCAGGCGAAGACAAAGGAAGGGAGGCTACATTTCTTACTTCCTATGCATCTGTATTTCCTGAGTTTGTAAATCATGCTGTATTAGTTTTCTATTGCTCTGTACCAATTGTCCCCAAACTGAATTTCTTAACACATTTATTATCTCACAGTTTCTGTGCATCAGGAATCTTAGAGCGACTGAGCAGGGATGTTGTGGATCAAGGTTGCCGTCAAGATGTTGGCTCAGGACACAGTCATCTGAAGGCTCGAATGGGGCTAGATGACCCACCTCCAAGCTTACTCACACGGCCGGTGCCTCAGCTCCTTTGCACATGGACCTTTCCACAGGTTGCTAACATATCTTCACGACATGGCTGCTGGCTTCCCCCAGAGTGAGTGATCTGAGAAAGCTGCAATGTCTTTTAGGACCAAGCCTTGGAGGTAACATATTGTCATCTCTGCCATATTCTATTCCATATGGAGGTAACATATTGTCATCTCTGCCATATTCTATTCCATCACTAAGCCCTGCACACTTTCAAGGGGTAGAGAGCTAAGCTTTACCTCTTAAAGGAAGGAGTGTCAAAGAACTCACGGATATACTTTAAAACCACCACGAGTGCATGCATTAATTTTCCCATGCATATCTGTATATGAAAGTTCATGGACTGAGAAGCCAGACAGACAGATCTGCTTTAGATCCCAAGTTCCCCCTCGTGCTCATCATAGGATCTTAAATAAGACTATCATCTTCCTGAGCTTCACTTCTTATCTGCAAAAAGAGAATGAGGATACCTAATTCCTAGCAATGTTAGAGAGATTAAATGAAATGATATGTGGGCTAGATGCTTCCTAAAATGCATCTCATTGTTATTGTGCAGGGCAGGCCAGGTGCCCGCTGGCCTCACCTCGCTCCCACTTCCTGGGCACTTTGGGTTCCAGCCTCACTGAATGGCTCGTTGTCGAGCTGCCCTGTGCGTCCTCGGACCTGGGCTCTTCACACACAGTGCTTCTTCCTCCTGCAGGCCATGACACTTGCATAATTATTCTTACTGTTATTAATCAAAATCGCCATTCTGTGTATTCTTGCAAAAGGCTTCAAATGCCAAAAGAGCTTATATTTTCAATAGTGCAAGCACAGAAAACCAAAACAAACAAGAGGAAACTTCCTGTTGCCAGTGCCCTGCAGAGATGGTTTTCAATGGAGAGATGTTGGCACCAGGCCCATGTGCCCGCTCGGGAAGAGGGGCTTCTCCAGCTCTGAGATGCTGAGCCACCACTGATGCTCTCTTAGGTCCTCATCCGGAAGGGGTTTGTTTTGAAGATCAGATCTATGAACTCGTGGCAAATCTACAAAAGATGCCATGTCTTGTTCTCTGTCTCTGAGGCCAACCAAGTATAAAGGTGTGTAAGGAAGTCCTCCGGGTAACATCTGTTGGCTCCTGAACCCCAAGGGAAAGAAAAAGAAGGCTACTGATTCTTAGGAATGCAAGTCTACCGAATTCCTTTTGTTTTCTTTGTGATAACAAAGAACAGAGGGGCTGGGAGGCAGTGATTGTGACACCAGCTCCCGTGTGGGGTTTTCCAATGCCACCAGCTGGATGTCCTGCATTTAACTCAGCTCTGACACTGTCTACCTGGAGACAGCATCGGATCCCTCAGGTAAGTGCTCAGTCCCACCAGACTGGCCCTTCTACCCCACTTCAGAACTCAGTAACTGGGACCCTGTGCTTCGGACCAACCGGCTATAGATCAGAGGTTCCCAAGACCCCTCCTCAGGTTCAATGAATTAGCTGGAGCAGCTCACAGAACTCAGAGAAAATTTTACTTAGTGGATCACTGGTTTATTAGAGAAGGATATAAGTCTGGAATAGGCAGATGGAGGAGATGCATAGAAGAATGTGTGCGGAAGGGATGCGGAGTGTCCATGCTCTCTGATGTACAGCCTGCTCCACATTTCCACGTGTTCACTAACCTGGAAGCTCTCTGAACCCTGGCCTTTGGGTTTTGTGGAGGTTTCATTACACAAGGACAACTGATTCAATAACTGGTCCTTCGCTATTGAACTCAATCCCAAAGCCTCTCCCCTCCCATCCTTAAGTGATCTAGATGCTTTCCAAAAGTCGCCTCATTAACATGACAAAAGACACTTTCATCACTCTTTTCACTTGGGAAATTCCAAGGATTTTAGGAGCTCTGGGCCCAGATTCAGGATGAAGAACAGATAGATATTTCTTATCATGAGTCACATCACAAGATTTATCTTCAAGGTGTTCGACAGAGAAACAAATATGAGAACCCTCACTTGCAACTCACCCTATCTTATAGGCTTATAATTTCGACATGATTTAAACATTCCCATTAAGCCTTTCCCATCCAGACTAACAGTATAGGGTCAGGCTTTAGGGAATTTTTTATTTGGATAGTTTCTTTTACTTGGTTATAACACAGGATTTCTATTATAATTTTATATCACATTTCATTGTAAGGAACACATATTTTTGCCTAAAGACTCCTTGTGCACGAACATATTTGTTCATATACATATATTTGGTAATTTTCTTACTTATTCCTTCCTTCTCATGGTTTCTGGGGGTGACAATCTACCAGCAGTTGTACCACAAAGAAGCATCCTTCCCAGAAATGTTCCTCTAGGTGCCTCTGTCCCAGTAGAGCACCCCGCTATTTATATAGACAGGCAGGAGCTCCAAGTGGGCACGGGGCCTGTGGATAAGCACAGAGGCCAGTGGGCTTCTGTCTCTGGGGGTTGCTTCTTTCCCCACGGGGAGGATGATGAAGGTCATCTGAGCATCAGCAACACCCTCATTACAGTGTGTGGTGTGCCCTTGACTAAATTGCACCCAATTTTTCTTATTTCTCTAGGGATTAGACAGAGTCAAGGGAAATCCAATAATCATATCATTACACAGCTGCCATTATAGCCCAAGTCCTGCCTGATGAACACTTTTCATACCCAGGCCCATCAAAGGGGCGGAGCCTGAGGGCCATTTGGAGCCCATGTGTGGAGGCCCTTTGTGGGTGGATTAAGATGTGGAGGTTGCTTCAGGGAGATTGGAGGGCTGGTATTTTCCTGGCTGCCAGAATGTTAGAACTATTTTCCTTTTTCATTAAAGCACTGACCCTCAAGAGCCAGTACTCTTCCCTACGGCACCCCCAACCAGAACCCTAATCAGGGGCACAGATCCCTTTAGGGACATGAGGTAGGGACAAAGACTCAAGTATATGCAGCCACAAGAAGTAGAAGTGTGGCCAGATGATTAGTCCCTCTCTATTCTTTGGTGAGCCAGGCAGTCTGGCAGTGATCTTCTGAAAACCTGGCAAGAGGGTGAATAGAGGGGTAGAGCCCCTTTCACATCCAAGTAAGCTTCAAGCCAAGGCAGGAGTGGGCGATCCCCATGTGCTGGATTATCTCAGTCCCTGCTGGGTGTTGCTGCAAGTCCCACAAAAGCCTCATTGCCCCTTACTCTGTATTATCCTTTAGTTTTGTTGAAAACACATATTACAACTGGCTGGACAAAACCAGGATAGCAAAAAATTCACTCGATTGTCAGCTCCAATCTAACAGTGACGTGAGACCACATCTATGCTCGATGAGAAAGAGTTCTGGGATCGATTGGAAATGTCTTGCACAAGCAAAGGAGGAGGTGGTGGTGACCACTTCCTCTATGTTTCCCTACCCTGGTCTGAATCCCTGAGGCCAATGCATATCCCACAGTTATGAGCTAGAGTATCTCTCCCCTGACCACCCAAAGGTAAAAATAGAGGCCACACATTTTCTTGAAGTCTCCAGAATGTATTTGATGTTCTGTAGAGTGCTCTGGAGAAATCTCCTGTCTGTGGGCATCTAGTCACACCATGTCTTTGACTCCAAGAAAGTGTGTCAGGACAGTATGCCCAGGGGGAGGGAAAAGTGGTACTCAGATAGATACTAAACTTGAGAGGCAAGTCCCTACAAAACAGTGGGATAGCTCTTTCTAGGAGTCTTGAACAAAGACCAAATTTCAGACCATGCAATAAACAGAACTGAAGCCAGAGTGTGAGCCTGAGCGTAGGACACAGACAGGGAGCACAGCAGGGGCATGGCAGGAGTACTCAGTCCAAGGGTCTGCAAGAGAAGAGAGTGGAGTCCCAGGGGCTAAGCTCAGAGAAACGTCAACGTGGGTGGGTTCTCGATGACCCTCTTCAACTGTCATGTCATAGATTCCCAGGATTTGAAAGAACCTCTCAGGTGACTAAGTTCCCTCACTGTCCAGTACATTCTTCCTCACCTCACCTCCAATCTCATGGGCTAGGACAGACTGACAGCCAACACATGGCTGTGGCAATGGCCTTGCCGGGAAGGGATGTTCTACCTTCTTCTCTGGTTTAAATCCCCCCTTCAAGCACAGCCAGTTATTCTCCATCCTCCATCCCACTATTCTTCATTCAGCCTTAGTCAGTCAGTCAGTCCGTCAGTCAGTCAGTTATTCCAACATCTGCAGGACATTTTGGAGGATGATGCCATTGGTGGTCCAGGGCCTCTCTCTGGGAGATCTCCCAGGTCTGGCACTCCATTCATCCTCACTTTGGATTCACTCAAGCATTGGTTCACCAAAAATTGTCCCAGGGGTATTGTGGATTGGCAAGGACTGTGTCCAAATATTCAGAACCCCAAATTTCAAACCCACAAAGAGCTTCCTGTAGTCATGCATTCTTTGGAGCATTATTAAAGCCAGCAAACTATTTCCATTTTTTCAAACTGGTGCTGAAACAAATCATCATCTGATGTGGGAGTGATGGCTGCCCTGCACAGTCATATTTTCTGAGTTATCGGAGGGAGTAGGGAAAGGAATCAAAGAGCCCGAAGATACTAAGCGCATGGCATGGTTGTGAACTGCAGTGCAAGTATGAACAGTTACAACTCTCCTCCCAGGCAGAAGGCAAGTCGATGGTTGGTACCTCTCATCTGGGAACTCTGAGTCAGGTTTGTCTCAGTTTCTGCTTCACTGGTCTGCCCGTTTCCTGGCCTCTGGGTCCTCTCTCTGGTTTCATGATTGGCTCTTCATGTCCATGAAGCTGGTGGCTGAACTTTGCTACATGGAGGAGACTGTGGATACCTCAGTAGGGCTAATCACTGTATCTTACGGACCTCCCAGTTTCCAGGCTCCTGAAACCTGCCCCAGGGTCTCAGGTGCTCCATATGATGCCTCAGCCTGATCTCATGACTGCTTCCTCCTATACTCTTGGGTTTTGCAGAAGGGAATCTGCACTTGGGCAGGAACCTGCCTGCATTTGAGAAGCTCCTTGAGGAACTGGTGGGATTATCTCACCTTGAAAAACGGTAAAATGACAATAAAAGGAAGTAACCATGCAGCAGTAGGTGTTTGGAGAAGACTCATTGCTGAAAAGCTGAGGAGGTTTGTGATGCCCTTTTCAGTTCAGTAGGACTGTCTCACTCTTTTGTAGTATGGTTATTGCACTTTAGCCATTAAAAAAAATCTATTTTAAAAGGATTTTTGTCTTTTTTAAATAAAAGGATGAACTAGCTTACAGTTCTGGAAATTATTAAATCTTGGTTTATATTTAATATATATTTATATATATATATAACATATATATTTATATCAATGCCCTATTTGTTGACTTAATTGCCTTGTTGTAATGACAGAAATATCTTTTCCCACCTTTCTTTAGCCTGATTTGAACAGTTGTGAAATCATTCTGTCATTCAGTAACTTCAGTACATACTAAAGAAAATAGACTATTGGATATCAGAAATTCAGATTCCTTTCTTTTCTAAGATCCCCTTCATGTAGAGTAATTTATTAAAGTCAAGAGTTCTTAGGGGGGAAATAAAAAGAAAAAAAGGTAAAATGAGGGTCATGCTAAATATGTTCAAAGTTAGAGGTTGAGCTGTTTTGTTTCCAAATTGATTGTTAGCAATAACTTGCTACTGGCCAAGAAGACCTGGCCCCACCCCAAAATTTAAGTTCCAGCATTAATCAGAGGTTGTTCCTGTAGCCAATAAAGCAGTGATGTCCCTTGAAGGTGGATCCCGCTTCCCCAGGCAAGCCTGAGAAGAGGCTCTGCTGTCGTAGTCGAGGAAAAGGACTATAGATCTGGCTCCACCATAGTGCACAGAAATGGACCCAGAGGGGTTCCAGAAAGAAACAGGGTCCCAGTCATAGGCAGAGTGCCACATGGGACACACTATGCCCATGCTCTCCCTATGAACCTTGAGGCCCTGCTCAACTCCTCTCTGCACTCTCCTTGGACTAGAACTTGGCAGAGGCCCAGGGCTTTGGTCAAACCATGGTTGAGATGCATCCTGGGCCCTGCATCTGGGCCAGCCACATTCATCGTAGAAGAGGATGACTGATGGGCAGTCGGTCCTACTTTAACTACCACCGTTCCCAGTCAAACTCTGACCTTTTCTCTTCTAAGTGCCTACCACTGCTTGCTCAATCTGACCTGACTCTGACAGAATGTTAGGGAAAACTAAAGAGGATATCTGATTTCTCCAGCTAGAAAGAGGACACCTGCAACAAGCTGGGTAATTGGACACATGTCTTTGACTTCCCTTGGCCCATCAGTAGTTTCCATGACAAGCCTGGCCCTGTGCACTGTGCATCTG
Organism: Halichoerus grypus; assembly: GCF_964656455.1. Taxonomy (NCBI): domain Eukaryota; kingdom Metazoa; phylum Chordata; class Mammalia; order Carnivora; family Phocidae; genus Halichoerus; species Halichoerus grypus. Next base: position 189,877,331 of record NC_135715.1, read on the forward strand.
TTCTGTGGGCTTAGACTGACGTCTCCCCTGAGGCTCTGTCCACATCAGAAGGCTGGGACGTCTTCTGTCCATCTCCTGAGGATCCAAGGCCTCCATGGGATCATGCCTGGATCTTCCTATGAGGAAAGGTACCTGGCCGGCTAGGACCAAGGCCACCACATCTATACTGCAGATACCAATACTAGCAGGAACTGCCATTGTTAACATTCACTGTATGCTTTCAGCATCCCAAGATGAGCCATGACTACACCCCTCAACTCCTTTAACCTCTCAAATGCCTTTGAGGCAAACATTTGGTTGGTTTGCTTTTGACAGGCAAGAGATGGTAAGAGCTAATATTTATTACTCACCTCCTCTGTGCCAGCTCCTTTGCCTAGCGCATTACATATTCTAGCTCACTGTACCCCCACATCAGCTCAGTGAGATGGGTGCTTGTTTCATAATGGGAACACCGAGGGCTTGGAAGATGATAAATAACTTGCTAGAGGCCATGGACTGTATCAGAATTAGAGGCAGAGGACTCAACCCCAGGCAGCCTGGCTCCAAGCCCCCACCATAGGCACCCCAACACCCAGGTAGGCTGCTTTCTGCTAAAGGTACCCCAGGTTCCCTGGCCCACCTCATGGTTCTGTTCTACTGCACTCTCTGAGATGACCTTGGTCTCCTCTTTCAAGGAGAATGAGATCAATGTCCTGGACTGTTAGGACACCTGGTGGCGATGCAGTGACCCCCTTCAAGCCCCCTCACATGGTAGAAAGCTGCGTGAGGCCTGGAATATGGAACCCCAGAGTAGAAAAGTTCCCTACATTTTGGGGAGTGCTGGGCTGATGCTTGTCCCAGAAAGCCTTGGAAAATGAGTGCATTTGAAACACAATGGTTAAGGCCAATCCATGAGGCAGTGATGGTGGGGTGGTGGGGTCAGTGCCAGAATGGCACAAGAGAATTTTTACATAATAACAAACACATGTCTTGGAAGAATGGGAATGGTTTTCACTTTTTGCACAAGGACCCTGGAAATTGCTTCAGGAAATCAGCTTCAACCCCCTGATGAAATTAAACTAACATGTCAGAAAGGCAGATGAAGTGAAAATGTGCTTTCAAGCATCTTGTGGCTTCTGACATTCCCTGACCACTATCCATATTACATTGACAGAGATACTGTGTGGAGACAAAGAAAACATCAGAGTACCTTGGGTGAAACTAAATCCTTCAAAGATCACGTTGTTCATTTTTCATCTAGCTCTCTAGGTAGACTTGAAATTCAACCTCGTACTGACTGGATTATTAGAAAGAGTTCACATAGAGAAGAATGTGCATTGTTTGCTGGCATTTGGTCTTAATTTTCAATACAGTGGTGAATAGTATTAAAACACTGATCCATGCACCTTATGGAGGTACTGTACACAGACTTGATAGGCAGCCTCATTTCAACACTTGCTAATAGGAACAGTAATTTGTGTCTTTTAAAATCCCCCTACTCACCAAACGTTGACCCCAAAACATGTAACAATGGCCATATTGACTCCAGTCCCCCCGTCATGTGACTGCCCCACACACTTCCAATTTCCTAAGCATTTCTTTGTGAGTCGCATCAGATAATGAGCACTTGAAGGACACCCCTTCCGTTTCATTTTCTTACTTCATTATTCCAGTGAGTGTGGAATGACACCACTCTTGAACTTGATTTTATGATCAGAGTCAAGGGAAAACTGGCCAGTTGTTGTGCCTTCTCTTTCCTTCCAAACTGTAGACTCAGTGTTGAGCAATTCCCAGCAATCTTGGTCACAAGACAGGAAAAGGCTTTGTGACTGAAGAAGGTGAAAGCAGTTCAGCAGAGTGCGAGCGGTGGCTCGGAGCCCGCTGTTGAACGTCAAGGTCAGAACCCAAGGGCGCTGGGCACCTGGTAACAGAGAGACAGAGCCTGTGGTGGCAAAATAAAGCTTGACCACTTTTATTCTCAGCGGCTCCGAGAAAATCTGTGCTCTCCTTTGTGGGCATCCTGTGTGTCATGGACCTTCACTGGGGCCCCATTAAACTTTTTTTTTTTTTTTTGAGATTTTATATATTTATTTGAGAGAGAGAGCATGAACAGGGGCAGAGGGAGAGGGAGAAGCAGACTCCCCACTGAGCGGGGACCCCGATACAGGGCTTAATCTCGGGACCCCAAGATCATGATTTGAGCTAAAGTCAGACACTTAACCGACTTAGCCACCCAGATGCCCCCCGTTAAGCTTCGGAGAGAGCCCTCCCTTAGAATGGCCCAGGGAGGCTCATGCCTTGGGAGCTGCCTTTCTTTTGGCTTCGAGATGGGAGATGGTGTGGGAAATGTTCTTCCTCAGTAAGCAGCCGTTGGAGGTGTGCTCCCTGTGACGTGGGGACGCCTGCATTTCCACTCGTGTTGACTCTCTCCTGGGTGCCGCTCTCTGTTCTCTGCTCCCAGCTCCACCAGAGGGGACCCTCCTTCTTGTACAGAAACAGCCATTCTGAAATCCAGGGGCATCCCTTCCCTGTCATTTTTAATCGTCTCTGTCTCGGAGTTGTTATGAGACATGTACCCTCTTTTGCAACGTGTACCTTTGTGCTGCCTGTTGAACTTCTCTGCCATCTCCTTGGCATAAAGAGTGAGTTCTTACACATGAGCCCTGGTGTGGATCGACGCATGAGAGCGAAGTCATCAAAACAGCCGTAGCAAAAGAAAACAAGCGTTACGCTTTCTCCAGGATAAATGATGGGAAAAGGCTCACTGGCAAATCAGAACGTACTGCTTTCCAACTCATTCCAAGCTCCTTCCACTTCCACTTAATGACAATTTTATTTGTGAAAGTAATGTAGACAGTTAGATGTTTTCCCTCTAGAAATGACTTCAAATTTGAAGATAGGTGATATGATCTGTTTTTGTAACAGCATTTTGACTAATAGTTTAAGCATGAACATCACATTTCTTAACCACCCCCACCCCTGACAATCCAAGTAACCTCTTGTTACAACATTCATGGTAGCAGAGATTTTCCCTTCTTCCACTCCCTTGGTAACATCTGATGCCGCGGTGCAGACTTAAACAGTCATATCTAAAATGGCATGAATTCTAAAGAGTCTGGACATTCTTTGGGTTGATCAGTGACTTTTTGATTAGAGTGCAGTCATACCTTTGAAGTCTTCCCAGGGCCTGGCTGCACGCTGAAGATGCTTAGTTGAGTGTCATTAAGGATTTTGAGGAAGTGTGAGAAGACAGTGATCCTCAGTATAAGAAAACCAGGGTCTTGTTAAATAAGACAAACACCAAAGACTCCCAATGTTGGGCGAATCAACAGAGAGAACACTGAGCCTCCCAAACCCCCCTGCTTTTACTATGACAAGAGATTGTCAGACAGATGTCCATGGATCCTGAGACTTATCCTGGGTGAATATGCAAGAACCCTGAAGCCTGCCTATTACAATTCATGTCCACAGCACTACCTAAGTACTAGACATTTAAGAACATTGTTTTAAATTTCTGTTCCCTAAAGGATGAGGAAACACTGATTAATAATTGTCAAACTGCATTCTTTTTTCCGGTCTGAAAAGCTCTAAATCTTAAACTCCTTTCAGTAAGGACAAAGTCAATTCCCCCATTTTTCTAGTTTTCCAAACATTTGATCATTTTGTTAGCTCCTCCTTGAGGTACTTTTACAATAGTGGCCTTCAATTTTGAAGACTATAACTGGGCATGGTTTTTTCATCATGGTCCAATACATGCCACATATCATTTTAAATTGTCTTCATCTTAATACCTAGTGACGCTTTACTACCTCTTCCCACAATATTATTTCATTATTGGCTTGCTCTTTATGACTGTCTAGGAACTAACTCTAAAACCTTCTCAGGTTTTATGGATATTAGATGTATTCACCCCTTGATCCTTAATTATTGTTTAGTGATTCACACTATGTCTCTACCCCTATTGCATTGTTTCCTGTTTTCTGTAGACCAACTGCAGAACAGCCAGGACAAAACCATTTCCTTTTTCTCTTGGTATTTATTTGCACGCTGCTCCAGGCATTATGTGTAACAAGTTGCTGTGGCCAGTGTGGTGAGCCTGGTGTCCTGGAGAAACTGAGAGCAGTTGTCAGGAGGGCTTAAGAAAATACCCTGCTGCTGGCCTCAGCAGCAGAGGAGGTGAAGGGGGAGCAGAGCAGGGCTGACCATGTCCCTGACTCATCCTGTCTCCCTTTTGTCTTCTTTTCCAGGTTACTTCCTGTTACCTCAGGAACTTCTAGGCAGTTCTGCATAAATGGAGCTCTCCTAGATGTGTACATGGTGAGGTCAGCAAACATTTCTTCCCTCTGATTGCTTTCAATTTACTGTAATTGTGAGCCAGCACATTGAATACCGTGTTATCTTGGGTGGTGGGAATGAACAAGCCTCTCTGGCCAGAATAGAGCCCACACTCGTCTGTGTTATGCTTTCCTATATTTGTTCATTCACGCATGAGTGTGTGCATGCATGCACTCCTCCAACACATTTTTGGAACTCCTACTATGTGTCAAGCGTTATGCTAGGCTCTAGGAATGCAAACAGTTCTGCCTTGAGGAGCTCATGGTCAGCAGGTTCCCCAGAAAACTCTGTCAGAGCCTTCCATGAAGAGGAAGAAAATGCACCTTGAACAGATTGTCACTTGGAATCCAATATTGGGTCCCATGCTGCCTAGAGAGGAATATAGGTTACTTCTAAGAAGGCAGCAAGTTATAGCAGAATCAAGCTTGAACACAGGAGTCATCAGGCACCTACTCTGTCACTTACTGTCTAGGTAAATTTGGGCAACTTTCTTAACCTTCTAATCTCTAAAACAGAGCTAAAGAGAGAACCCCCTCCCATAGGGTTGTTAGAACAAATCGCTCTTCTATATGAAGAACTTATCACATTCACATGCAGGGAGAATTGCTTGAGGTTTATTAACCTTCCTCTTCACCCTACATCCCTTACCTCAATCTCTTGTTATTGAAAACCGCACCACCAATAATAAATCTATTTAATCTGGATTCAACATTCTGCACAAAGTGACACTTTATAATCAGTTGCTATGATTCTTGGATGAAGCTCAAAATCAGAACTGGGTAGCTAGGGAGCTAGGATGCAGGTTATGAGTGCAGGTGGGCCAGTGTTAGCCCACTGATTCGGGCTTTTGAGGGAGCACCGGGGGCGTCTCTCAGGAAACACAAGGACTCCAACATTTTCTGGGGCTTGTTGAATCCAGATTAATCAAGTAGAGGGTTTGTGCTCTTGTTATTGTTGCTGATATTATTTTGGCTTTTAAAAGGAAAAGACCTGGGGTAAATGAATCGGGGTCATCAAGGATCACCAGAATGTGGATGATTTCTTCCTGAATCGACATTTCCAAGTTAGTAGGCCTTGCTCAGTGCTCATAAAGTTATTCTGAAAGCCACACACAGGAAGCAAAATCATGAGAACGGAGTATGTGGACACAGTTGTGAACTTTTTTTTCAAAATAGGGATCTGGGCATAAAAAAGAAAACATTGGACTAGTCACGCATCCTGAGATTAGTCAAGACACATGGGACCTTTCACCTCTTGCTAATGTTGGGTGGCTGGCCGTGGCCAGAGGTGGCCATGAGCATTTGGCACTTGGCAGCTGTGGTGGGCCATGGTGAAATCAGATCCAAGGCCCAGGGCAGTTCTAAGGTAAACAGGTGCCCACATTGCACATGTTATCTACATTTTGTGAGGGACGATAATCCCAGTGACTAGGTGGTCTGAAGGATGAAATTGCTCTGGGGCCCTCTGAAATCAATTCACTAATGCATGTGGTCCCTAATCCTTAAGCACCTACTATACTTGTTGGGATTTGAAGGGGAATTTTATATATTCTGTCTGGCTAGAATTGGGGAGAATATTACAGGATCCTAGAAAAGCCATGTGTGTGCATGCATACGCACGTGCACACGCACACACAATGAGCAGGAAATAAGAAACTGCTTAGTTGGAATAAGATATTGGAAAGGAAAAGACATTTTTAGTTTCGTTCAGAGCAAGGATAAAAGGTCTCACAGCTTGAGGCTGACAATATGATATTAAAATCGACACAAAAAGCAAAACTCCTTAACTACAGGCTGATTTCTGCATTCCTTGTAAAGTGAAATATTACACTCTATATTTCTCAAGTATGTAGACAGAGCGCTGATTTTTATTCTTGGCTATTTTGTTTTGTGTCATAGGGTTACCTGTCCAGTCAGGAATTTTCTGTCTAATATCTATTCATAGGTAGATGTGTATGTAAAATTTTCGAATAATTTGAGCCCGGCTTTTCTTATGCATGCGTGTCACTGTGACAGAAATGTTGATAGCAGACCTGAAGAGTAATTTCGCATGCTTTAGTATTTCTCCTGAATGCTCTGTAAAGTCTTGACCATGACCCTTGAGGCTTTGTTGCAAATCTAAGGAGTCTAATGTGCTGTTTTACATCAAGGACCAATTTTATATAAAGAAGGAATGTTTTCAGGCATTTTTCCTCCTCTCTCCTAACCTTAGGTCATGGTCCCTCTGTATTTTTCATGAAAACTCTTCTTGCCTCTGAAATCTGTCAAATGGAGCTGGGACTGGCTGTGTCCTCCACAGAGCCTCAGCTAAGGGACCTAACCTCCGCATCTCCGCACTCAGCAACCGGGGCCACATGTGGTCAATTGGCAATTGAAAGCGCCGGTTATATAAACAAGCTCAGAGCAGAGATTGGTGACCGCCACTGGTGATAGACCCTTTAATTAGTGAAGTTCAATCCCACCCCCCTCTTCTGAGAACTTTCTGGATACCTGGAGGAGTTGCCTCAGGAATGTATTTACAGCTCATAAAAAGTGACCCTTCCTGCAAGTCTCCTGCCTCTTCAAACAAACAAGTCCTCCCCTGTGATCAGCCCTCACCTCCCATTCTGTCCTCTGAACCTGTTACCATGCACTCTTGCCCTCAAGGATGTCAGGCCAGGTTTCAGATTTCTCTGGTATGCAAGGGCTTTTTCTTTTATGATAAAAAAATTCAAACAGCAGGACTCTGCAAGAAAAGCAGGAGAACCGTAGAGCCTATTGTCCTTGAGCTGAGGGCATTCTGCGAGATGGACCTGGAGGCCACATGGATGCCTGCTGGCTTTGGGGGCTGCAGATATCCTCGTGGAGTCCATGTGTATGTGCTTTTAAGGGGGGGAGACCGGGCAGGCTGGGCTGTCCCCACCTCTGCTGTTTCCTTACCTTCCACACCATTCGAAAGGAGAGGCTTTTTGGTCATACTGTATTAACCAGAGACTTCATGAGAATAGTAAGGTATTGCTTGACTTTAGTAAGCTCTGAGAAAGGTCTAATAAGAACAAGAGATAGTGTTGTCTGACAGTTGCTGCCCCATGAAAAAGCTGGGGTTGCTAAAGCTTCAAGTGTCTGCCATTACCCTCTGAGACAGAGCCCGATGGAGAGGGCGAGAAAGATCCCCGGAATCCTGGGGAAGGAGAAGAGGAACAAGGCCAGAGAGAGAGCCCCCGGACTCACTTGGCAGAAGACCCCCACGAGAAAACTCAAAAGGTGCGTACGTGATCCATTACGAGTGAGACTTTCCATCTGGTGGTGGAGACTCCCTACACGGCATCTCGGGCTCCAGGCCCAGCTGAGGGTTACATAAAGCTTCTTCCTACCATTGTATTTTAGGGATTATTTTTGAGAAAGGACTATCAGCAGGATCTATAAAAGGCATAACATTCCTATTTGTCCCTGGAAGCTCATTCTGGGACAAATGTCCCTGGAAGGAACATTCTGTGGTTGTTTCAGAGCTCAAAACAGGGTTCTCCCTACCCCGCTAAAATGCTTCCAGATACAGAACAAGTGAGTAGCAGGGAGCAGGCAGACACCTGCACTTCATCAAGGAGGCCAGGGTTGCCCAAAAGGAAACCGAGCCTGCCAGCCTTATCTCATCCTGTCTTCCAGTCACCTGGTGGGGAAGATGTCGACGGTGTGCAGAGTAATGATGTGTCTTGAGCGGGGCCTGGCCCTGCTGTCCACGGGTTTGCAGTCTCCGGCTGGAAGAAGGCAGCTCCCTGTCTGGCTTCGTCGATGTGTCTACAAGGAGCAGAACTAGTGAGGTCACCGGGTTGTCAGAGCTGACCGAGGGGGGCCTTGGACACAGCCCCCGGGTTTCCTTTCCCTCCGCCAGGAGCCCCTGGCCAGCGCGGGGTTGGGCAACTCTCAGGGCTGGCTGGCTCGCGGCGGGGACCCGCACAGACCTGCCCGCACCCCTCCTTTCTGACCTCCAGCCCTCCAGCGTGAAGAGCGTGCAGAGGGTTCTCTGCTATTTTCTCAAGATGGCAAAATCAGACGCCCAGCTAATCCAGTGGAGAAGACATCCATCAAATCTGTCATGTTGCTTCATGCAGACCAACCACCCTATTCAATCTATTTTGGTAGAAATTCACATAGCACGATAATTGAGATACATGCTTTATAGGCATCTGTTCTTCTATTAGGGGCTTTTAGCTCATCAAGGTGGTGTTTGCAGAACCTGACAAAGTGATAAATTTTGCTTATTTTAATCCTTTCCTTTTTTCCACCAGAGGTTAATTGTTTGGTATTCTTTGTTAAACTAACACTTTCGATGGGTTAAGAACCACAAAGTCCGCTTAAATAAACAGACCCTTCAGGTAAGAACAGAAAAGCTAGTATAGACACAGCCATTAACTTGCTGCATTGGGGCTGGAGCGTTAGTTGATTGACATTGAAAATGACATGGCGAGTCACTCACAGATTTTTTTTTTAAATACCCATTAACTGCTAACAAGTGTTAACTTTCTTTTTTTAGGTAGGAGAAATGGATTCCTTGATATTTAATCTTCCTAAATTATTAAAATACTCTCTCTTAAATGATGTAGTACCATCCTTCAATTGCACTGCTTACTCTCAGTGATATTATTTTTAATGTCATGTTTCACATAAGTGAACTCAGTCTGTGTGTGTACAGTGACCTTATCCCATTTTTTGTGCACAGATTTTAGAATCTAGATGATACAAGCTTTATAAAATGATTCAGGAAATATTATTCCATTTGTTTCTATGCTCCAGAAGAGTTGTTGTGAATTTGTTTCGGTGACAACTTTACAGTAAGAAAGTAGGATAGTCATTTATGTCCAGAACAGCAGGTGTAGAAACCCTGGCTGATCTGCCCTCTTCCTAGAAGTATCTACATACTCAAACTTCCTCCTTTTCTAAACTCTTTTGCCTATTAGGAGACATTTGAAATTCTGAATAAACTTTAAAATAAGCCATAGATTTGTACAAACCCAAGCCTGCTGATAATTTGATTTGAATTGTCTTAAAGCCATAGAGCAGTCCAAGAGAAGAGACATCTTAACCCAAGAGAGTCTTAGGATCCATCGACACATTATCTTCTCCATTTATGTAAGTGTTCTTTCATTTCTCAACAGTGTTTTGTAATTTTCGTGGTACAACCCCTATGCGCATCTTGTTAACTTTATTCCCAAGTGTTTGTATTTTTGATGCTATTATAATAATTAATTTTTAAGTTTCCAATTTTTAGTTGTTTGTTGCTGGTATGCAGAAATACAGTTGACTGTTGTGTGGCAATCTTAGGCTGTTTCATCTGGCCCAAGTCATTCCTTTTTTTTTTTCCATCAGCTTTTGTTGTTGTTGTTGTTGTTGTTGTTTTTGTTTTCTGGTAGATCCCCGAGAAGGATTTTCTTTTTCCATCAGCTTTTTTTTTTTTTTTTTTTTGGTTTTCTGGTAGATCCCTGAGAAGGATTTTCTACAGACATTTTCTTCTTCCATCTTATTCTAAATTCTTTTTTATCTTGCTTTACTGCACTGACTGAGACTTCCAGTACAACATTCCCTGGAAGTGGAGAGGGGGTATTTTGCGTCCTTTCCCACCTGAGAAAAAAATGCATTCAGATTCACCATTTTATATGCAGTGAGCTAGAGATTGATTATAGATGCTCTTCATTTTATCCCCAGTGTGCTGACAGTTTTAAAAGACAAGTGGGGTTTAATACCGAATGCTTTTTCTACATTTATTGAGATTATCGTGTGGTCCTTCTCTTTTGTTCTATTAATATAACAAGTATGGTTGATTGACTTTCTTGTATTCCTGGAATAAACCCCTCTTGGAAATGATATTTTTTGTATGTATTGCTGGATATTCTTTCCTAATATGCTATGAAGGCTTTCATGGATATGTTCATAAGGGGTGTGTCTGTAGTTGTCTTTTCTTATAATACTTTTGTTGGGTTTTGGCATAAGGTTGATGCTGGCCTCATAAAATGAATCTGGAAGTTTCCCTCCCCCCTCTATTTTCTGAAAGAATTTGTGTAGGATTGGTATTATTTCTTCCTTAAATATTTCAGAGAATGCATCAGTGGGATCACATGGGCCTGGTATTTCCTTTGGGAGAAACCTGAAGTTATGAATTTGGTTCCTTTATTGGACCTAGGATTACTGAGATTTTTCTATTTCTTCTTGCATCCGTTTTGTGGATTTTGTTATTTTGTACCTTTCATAGAATTTCTTTTTCATCTAAGTTACTGTGTTTGTTGTCATACAATTATCACATATTCTCTTATTGGCCTTCTAATATCTGTTGGATCTAAAGTGATGTCCCCTCTTTGATTCCTGATATTGAGAATTTATATATACATATATATTTTTTTACTTGATCAGTTGTACCAGGATTCTTGAATCTTTTCAATAAGCCAGATCTTAGTGCTATTATTTTTCTCTATTGTGTATCTGTTTTATATTTCCTGGATACCCACTCTTAAGTTTCTTCCCTTCCACTTACTTTAGGTTCAGATTGTTCTTTTTCCAGCTTCTACACTGGAAGATTAGGTCATGGATTTTAATTATTTCCATAAGCATTTCCTCTATAACTGCTTTAGCTGTACGCTAAAAATTTTGCTATGTCTCATTTTCATTTTCATTTAGTTTGAAATGTAAGTTTTTCTTTGACCTATGTGTTCTTTAGAAGTGTTTTGTTTCATTGTCAATAATCTGGAGATGTTCCAGATACATCTCTGTTACTGATTTATCGTTTACTTCAATTGTAGTTAAAAAAAAAAATAAAACACACAGCAACACTTGAATTCAATGCTTTAAAATTTACTGAGATTTATTTTATAACCAAGGACTTTGTCTATTTTGATGAATGTTCCATGTACGTCTGAATAGTATATGTTTTCTGCAGTTTTGGCATGTAGTGTTTTATAAAGATCATTCAGGTCAACTTGGGTAATAGTGTTCCCCAAGTCTAGGGCATCCCAATTAATTTTCTGTTTGCTCTATCACTTATTGAGAGAGAGGTTTTTAAATCTCCAAATATAACTATGAGTATGTCCATTTCTCTTTCAAGTTCTGTCAGTTTTGACTTATCTATTTTGAAGTTCTGTTATTAGGTACATGTGTGTTAGTATCACATGTCATCATGATGAAGAGAGTCCTTTATCATATGAAATGACCCCCTCCAGTCCTGGTAGGATCCCCTATTGTCAAGTCTCCATTTCCAGCTCTTTTGTGATTTGTGGCCAATGAATGGCTTTTCTATTTCCATTCTTTTACTTCAATCTACCTATGTCTTTATGTTTATGGCTGTTGCATTGTTGTTTTGTGTTGAGTTTTTTGAAGACAGCATACAGGTGGACCATGTTGTTTCATCCCATCTGAAAAGTCTGTGTTTCAGTCCATATATTTAGATGAGCATTGTCGAACAGAACTGTTGGTGGTGATGAAAATGTTCTCTATCTAGACTGCCCAAAATGGCAGCCACTAGCCACCTGTGCCTACTGAACCCTGGACATGTTTCTAGATTGAATGAGGACTGACATTTTTTTAATTTTATTATAATTAATTAAATTTAAATTCAAATAGCCACATGTAGCTAGTGACTACCGTATAAAACAATGCAGGTTTAGATAATTTACATTCAATGCACTTATAGCTATGTGTTGGTTTAGGTGTAACATATTTTGATTTGTTTTCTACTTATTAATCTGATACAGGTTCCCTTTTTTCCTCTTCACCTGTCTTTTTAAAAATTAATTTTGCATTTTTTTGTGATTCCATTTTATATATACTATTATTTATTAGCTTTACCACTATTTTTCTTTCTTTTTTGGGGGGTGGGGGAGAGTTGCCCTAGGATTTAAAATACACATTTTTAATATTTCATACTTTATTTTCAAATAATATTATGTCACTGAAATATAATATTTTTTCTGTTGTCACACATTTGCTATCTATATGTGTTATAAACTACACAAATCAATGTCATTATTTTTTGCTTTAAATGATCAAATTGTTGGTGAAAAGAATTTAAAAACTAAAAAGAAAGTCTCATATTTTTGTACATATATATAATTTCTAGTCCTTTTCATCCCTCTATAGATTCAAGTTTCAATCTGAAATTATTTTTCTTTTGCCTGGAGAATTTTCTTTAACATTTCTTTTTTTTTTTTTTTTAAGATTTTATTTATTTATTTGACAGAGAGAGAGAGAGACAGCGAGAGAGGGAACACAAGCAGGGCAGTGGGAGAGGGAGAAGCAGGCTTCCCACTGAACAGGGAGCCGGATGCGGGGCTTGACCCCAGGACCCTTGGATCATGACCTGAGCCTAAGGCAGACACTTAACAACTGAGCCACCCAGGCGCCCCTCCTTTAACATTTCTTGAATGAAGTTCTCAAGGCCCATTTTTTTTGGTGAAGATCTGCTAGTGATAAATTCTCTGTTTTTGTTTATCTGATAAAGTTTTAAGATAAAGTCTATAAAATTCTAAATTGTTTTTTTCCTCTCAGCCTTTTAAATAAGTAATCCAATTTTCTTTCGGGTTACAATGTTTCTGACAAGATGTCTTTGTTCCTTTCTTTGTAATGTGCCTTTTTTCTTTTAGAGACATTTAAGATTTTCTCTTTGTCACTGATTTTCAGCAATTTTACTATGATAGGTTTTGGCATGGTTTTCTTTGTGTTTGTTGGATGGCTTGGATCTGTGGGTTATAGTTTTCATCAAATTTGAAATATTCCCCAGCCATTTTTTCAAGTATTATTTCTGACCCCTCCTTTCTCTTTTTTTCTCATTCTAATCACCCATTTGTTAGGTGGCTTGCTTTTATCTAAAAGGTCACTCAGTCTGGTCATTCTTTTTCATTCTTTTTTCTCCATATGCTTTATTTTGGATAGTTTCTGTTGTCATGTCTTTATGTGCACTGATATTTTACAATGCTTAATATTCTTTTTTTTTTAAGATTTTATTTATTTATTTGAGAGAGAGACCACAAGTGGTGGGTCGGGCGGGGCAGAGGGAGAGGGAGAAGCAGACTCCCCACTGAGCAGGGAGCCCGATGTGGGGCTCAATCCCAGGACCCTGAGATCATGACCTGAGCCAAAGACAGACACTTAACCAACTGAGCCACCCAGGTGCCCCTTAATATTCTCTTAATCCAATCCAGTGAAAATCTATATTTTAAAGAGATTCATCTTTATTCATCTTTAGTAATTCCACTCTTTTGGTATCTTTTCTTACTTCATTATATTCATGTTTTCCTTCAGCCCTTGATCATATTAAATAAATAAATAAATATATATATATATATATATCAGCTGTTATGGAGTCCCTTCCTCCTGAGTTTACTATCTTGCTCATATCTGTTTCTGTTTGTACTGACTGAGCTTTCTCAGTGTATGTGTTACATCTTTCTGCCTCTTATGATGGCTAGCGATTTTTCTTAGATATCAGACATTGTCAACCTTTTTAGTGCTAGGTTGTTTTTTATAGACTGTTAGACTTTGTCATGATGGATAATTACTAGTGGATTAATTCGCTATTTTTGAGGTGTATTTGAGGTGTATTTTTTTTTTTTTTTTTTTTTTAGATTTTTATTTATTTATTTGACAGAGAGAGACACAGCGAGAGAGGGAACACAAGCAGGGGGAGTGGGAGAGGGAGAAGCAGGCTTCCCGCCAAGCAGGGAGCCCGATGCGGGGCTCGATCCCAGGACCCTGGGATCATGACCCGAGCCGAAGGCAGACGCTTAACGACTGAGCCACCCAGGCGCCCCATTGAGGTGTATTTTTAATCCTTTTAATGGTTTTCCTCTAGGGCTAGTTTAGCCCCCTACTACAGCATGGCCCTTCTGGGGTCTCTATGGAAGACCCTGTGCATTCCACGAGGTCTCTCCTCTCTGGATATAGCAAGTCAAAAACTTTCTGGCTCTGTCTGAATAATTCTGGGGATTGTTTGGCCTATAGCTTCCTGGTAACTTATTTGCCCCTGGAAGCTTTTCTTTATCCAGACTCACAGAGTTTCACTATGCAGGTACCGAATGGTCCTTATTCAGAGAATTAAGGAGACATTTATGAAGATTTCTGAAACTCCTTCTTCTCATAGCTCTTCCCCTCTGGCACTCTGCCTTGCAAAGTCCTCAGTTTCCCCAAACTTTGATCTCTACCCCTTTGACTCAATGATATGGCCTTGCTCTATTTGGGATTCTCCTCTCTACTCTACAGTTTAGAATTTGCTTCCTTGAGGTAAGCTGAGGAAATTTTTTTTCCACCTTGTTTGTTTCCTTTATCTCGGGAACCGTAGTCTTGCACTTCCTCTTTTCCGATTTTTGAAATGGTTGTTTCATATAGCTTGTCAAGTGTTTTATTTGGTCAGAGTAGGAGAACGAGTCTCAACGTTTTTACTCCCCCATAGCCAGGAGCCAAATTTGATTTTTAATATGTAATTATAATCATCGTTCACATAGTTTTGTGCCTTGTTTTTAAAATTTATCTAATTTCTTTATATTGTTTATATGCTATATGGGCTACATGACTGCATCCTGAGTGGCATTTTAATATGATCTCATCTATTTGTCCAGAGGACATTAAGATTATTTCCAATTTTTCCAGAATTATGATAACATTTTGGGCTCAGCTGTCCTCCTGATGTCCTGTTCCCACTTTATCTAATAATTCACTTCATCTTTTCCCAACTTGAATTCCGCAAAAGAAAAGTCCATTCAGGACTTCCATGAGGAAAAGACACATGATTGAGTAAGTTTGGGAAATACTGGGAGCTAGACCCTGGCTTAATAGAAGCCTAAGAAATTTTGCAAAAAGAAACCATATTTATCTTTTTTGTTGTTACCTTAATTATTTGGAATGTTTTATATAATTTTTTATTATTTTGTTAAACAACACCCAAACCAGGACTAGTTTCGGTTTCAAACAGTAGGGCCTTGGGGCACACCAGGGTGGCTCAGTCGGTTAAGTGACTGGCTCATGATTTCAGCTCAGGTCATGATCTGGGGTTTGTAAGATTGAGTTCCACATCAGGCTCTGTGCTCAGTCTGGAGTCTGCTTGAGATTCTCTCTCTCCCTCTCCCTCTGTCCCTTCCCCAGCTCATGTGCTCTAAATAAATAAATAAATACATAAAAACAAATAAACAAACAAACAAACAAAACAGTAGGGCCTTGGAAGCATATATCTTGCCAGGCCTCTGGTCTGCTCTTCCAATGAGGCCTAATATGGGGACTTGGATTCCAGCAGATGACCCTTGGCAGTTGTTACCTATTCCTCAAGGACTCCAGCCCTAGGGGTCTGGAGGCGAGCAGACTCCCACTCCATGGGCAGGGACTCAGACTCCCTGGGGTGGACCTGAGGCACAAGGACTGGTAGGCTCCTGAGGGAAGGAGACAGGGATGGAGATCAGCAGCCATAATGCCCCTTAGAGACTCCAAGGGCCCTGGAGAAGTAGGTTTGTTAGAAAACACAATGCTTTGAGACTCCCAAAGTCTTTGCGTCCCATAGGCCCTGGGACAGGTGATGATGATCTGGGAATCATGAAGCTTGAGGCCCTGACCCACTAGAATTGTGGAAGATAGGCCTATGGGCTGCAGACTGTGCTCTCTGGGTCCCCTCTATGGTTGTCCTGGTGTCCTAGATACCTCTGTGTCCCCACTTTAAGGGATAGGCCAGCAGGTGGGCAGTGTGGTGAGGGGAAGGCCCACCTAGTCTTGGTTGCTGGTACAAAGGCAGGGAGCATGTTCCATCATGGGGCATGTTCCACCATGGGGCAGTTCTGCTACTGGGTGCTCCTAAAGAAGACCACTGTGTCGAGATCTGGCAGCTCTGATTATTCACTGTGGAGACATCTTTCATTCACTCCCTGTCTCCATAGTTTCTGGCCCATGATAGGGCTAGGTGGGCAGCATAAAGATGAACTTACGGCAAAGACAGAGTTGCCTCAGGGGATTTCATGTCTGCTTAACGTGAAAATGTGGATCTGGTCAGGAGGAATGACTTCTACCACCGCCACATGCAGGATCTGCTTGTCTTTGCTTGCACGCATTACTGTCCCACCCTATGGTCCCCCTCAACATTAGGACCATGGGAAGCTGCTCTTGTCCTGTGTAGAGGACATTTAGAGGACGGAGAGAACGGGGCAGGGCTATGAGCTAAGCAGTCACGATCATCCTGAAGAGATCTGGTGAAGACCAGATCTAAGCCAGTACACATGGAAACAAAGCAAACAATGTAAGACTTTTTGATAGAAACTCGGCACCACACCCAGCCCATCTGATGGTTCTGTTCCCCTCCAGGCACCCTGTGCTGTGGCCTCTATTCATGGATCATTGAAAGCACATGCTCTCCTGACTTCCGCCTTGCCTGCTGCCGCTCTGCCTGCTGGGAATGCTGCCTGCCTCTGACCACCTCTTCCGCCACCCCGGCTTCTCTGAGGCTGAAACCTCACCCGACGCTTCCATTTCTTGCCCAGTGAAGGTTTTCCAAATCCGTGAATAAAACCAAATGAGGAAATGGAATGTACCTGGCAATGAACAAGTCCCCTCTTGGCAGTAGCCTGGATGTGGCCATGGATTCCCACTGATGATGAGTGACCTCCCCCAAAGGATCCCATGTTTCTTTCTCTTACCACCCTCACAAGTTTGTTCTCTCTTACAGCTGCTCGTGCTCATAAGCCTAACGCAGAAGGCACTTAATAAAATATTTGTTCAATGAATAAAGCGATAAACAAATCAACACCCAGTCAGCAGCTCAGAAATCAATCGATTACAACATTTCTTTACTGGAGATGAGCGGCCCGTGGAGTAGTGTCTCCCCTGTGTCAGGTGATTGGGATGCTCTGAGAAGAGGCGCCCCCTCCTCACACACTCTCCCCATGCCCTGGATGGTGATGGAGCTGTGGAGGGAAGTCTGGGCATTTGGTGAAGAGACACAGCTGGGAGGCCAGTGGCAACTGCCCAGCTTGAGCTGTCCTGATGGACACCATGTACTCAGAGCTGCATTTTAATAGATCTGCAATAAATGTGTAAAACACATGGGTTGTATTTTATGCTGCAGGGCTTAAGCTGCTTACCACGCATGTTCATTTTCTTAGCCAATAAACATTGTCAAAACCAATGAATAAAACGAAATGAGGAAATGGACTCTACCTAGCATGATGAACAGCTTCCTGTTTGCAGGGACTGTGCCTGGAGGTGTCCAGACATTTGGGGAGCAGAACACTAGCAGTGGAAACACGGTTGCCCGCCCAGCCCCAGCACTGGCTTGGCCTGTGTAGTCACACAGGCATTTTTACTGGCTTTTATTTTCTCCATGGAATTTTTAAGTTGTTTGCTGGAATTGGCTGCATTAATCAAACAGTTGTTTCTCAGAGACATCGTTTATGTTTGCTGGAGCCAGAAAGGGATCTGAAGGCATTATTTTTACTTGCAGAAAGTAAACTCTGAGCCAGAAAGTGAAATGCCATTGGTTTTATTTCATCACAAAGCCCTAAGGACACATTCTTGCCCCTGCTGGATTTATAGTTGGTCTTGTGACAGGGTAGGAGGAAAGAGACCAGAGGGAATCCCAGGACAGGAAGAGGAAGAGGGGAGAAGGTTCTGGGTCTCTAAGGTATAAGGAGGAAACCACTGGTGGCTGGGTTCTATCCAGGCACCAGGGCGCTTCCTTCTCCCAGAAGAGCAGGTTGTCTTCCTGGGCCTCGTTGTCCCACCAAAGTTCAAAGCACTTTGACTCAGCCAAAGGGCACACGGACCCTGGGGATGAGTGCGGGGCAATGGGTAACCAAGTACACAGCACACTGGTGGTTACTTGTCCACAGTGCCCCCAATACCAGATTTAACAAAACTGTGTGCATAAACCACCTCAGCTTATTCCCCAAGGCTATGTCCTACTTTATTTTAAGATGGTATTCATTACTTCTGCAAAGGATAAAAGTAATATGTGAATCCTTTAAAGAAGGGAAATAGATAAAATATAAAAAAGGAAAAATTGTCTCTAAGCATACAATTCACATATCACTTCTGGCAACATTTTGGCATTTTTATTTTGTCTTTTTTAGACCAAAAAAAAAAAAAAGGTCATGCTTTTGGAGACCTTGAGACCAGGAGAATATGATTTTTATGCATTTATAATATTCCATATTATGGGTGTACCATTAATGATTTGGCCATTCTTCTACCATTATTTAAACTGTTCTTATTTTCTTCCTCGTTATGAAAAAGAGGGCATTGAACAGACCTCAGACCACTTTTTAAAAATTGTTTTTTTTCAGGGCACATTTCTATAGGTGAGACTGGGAGTCAAAAAGCACTCTTTCAGGGATCTTGATACATAATGTTAAAAAGAGGTCCACACGGCGCCCTACCAATGTGTTAATTTACCAAGAAAAACAATGGGATTTATTGTGAAGGCCTCCGGATTCTGGTCGTTTGATTTATTTTTCTCTGAAACTTTCAAACCAAATGTCTTAAAACAGACTTGAAGCGGGGAGTTTTGCTTCAGATATAGAAAAGATCCACTGGTTCTTACATTTTCTATCTCACGGAACAACAGTTTTCCATTTGCTGCACTGCATTGCGCCATGTCGCCCTGCAGAAAGGGGAGACCACGGGCGGTCTCTTCCAAGGGCGCATGCAACACAGCCCCCTGGCAGCACACAACTCCCAGAAACCCTTGCTGGAAAACAGCCTGGGCTTGGGTTTTCAGCGTTAGGCACACGAGGGTTAATGCCGATTGCAGTGGGGGCAACAGTCTGTGTGGTTTCTGTCATGTCAGCCGGAGGCTGTCCCTGGCTTGGCAGAGCTGTGCTTTCCCCTTTGGTCCAGTCTTCCCGAGAAATCAGGCTGCCCCATCGGCCGTGAACTTGTTAGCTTCTCTGGAATAGGGTTTCCCTTTCAGTCTTGAAATTCCTCTGTCTTTATGTCACTTCCCTGCTAACTACGACAAAAATAAATAAATGCATTCCCCAAGCGAGTAAAGAAAGAAAGACAAGCAGAGAAAATGACGTTCGTGCGTGGCAAGAGGGCTCTTGATTAAGGCCCGGGAAGGGAAGAACAACGGTGTCCTTGAGACCCAGTGGCGTGCGGTTGCCCCCTTCACCCCGTTTCTTTGGAAAGAGGATTTGAATGAAACACTTTACAAATATTTATATGCTGGTAGCTGTGTTATAACGATAGCCATGGTCTGCACAACCTGACTTGAGCCAGGAAATTTGGACTTAAGGCAGCAGGAACACTACTCTTGGCTCCCTGTTGCTGGGCCTGGTGCCATGACTCATGAATCACGGCTGCCCACCTACTGTTCGGAGGCCCCTGACAGCACGTTCAGCACAGAGACCGCCTACCTGCCTCTGGAGGAGCGCAGGATCCTTTCAGGGATGGGGCAGTAAAGGGACAATTCTTTAAAGACGTTTTTCCCCCCACGCACCACCTGCCCCCCATGTTTCTGTCTTGGCGAGGAAGGGGTTGGAGAAACACCACACACTGGCGAGGCCACACTTGATGGGAACACGCCACGTGAGGCTCACACAGTGCCTCAAAGTTTGCTCTATTTGCCCATTTGTGATTCTAGGTGCTTGGAACACGTACGTGAGAAAACGAAGCACGCCGGCCTCGTGGTGCTTCCAGTCTATGGGGGAGCAAATAATAAACATAGTATTCAATGGATGGAGTATAAATCAATTCTCATAAGCCACAAGGCGATATGTGCTATGGAAAAATAGAGCCAAGTGAGGAGTGGGTGCCAACACACAGCTGCTGGTGGCCCGGTTGACAAGGTAAAGGACAAACCTTGAAGGGGAAGAGAGAACCCCCTGCAGTTCACAACCCCCTGAACCCCCTGTGGGAATGCAGCCGAGGATTTCCCACAAAGGCCCTGACACAAGCCCACAAGCGGGGAGAGGGTGGGGGCATGGTCGGCCATGTGGGGGGTCACGGGGACGGGCCATGGTGTCACCACATGTAAGGACCGAGGATTGGCTCTGGGAGATGGAGAGCCACAGGGAGGTTTGGAGCTTGAAGACCCACCAGGCCTTTACAGGGTCACTGCTGCCCCAGCCTCCCTAAGGGCCCCTTAATGTCCCAGCCCACCTGCTGCTGGAATTCCTCCCTCCGGAGCCAGGGCCCCCACACTGGCTTCTGGGCCCATGTTCTGCCTGTTGGAGCAGCAAACAGCTCAGAGGACCATTGAGTTTAAAGGAATTGCAGCCTCATGAAGTCATCGAGGAGAGAGCCCGCTGAAGGCCACTCCCCCAGGGCTGGCCTTGCCCCACCCTCACCTGGGACGACCCTGTGGGGGGAGGGTTAGGTGAGGGAGGGACCACAGCCACTTGGCCACGTGTCTGGAGACCCACCATGTGGTCCCTGCCTTCCTCTGAGCCTTGGCAGCGGCCTGTGGGTGGGGATGGTCACACATCGCCAATTTCCAGGCTTAACATTATATTCCCAAAACATAAATTAATCTTCCCATGAAAGGAGGAAATACGTTTTGCCTCATATTGCTTGATACTGAAAAAACAAATCAGGTCTTTTATCTCCAGTATGACTAGGGATGAAATATCACTAGCTTCATACTTCAAGATAATTCCAACCAATGTTCCCCCAGGAATAAAGGCGTGGCGGGCGCAGCCTGTTGTGACTGCATTTTCTTCTTTTGTGGTAAATACGCTCCTCTGGGCTCCCTCTGATTGCGGGGTGCCGGCGTGTGCCCGTCACTGCTGACCCGAGAGGTCTGGCTTTTAGCTTCCTAGATCGGCCAGGGAGGTTAATAAGTTAATAAAATCCTATTTATCAGGCTCCTGAGTCCATTTCCTCTTCCTTGTGGCTCATGGTTATAATTATTCTTTATGGGCTCTCGGCGCTCCTTTAGATCTGGTTTCCCTGAGACCCTCCTATTTCCTGAGAGTCACGCCACAGAGAGAGAGCTCAGTTCTGTGGAAAGATGTCTGTTACTCATTTCCACCTGGTGTAACAAAGGTCAGTCGAAGGTGGAGCTTAGACAGTCTACATTTTACTGTGGGCTCGGCTCCGTCTCCTCTCGGGCCTGCAGGTGGAAAGCTGGTGGTCTGGGTGGCCCCAGCCCCAAGCCACACGTTAGGAGGCCACGGCCAGCCTCTGAGCACTTGGCAGCCCCAGAGTTCTACCTGCAAACCATGTGCGCGCATGAAGATAAACGACAGTAATGTATGTGACACTTCAGACGGCCACAGTGAAAGCGCAGAAAACCCAGGTTTCCCTCTGCACTGTGCAGGGGGACAGAGAATTGAAGCCACACTGGCCAAACCCTTTCCTATCGGTGAAGATGCATTTAGGTGACTTGTCAGCCCAGGAGACCTCACTTCTGATGCTGAGACAGTTAAGAGCAGTGAGGACCCCTATCTCTGAGCAGGACAGGGGAGAGGTTGTGCGCGCTCCGTGCTGGGGGACATGCCAAGCTGCAGAGTTCCTGGAGCAGGCTCCGGGACTGTGGGGAACATCCCCCGACAACTCCCCGAGGACCAGCCTTGTCGCAAAAGGAATGGCCGAATCTAGCTCTCCACTCCAGCCGCTGGCCCGGGCCTCGTGGCAATGACCCTTGACTCCTTCTAGGTTTCTATGTTAACTTACCTGCATTTCAAACCTTGGCCATGGAGGTTTGGCGTATAAACGTACAGTGTGCAGGTGTATGTGTGTGTGTGTGTGTGTGTGTGCGCACCTTTTACAATGCACAGAGAAGGAACGTAGCAGCACCCAAGGCACCCAGGAGCTCCCAGTTCCTTGGTTCCACCTCTGCGCCTCAGCTCCCCACCCCTTGGCAGAGAAAAGCTGCAAGCAAGTCAAAAATTTCCTCTTTCCTCTACCTTGAAAGGACTGGTCTGGGACCTAAACACTCACTTTAGAATCCATCTGCACCCTGGTGCTGGGCAGGCATAGACTTCCCTCTGCAAGGATTTAAAAACCGACATGTTGGGGCGCCTGGGTGGCTCAGTCCTTTAAGCGTCTGCCTTTGGCTCAGGTCACGCTCACAGGGTCCTGAGATCGAGCCCCAAGTCGGGCTCCCTGCTCAGTGGGGAGTCTGCTTCTGCCTCTCCCCCAGTTTGTGCTCACTCTCTCTCGCTCACTGTCCCTCTCTCTCAAATAAATAAATAAATAAGATCTTCAAAAAAAAAAAATAAAAAATAATAACAAGCATATCAACCACAACTAACCAGGCATGAAAATCTATTAATTAATTCAACATTCAACAGTCAAAGAAGAAAATAACACGATCAGTCCATTAAATGCCAACGAACGTTTCTGATAAAATCGAATCTATCTTAATAAATTTTGCATGCACACATGCTAAACCACAGCCCTTACATAGAGGAATGCACTGTGGTTCTGGAATATGGGCTTTAAAATCTCACAACAAGAATCATGGTCCTGCTTGATGGTGCCACGTAAAACCATTCAGATTAGAGTCGGAGCAGTGAAAAGGATGCCTGTGTCCACTATTCATATTCATAATGTTGTTTTGGAAGTATCAACCAATGGAATTAGATAAGAGATCATTCCATGTTAATATAATCGCACATCTGGTAACACAGAATAATCGACTAAAGAAATGATTAGAATTGATAGAATTTAGGGAGTTGCTTGGTTTTTAAATGAATGATTTAAAATCACTGGCTTCCCCTTACCTGAAAGACAAGCATTTAGAAAATGTAACAGAAGGAACACTCCCTTTATAAACGCAATAACATTTGAATAGTGTGGAAGGAATTTGACAAGGATTGTAGGACCTGTAAGAGGAAAATACATTCTTCTGCTGGGAGAGAGAGTCTCTACTGTGCACAAATGAGATAACATAGCTTATCTTTGGAAAGGTTCAGAGAAAAGCTGCAAGGTGTGAAGAAATAAATCACCCTAAATTAGGCTATGTATTCCAAGTGATATTAAGGAAGCTACAACAGGATACTTTGGAGTTTCACAGCGGGGCACATGGGAAATTGCATGCGGGAAAATAGTTGCAAATCATCCAGGGATTTGTGAGGAAGAAAGTGATGAGAGCTCTCTTTTCCAGGATTTACGATGTTGAGTTTTTCCAGAAAAATCGGAATGCCTAGCACTGGACCATGGACAGACTGAGTCATTGCACTGGACAGATGGGCTGAAATGCCATGTGCCTGTCTGATTCACGGACTCAGGAGTATTCATATTTCAAGTAAGTTTTTTGAGCATCTTTGAATATTTTGAGTATTTTAACATTTGTTCTACTGTCTTATTCATAATGGCCCCTCTTTTCTATTTTATTTTGTATAAATCCTGAAGTCTGTCCCTCATGTCCTTGACAGTATCTTCAGTATTGATTTTGCGTCTCTGCTAGTGTGACTTTTCATTAGTTTTACTTTGTTAATTCCAAGAAATTATATGCATTATAAATGCACGTAATAAAACAAACTCAATTAATGCCAAAGTGTATACAGAAAAAGTTGAGTTTCTCTCTTATTGTAACTATCCAGGCCCTCAGTCTGTCATTTCCAGATTTTTGTGTATCTTTCCAGAAATTTCCTTCACAAATAGCAACATAATCTACCGAAGAAGCAGAATAGTATAATAATTTTTTAAAAAATCATGTCATGTCAGCACACATAAATGTACTTCTTAGCTCTCCACTACTGCGTAATATTCCTTTTGATACAATCACCATCCATTATTTCTGAATGTTTAAGCTTTCCTGCTTTTCCACTTTGTACCTTTTATTTCAAAAATGCTATGTATTACGACTATCTTGACGCACATGTGTAAGAATATCTAGGATAAAATTCTGCACGTGGAATTGCTATTTAAAATGCCATATGCTCTAGTAGTGGGGACACTTGGCAATGTCTGGAGACTATTTTGGTTGTCATAACTAGGGGATGGAGTTCTGCTGGCATCTAGTAGGTGGAGGCCAGACGTCATGCTAAACATCCAACAATTCCTGACAAGGTACTTCTCAGCGTATAGACGGAGACCTGTCTCGGCAAGTTTAAATGCCTTGTCCAAGGTCAAAGAGAAAGTAAATGCATAACCACAATTGAGCCCTGGTTTATCTGCTGTCAAAACGGACACACACCACATTTTTCGCTGTGAAGCTGATATCCACCCAGAATAAAGATACAACAAAGAGATGAATGAACTTGAAACTAATACCATCAAAGAAAAAGGCAGTGGAGGTCCAACACACCGTCAGTGGGTATCTCTGATGTGGAGCACAACCAAACAAAGCACTGAAGCATATTCAGAGATGTCATTGAAGGAACCATTCCCAACATGAAGGAGGCACTTGATCTGCTGCTAGAAAGCCCACATCACATTCCTGGAAAATATGAATAGAGAAAATTCATCCTGAAATATATCCTGGTAAAATGAGTTAACTCTAAAGATGGGGAAAGACTACCCCTACAAGCATTCAGACAGAAGAAATGCAGTCAGCCTAGAGGAGAAGAAAGATGTGACATGTCTGTACCCGGACTCTGACCTATGCAACTGTCACAGAAGCAGACTCCATGGCATTTAGAGGGGAAACCGTGAGTCCCCACTTTTGTACCCAGTGAGGTTGTTTTTCATGTCAACAAAAAGTTATCAAAAATGCAATGAACTCTTCCTGGAAAGGTAGCAAGCCATACTTGAAATGATTAAAAATAAAGAGCTCATGCAAGGGAAAGGTGTCATGGAAGGTGATGAGCGTTTAAATATGGGACCAGCGGTAAACACGTGTAGTGAACTCTGTAAAAGTCAACATTTTGAAGGAAGAGACTCCAGGGTAAAATTTTTAAAATAATCAGTGATAAAGACAGACTAAATTTCCTGTACTTGTTAATAAAAGGAAGAGGTCAGAGTGGGCTCAACTGGACATATAAGGGATGGTCATAGGAGAGAGGTGAAAATCATTTCATTTTTAAAATTTCCTTTCTGGGGTTGAGGAACAAATATTTAGTGCTATCTGTCCATGTTATTTAAAGCTATAAAGTTAGTCCCTGGGAGAACTCAGGACAAATTATATGACTCTTAAATTTTCACAAGATGAAAAACATATTGATCATAAAATGAGACACACAAAAGGAATAGAAAGTATTTCATTCCGCCTGAAAAGCGTGGGGAGCACGGATAACTTAATATGTGAAAACCTATTAGCATAATTCCTTTTGCTGCCAGATTTATGGAGAAACCATATGGTCATCTCAGTAGATGCAGAGAAAAAACATTTAATTAAATTTAACACTCATACATGATCGAATAACAACTCTTAGCAAACTAATAAAAAAAGGGAACGTTCTGAATTTAATAAAAGACATCAATGACACAGAAATCATCCTATTTGAGTGGTGAAACATTAGAAACATTTATTTTGAAGTGAAGAACAAGAAAGTGTTGTCTATGATCATTGTTTCGTGATTAATATTGTACTGGAACCCCTGGCAAGTATAGTAAGACAAGGAAAAAAGACTCCCTTGCCCCCTCCACAAAAGTCCCCAAACTAAGTAAAATATGAAGAGATAAGAAAGAAAGAAGAAAGAAAGAGACACAGTTATTGTTTCCAGCAACCATGAATTAGAAAATGTAATTATAACAGTTTCTGCCAACAACACGGCGAAACTCATAAGAATCTGGGAATAAATCTAACAAGAGATGAGAATGACTTTTATTGAAAAAAATTATAACACAGTTTACAAATAATTAAATCAGGGGAAATGCATTCTGTGTTCACAAGTGGGATGATATCAGTTCCCTCTAAATTAACTTTTGAATTCTATACAGCTTCAGTCAAAATCCCACGGGGTTGTCGATGAAACTTGACATTAGCTTTATCGTAAACTCCACATGGGCTAAGAATAGAGAAGAACAGAAAAGGCATTCTGAAGAGGGATGACCATGAGGAGTAGTTACCATAACATTAGAATAATTAGAACAGGGTGATGTGTTCACAGGGATGAGCAAATAGACCAAGAAAACAGAGCAAAGGACTCGGAAGGCAATCCGTGTGTATTTGTTCTACCGGATTCTACCAAAGCTCTGGGACAAAACATCGACAGAAAGACCCGCTGGTGCAGTATGTTACTCTTGCAATTATCCACCACATGGGGAAAATAGAGTGAAACTTACACCTGACACCAAAGCCCATGATGAACTCCAGGTAGGCTAAAGAAATAAGTTTGATGAGCAAAAAACAGGACAGTAGCCAGTGTTGGTGAAGATGTAGAGGTAGAGAAAAGACGACATTTCTGTCCTGTGGTGTTTGGTGGGTGGGAATGTAAATAGGGCGATTTCTCTGGAAGACAGTTGATGATGGGTATGTGCTATATGCCTGCATTTCCCTCATTCAGAAAACCTCACATATGAAGATGTTTACTATAGCACATAGCACTACTACGTAAAAGGGAAGACTAGAAGACACTTAAATGCCCATACATGGAAAAATGGCTGAATTATGCCATTTTCATATGATAGAATCCTACATAGATCTGAACAGGCCCATATGGAGTAGAACAGGATGAGGACAGAAACGTCAACTGTGTGAATAACATCACATCTTTTGAAAAAAATAACATCTGAAGTGAAAATAGAAAATGCAGTTGAATATAAAAATTACTATGTTGACAACTGGCACCAGCATTCCTCTTGGGGAGAAATTTGTGTGTTTAGGAAAAATGGTCTTAATAAACTCCTTTAGGTCCAAAAGAGAAAACACAGACAGCATATTTTGGAGAAGATGTCTGAAAAAGGGTATGCCATGCTATTAAACCATGATTAATTTAGGAGTGTGAGATCATAGAAAATGTTTACTCAAAAGTTGAGTATTCTACTCTGTATGTCACTAGAATGGTGAATATATGTCATTATGCATTTGTCCAAACTCGTAGAACACCAAGAGTGACCCCTAATGTAAACTGTGGGTCCTGGGTGATAATGACGTGCCCAAACAGGTTCATTAATTATAACAGATGTACCTGCTGGTGGGGGTTGTTGATCATGGGGGAGGCTGTGCGTGTGTGGGGGCAGGAAGCATATGGGAGATCTCTGCACCTTCCACTCAATTTTGCTGTGAACCTAAAACTGCTCTAAAAAATAAAGTCTATTTAAAAATACCCCAAAACCAAACTTGTGATATAGTTAAAAAAAGTATTTTAGTTCAAAGATCTTAATGTTTGCACCTTTTACAGTATCGCTTATTACCTTTGTATTTGAGAAAAATAATAAAGCTTCAACTATACTAGGAATTAAAGAAATGAAAATTACAACAAGGAAATACCATTTTTACGCAGACCAAATTGTCAAAAATGTAATTAAAATGACATGACCCCTTATTGGCAAGAGTTCAGGAAACAGACACTCTCCTTTACTGCTGGCAGAACGTAAATTAATGTAGATTATCTGGAGGGCATCTAAACCCTGGAAAACATTCAGACCCTTTAAATTGTAATTCTACTTTAAGTAAATTAACCTTAGCCAAGGTCAGAGATGTGCAAAAATATTTACAAAGAAGGGAGTATGTTGTTTCTTAAGTGATAGAGGTAAAATCTAGGAGACCTCTTATGCCCAATAATAGACAAATTTATTTAAACAAAATATGCTACAACTATATGATGAATATTACCCAATCATTAAAATAGATTTTTCTTTTTTATGCTTTTTAAAATTATTTTATTTTATTTTATTGTGTTATATTAGTCACTATACAGTACATCACTAGTTTTTGATGTAGAAAATATTCAATTTTATGGGAAAATGTGATATATTAGTAAGCTTAAAAAGTGAATTTCAAAACATTATTACAGTTTAACTCCTCTTTTGTGTGTGTATCATATATATATATATATATATATATATATATATATATATATATATATATTCGACAACACAAATACATACAGAGAGAAAAAAAAAGAGAGGAGGAAGAGAAAGAGAGTGAGAGAGAGAATATATGAATAGAAAGAAATATACCAAAATGTAAGTGTTAAATGGGCTAGTTTTTGGCAGGTTTAACATAGTTTGTGTATTTGCCATCTTTGTACAATATATTGCTTTGATAGTAATTTTGAAGTGCTAGAGAGGGGCGCCTGGGTGGTTCACTGGGTTGAGTGTCTAACTCTTGATTTCAGCTCAGGTCATGATCTCAGTGTTGTGAGATCCAGCCCCGCATCCAGCTCCATGCTGGGGATGGAGCCTGCTTGAAATTTCCTCTCTCCCTCTGCCCCTTCCACCCCCACCCCATGCAGCTATCTCTCTCTCTCTGAAATAAATGAATGAATGAATGAATGAATGAATGAATGATTAAGGTGCAGGAGAAAGTAATTCTAGCTTGTGGAGCCAGAGCAGCTCAGTGCCTTGCTCACATGACCTGCGACTGGCAGAATCAGAAGCCTTCTGGTCCAGTGGAAAGAGTAATTTAGAATTCACTCCTTCTGAATCCAGCCTTTGTACTGCAAAGCAACTTAGAAGTACAGAGGAAAGGGAAATGTTATTGTAGGGTCTATGCAAGCAAATCAAGGAATTGGAAACATTCAGTAACACAAATGTGAAATTCTTTATCTCCATGAATGCATATGGCACAGATAAATAAGGACAGATGCATCATGTGGTATTCGAGTTCTAATGGTAAGGAGTAAATTAGAATCCCACCAGGGCTTGAACTGAAAATGAACTACTGGGGAGGAATACCATTTTTGTTGTGAAAATAAAGGTACTAATTTGATAAGAAGATTAAGGGAGTGGATTTCAGGGAAGGGAGGTTTCCTTGTTAAAAATTTACCATTGCTAATGGAATTCATTAATCACTCCCATCTGCTATGTCTGGTTATAAAAATAGCAAACCAAGAAGGAAAATTATGGAGATCTTACACCTCTGGAACGTTCTTACACTTTTTAAGGCATTGGACATTTAGCTTTTATATTTGGCAAAGGGCAAATATATTTTATTTGCCTTTATTAAAATATAAAATTAAGTGTGTATTTGCATAAATATTTATGCAAGTGTCTATACCAATAACCAAAGAGAGCACACACAAAGTGTTTCTGGAAATAAAGTGAGCACAATGTAAGAGACATTTACTCCACCCACAAGGCAGAAGCTTTCTTGCTCACCTGTTGGGTGTATTGTTACTGTTCTGCAGTTAGGAAGCTGACAGCATGTTTGCTGATGCTAATATTTCATTTCCCCACTCTATTGATCATCTATCCAGTCACATATGATCATTTCCTTAGCTGTTCTGGGTTCTAGGAGTCCTAATGATTTCAGAAATGATGTCTATTCCTTCTGGAAATTCAGGAAAAGAAGGACTAATTTATTTGAGGCTATGGTATATATTGTAAAAATATCAGATAAGCAAAAATTTTAGTTGTTTAAAAAAAGTTTATTTTTTTAAAAGATTTTATTTATTCATTTGAGAGAGAGACAGAGACAGAGAAAGCACAAGCAGAGGGAGAGGCAGAGGGAGAGAGAGAAACAGACTCCCTGCTGAGCTGGGAGCCTGGACCTGGGGCTCGATCCCAGGACCTGGAGATCATGACCTGAGCCGAAGGCAGACACTTAAATGCCTGAGCCACCCAGGTGCCCCCCAAAAAGTTTATTCTTTCAACACATTGTGCACCTGCTCTGTTCTGACCTGTGTTCTGGGATCTGCAGTTAGAGACATGGTTAACTCCATCACAGCCCTTAAGGAGTTCAGTGTTCGGGGGAACCTCCAAAATTATAATTCAATATGGCAAGTGTGTAGAGCAGTGACTGGCACAACGTACTCTTGTAGCATGTAAATTCTGCCCTCAGGTGTTGGGGACTTCAGTGTTCAGTGCTGTTCATAGATATTCTCATTCTTCCAAACACGTGGTAGGATAATACTTGTCTACTCTCATTTAGTTGGGTGTGGACATGTGGTTTGCCTGACCTTGATAATCATGGTCTAGACCTTCAACCTGATTGCTGAGTGGTTAAAATGACAGTTTCACTTTTGGCCAACTGGACACATAACATGAGTGAGAAACAGGCCTTTGTTGTGTTAAGACCCTGAGATTTGGGGGCTATTTGTTTCTGCAGCATAGCCCAGCCCTGCTGACTAATACAAAGATGATGTGTGGGCTAGGATATGGAGAGTCTGCCCAAGTACAGAAGAACAGGGAAAATAGAAACAGGGAGAGCAAGGCCCACAGACACCAGGCCATTCTCCTTCGTCTTGACCATTCTCCCTCATGTCCTTATTTGCAAGGTGAATTTCCCCTCATCTCTTTCCAGACTGCTGATTAAACATGGGGTATTGACCACATCCATCTATCTCTTCTCCTGCCAAACTACACTGAAATGTCAGCAAAGGAGCAGCAAAGGTGTGACTTTGCCGATAAAAACAACAGAGGACAGGATACCTCAAGAGACAACAGATATCAACAGTTTTGGATGATAAGAAGCAGATGGAGGAGGCACCACCTGAAGGAACTCAGAGTGGAAAACACTCAGTAGCAACCCGGCTCAGCCCCCAGGAGTGGTAGGATGGAGTTCCAGGACTGACATCAGGGGGTGTAGAAAGACCAGGTGAATGGGTTGGCAGATCCCCAAACCCCTTCACCTACTGGGTGCAGACCTGTACTTACTTCCTCCAGAGGAAGCTGGACATGCCTGGTCTTGGGTGCACCAAACACACTGGAAGTCTTAGGTGAGAATCAGAATTTAAATAAAACTTTTAATCCTCAACACTGAGACCCCCAGTTCTCATCCTTAGTATGGTTTCCAAAGCATTGGCAGCCATGTATGTGCTCCCCAAATAAAGATCTCTAGATACTGACATTGGGGAATCCTTCAATAAAAGCAATCAACTTGCTTCTCTCAGCCCATAGGGAATCCTACCAGTCAATGAACTCCACTTATGCATCCAGGACTTTCAATTAGTTTGTCAGTGTCCCACATTAAATATGAATGACAAAAAAGACCACGAATATTTGAGTGATTCCAACATGGAGGCATGAAAGTCAATCAAACAAAGGCATGAACAGAAGGAGACTGGAGGAAACAGATGGTACAGGGACCAGAAGAAAAATTCCAAACAAACAAATGGAAAGTTATTTTTGAGAAATAAAGAAAATATTGCATCCATAACACAAGAACTGAGTGGTTTTATAAGATGAAAAATTATAGAAAGGGAAGAGCTCTGGGAAATTAAACACTTGAGCCAAAATTTAAAACATTAGATTAGATGACAGCATCGAGGACTCTCTGATAGAGAATGAAAAAACAGAAAGGTAGAAAATGTTAGAAAAAAAAATAAGGCTTGGAGGATTAATTCAGGAATTCCAACATTTTACTAATAGGATTTTGAGATGGAACAGATTGGGCAGTGCAATTACCAAAGAAGCAGGATGGCAAAATGGGCCGGTGAGACCCATCAGAGCCCAAGTAGGATGAAGAGGGCAGCCACGCAAAGGGGGGTGTCAGAGCTCGACTGTGGTAAGGAAGGTATCTGGAAGGGGGCGCGTCAAAATGGGAAGTCAGGCCCAAACACGGAAAGGAGGCCATCCATGAGAAGGGGCATTGGGTGCTGGTGGAGCTGGGAGATTGGTTACATAAGGAGAGGTCAAGTTGAAAAAAATATATACATGTAACAAGGATAATGGGAGTCAGGTTCCTCACGGTCAGAGAAAGGAGTTACAATAGAGAAAAAGAAGAAACTACAATGAACTCTGGCTATTGGTTTGCAATTGGAGGTATTGAGTATTATTGTGAACTCACAGTCTTCAACACACAGATAAATAGATGATAGATGATAGATGATAGATAGATAGATAGATAGATGATAGAGTGAGTGATAGATGAAGAGAGAGAGAGATTCCTAACTCTATCCACTAGGAAGGTCTGGACACAATGATGTCTACCACCAAGGCATTGCTTTCTAAATATCACTTTTCACTAAAGAGCCAGGAGAAATGGCTGATTCCAGGGCTGGGGGAGGGAACAGGAAAGATGAGCTTGTAACAACTTAGACCAGAAAACAAAGAATGAAAAGGACGTATCAAAGCTGGACAGAAACCAGCTTGAATGGTCTCCTACCGGCCAATTTGAGCATCAAAATAAAGAATGACAGTAATGGATTATAACCAACTGAATTGAATAAATTAAATAGCAATTCATGAGTCCATACAGGTGTAAATAAAATAATTTAAAAACTAAAGGTTTAATTAGAAAGAGGATGTTTACATAATTTCAAACAATTATAGATTCCTTAGGAGAAAGAATGATCGTGGACGAGAGGCTAACACCATCTTCACCAAGGGCTCTTGGTGAACGTCGTGAGGAATGGGACAAACAGAAGCCATGTACCATCTGATCAGACTCAGTAAGAAGAATGCAGCATCTTGTCTAGGATATTCCTACAAGGACGCAGAATCTGAAACATGAGACCAATGCAAAGAGAATGATCTTCTACAAAATAACAGGTCTGTAAACTTTAAAAACTGGTCATAAAGGTCAGGGAAAGGCTGTAGAATGTTTTCAGATCAAGGAGACAAAGGAGGCATGAGTGGTTGAACGGGACCCTCTCTCTGGAGAGATCAGGCCACTCCCGAAGGGGTCTGAGCACCGACCTGTCTACAGTAACGACGCTACCTTCCCGCTCCTCGTGGTTGTGTGTTGTGTGTGGTTTCACAGGAGGTGTCCTCACTTGCAGGACTCACACACCCGTGAGTTCTGGATGGATGAGGCATCAGTTGAGCAACTTCTCAGCTGGGTCAGAAGGGGTAAAAGCTATTTGTATTTTACTACCAACTTTTCCAAAAAGTTTGTGCCTGTTGAAAAAAATCTTTGAAAAATGTACCTCCTCTCCTCCTCGGTCAGGCTTTCAAAATAAAACCGATTTTTACTCCTTTGACTATTTCTTCCAGTAGTCACCTACTTCGTTCTAAATAGTGTGCATTTGCTGTTATTGGGGGGGGGGTATTTTCATTAACTGAGCAGTTATGCCTCTAGCTTATGGTAGATTAGGGAAGATTTGCATGGATGCTGTTCGTCCTTTGTTGTTTATTTTGTACTTGAATATTCCAGAACCATAAGTAGAACAACAGGTGTTTTTACTAGGGGTTGTTTGTTTCTGTAGATTTTGATCCATTTGTCTTTTTTCTTTCCCTTCACCAATAAGCCTCTGGGGAATGCTTCTCCTTTAGACCTGCTTCCCCTCCCCCAGAAGCAGTACCTGCCCGAGGCTGCCCTGAGCCCCTCAAGCTGCTTGCTCTAGATTCTCCAGTAGCCTAGGCTCCTATCCATGAGGTCCCAGATTTACCCTCAGGAGGCCCCCCGGGGATGGGAGATTCTTTTGGGTGATGCCTTCTGCAGTCAGTCATCACCAGGTCCACGACTGCCTGCTCTAGCAGAAACTTCCACAACTGGCCTCGTTCATTAGGACCTTTATTTTTCTACTTACTTGTAAATTAAAGTCTGCAGTATTCTCTGGTCTCCGGGTGACACTGCCGGTGAGGGTTATATAGACTCTTGTCTGCTATCTTTTTCGATCTGTGTAGTTTTTGGAGGGCATGTGGGGAAATTTGGATTTGGGTGGTCCCCGCTATCTTATAGGAACATGGACAGCCAGAGACAAACATGGAGCAACATCTTCATGTTCTTCAGGTACGCCAAGACTTCTTCAGCAGGAGAATAGCTAAAATGAACGGATGGAAAGAACCAAGTGTTGGCAAGGCCATAGAGCTGGCTGCTAGCACTGGCAAACGCTTCCAGAGGGAGGACAAATTGATACAACCACTTTGGAAAGCTGTCGGTTTATACTAAAGCTGAACATAGATGCTCTGTATGACCCAACATGGATTTTCACTCATTATACACTCAATGAAATGTGAACACATGCACTTAAAGACACATACAATATGATTCCATGGCAGTCACAGACTAGAAACCCAATGCCTACCATCGGCGGCACAGATAAATATATTTCAATATGCACACACACAATGGGACACTACAGAGCAATGGAAAAAATATCACAAACAATAATGAGAGAAAGAAGTCAGTCACAAAAAGAATACTGTAGATTTCATTTACATAAAGTTTACAAAAGGAAAAAAAAAAACAGAAACAAAACCAAAACAAAAAACAGTGGTGTAGGAATCCAGGAGAGTGACCTCCTCTGGGGATGAAAGGAGTAGTGAGGATGAGGGGCATTTGGTTTGGGAGTGGGGTTGGGTCTGGGTAAAAGTGTGTGTTCACTTTGCAAAAATTCATCGAGTTGTACACTTTCACTTTGTTTACTTTTCTGGATAAATATTTATTGCAATTAAGTTTATTGAGAGCAGTCTTTTAAAACAACCTTCAACTTGAAATAAAAAAAAAAATTGTTGCAATTAAACATCATCTTAAACTATTGTTAAGCTTTGCTTTAGCTGTGGACTGTCTTTTGCTTTCCATTAGGTCTATGAATTTGGCCCCTCAAAGGAGGCGCCTCATCAGGGATGCGTCTGGACACTGAGGTACGACCCCTGGAGCCGCATCACTTGGCGTACCCCCACAGAGATGCTTCTTCAGCCGGGTGTGCAAGAAGGGGCAAGCAGCTGGGACCCAGAAGCCAAGGCCAGCCGCCCCAGCTCCCCTCGTGCGGTGTTTCTGAACCCCAGCGTCCTCCTCTACGAAACGGAGTCACCGTGCATCCCGCTGAATCAGCGTGCAGGAAGCCACGAACACCTGGACAGTCATCTGCACCGCGGGGCATGTTCGCAAACAGGCTCGCAGACAGGTCTCTCTTGTGATCTCCGCTTTCGCTCCTTCGATGGCATCTGACCTTCTGACATCTGCCTCTTTTCTTTAAGAAGAGTATTTCCAGACCTGAACATAGTCCACCTGATGAGTCCTGAGCTGGAGATGGGGAAGGAGGTGGGCGTGGCATCAGGGGGCAGGGCGGTGCGGGTTGCTATGGCGACATTTAAATTCTCCCATCACCTACTTTCTGCTAGTTGTACAACTTCAGGGTCCTATTTCTATTTCCCGAATGGACTAGATAGAATTCTTGGACTTTTTCAGGTAAAGAGCATGAGGTGAGTGCTTGGTACACGGAGCTGGATAGAGATCTTACCGATGTACCTGCCAGCCGTTAGACATGGAGATTCTCCTTATTTACTTAGACCCTTTCCAAGTTGTATGTGCAGAAAAATGTGAGAACAATTTTCTCTGAGAGGCCAATGTGAGCCCTGGGTTCCCACAGCCTCACAAACTCCTACGTGTTTCCATGTGGCCTCCAGGCTTTATCGTCCCTGGTGCAGATTTCACACTAGTCACCATCTGGCATACAGGATTTCCATGTCTGGCTTTTCATATAAAACACTATATAACATACCATTCCATCATGCTCACATAGAATTCATAACTATTCTAATTGTATTGAGAGGACAACATTACAAAAATTTTAAAGGAATTTTTTTAAATTTTATTTTATTATGTTATGTTAGTCACCATACAGTGCCTCATTAGTTTTTGATAAAGGAATTTTTTAAGATCACAAGTCACCCAAAGCCATGTTTGAGCATCTTGCTCCCCAACCTAAAATCTTCCAGTGGCTTCACTTTGCTCTGGAATAAGACCAGACCTCAAGGCCCATGTTTCTCTTCCGGATCCCAGAAGGCATACTGGCAAGACCTCAGCTCCAATATCACTGCTTCAAGGGGGCCATTCTTGACTCCCACCCAGGCAGAGCTGCGGACCACCAGTCCCATGTGTCCTCATGGGAGCCTGGACTTAACTACATATCACAGCAAGTAATTGCATCTTTATCTGTGGGGTTATCAACTTCATAATTTCTCTACTTGTAGGTGGTAAACCACACCACTCGGGTCCCCAGCACCTTGTCCGAACTGGCAGACATTCAGGACAAGTTTGCTGAATGGCAGAATCAGCTTGCTGCCTCAACACGAGAACATTTTTATTTTGTGTATGTGTTTCCCTCTGATCTTTGTTTATATGCATATAGAACTTCTACAAACCTGCAACTTGTATGTTCATCATTTCATGCTAAAAGACCTTTTTAAAGTGAAAACACCCATGAACGTATCTAGATTATCATCTGATTTCGCCCCATCGTCGGGCGGGAAGTTTCCTGAGTCACAGCTCTTGCACAATCAGAAGGCGTGATACGAGCAGGCGGCAGGGGCTGCAGATGGGAAGCGGGGAGCGTTCCCACACATGCCCAGAGCAGCCTGTCTGCACCTGCTCTACCTGCCAGGGGGTCCCAGAAGGCTGAGCTTCATTCGCAGGCACCTCTGAGGTGGCTGGCACGGTGTCTGTGGCTGAACTGATTTCAGCTGACTTCATGCACGCAGAGCAAAAGCCGCGGGACTGTTTTATTGAATATGATAACAAATCGTCAACTGGACCTACCCTTCCCACGTCAAAACTGGCCATTTCACACCCGTTTGGAGAGCCTGCATTTCAGCGTGGGCTTCTTCCTGGAGGAGGTGGTGCAGAAAACAAGGCTTGTTCAAGTGTCTCTAGAGTTGGAAAATGTGAACTTTTGGATCTTCTGTATAGAACCTGAGGTTTTGATCCTCATTTTAAAGGTGAGCAGGCCCTATTTTTGAGCCAGCTTTCCTTGGGGCCACTCTGCCTCTCCCAACTCTTCAGATCAGACAGAGAGATGTTAGTGAGAGGTGCAGTAGAGGGTTTATCTGTCATCTGTCATCAGTGACCTTGGACTGACCTGGAAACCCTGGGGTACCACTCTAGGGCCCCTCGTGAAGTGTGTGTGGTCTCCCCAATAAACTTGGAAACAGAAGAAAAACAAAGCCTTGACATGCTCAAAGGGGCATCTGAAAAGGTAGGGACATTGACGCAAGCACATCTAAAGGGAAATCTGCTTGGCATCTCTCCAGGGGACTTGCGGTGAACGAGGACTGTGTGTTTGGGGATCTCAAAACTGCGTGCTTTCACCCTCCACATTTTCTCCATATGCTGCATCATTGTAGTGGGATAATTGTTCCTTGCTTATAAAGTGCACTTGTCTTTATTCCCACAGGAAAGAGCATAATAAACAGGAATCAGGTCCTTTTACTGTGCAGAAGATGGGCCATAATACTAAGTCTGCCCCAGATGTTCTGACTCGAAGCCCCATGACTCTGAGCATGAAGGGCCTAGATGAAAACGAAAAACAGAAACAATAGTGGGAGCGCAGAGCCAGGTTTGAGCGCTTGACACCAGATAATGGGTTTAATAAATTTTTTCCCAGGACGTGG
Source organism: Halichoerus grypus (assembly GCF_964656455.1). Classification (NCBI taxonomy): domain Eukaryota; kingdom Metazoa; phylum Chordata; class Mammalia; order Carnivora; family Phocidae; genus Halichoerus; species Halichoerus grypus. Next base: position 189,914,845 of record NC_135715.1, read on the forward strand.
CAGACTGTTGGACTTGGATAAATTGACTGGCTGTGTTGGCATTATACAGACAGCCTTGAATATCAGATTCAGTTTGTGTAATCAAGCAAATGACCATTTCACCTCTCCTTCCCTGTCCACAATGCCCTCCTTCTCCCAATTCTTCACCCCATTCAAAGTGGGAGGGGAGTCACGGCCAGAACACGAGGTTGCGTCAGAAGGCCTTGTGTGATACCAGCTGGGCGATTTACCATGGGTGTGACCCCGGGCAAGGCCTGACCTTTCTTTGCAAAGCGGAGACGGTGTCTACCCTGATGACCGCACAGAGTTGTCAAAAGAATCGGAGTTCATGAGTGTGCCAGAGTAACCCGAGAAGCCTAAGTCACTATCCATATGACATTTAAAAATAATTCTTGAATTTCTATTTCTTCCCCACACTCTATACCGTACATGGATTAGAACTCTTTTAGGTAAGGGGCTGAGTCCCATTCATCTTTTTCCCTGGAATGTAACAGATATCTGTCTACATTTGCTTAAGTCAACCATAATCGCTGTCAACTCATTGAAAATCGGTTGCTTGGCTGGAAACAAGCATCCCCAGGTTCACTTATCCCAGGCCTGTCTCTGTCAGGTGTTTCTTCTTGGTTTATGTGGGTTTTTCCACTTTCTCCCCAACTAGAAAAGTGCCGGGAACATGCTAGGCACCCAACAAATACTACTCAGTGAATTGGCAAAGTCTTTCATTTTCAGGCCCTAGTTGTAGAAGCAGGCTAGTGCTCTGTGTAACTAGCTCCCAGTGTTGGTCTGTTCACCTAAGCTCATGGCTGGTTTATAAGTTTGGGGAATACAGCACAGGACCCAAATGTGTGCTCCTAACTTAATGAAAGAACAGCCACCACATCTACTTATATTGTGAATCAGACCCCTTCTTTACCCAGGCTTGTCTCAGGAAAATAGTCTCTAACATAAGCTGGCAATTGAAAAAAAAAAAAAAGATATTTAAGAAAATGGAACGGTGAAATCATCAGTTCTTGTAACTGTCTGGTAAAGGTTATGAAGGAAGATACTCCTGAGTGTTAGCCAAGGTAGAAGAAAATCAGGACACTCACAGCTGATAGAAGTATTAACTGGTGTAAGATTCTGCAAGGTAATTTGAGAATTTGTGGTAAATTCCACATAAAGCTGTATACATTTTGACCCTGAACGTCTGTTTTTAGACATTATTCCCAGGAATCAGCAAGTAGGTGCAGAAATGTTCAATGAAGAGAGGATTATGATTTGTGGTCGAATGAGGAATGTATTTACTAAATGTTACACGTGTTTTATTCTTCATAAAAACCAAATTCCAGACCCATTGCCTTCTGTTGACTAGCTCTCCAGAGTTCTTGTAACAGTGATTCACTCTAGGCTGGTGGGATCATGGATAGATGTTTTTTCTCTGTTTATCTATAGTTCTTGTATTTTCTTTCTTTTTCTTTAAAGATTTTATTTATTTATTTGAGACAGAGATACAGAGAGAGAGAGAGCTTGAGCAGGGGGAGAAGCAGAGGGAAGGGGAGAAGCAGAGGGAGAGGGAGAAGCAGGCTCCCAGCTGAGCCAGGAGCCCGATGCGGGGCTCGATCCCAGGACCCTGTGACCATGACCTGAGCCGAAGGCAGACGCTTAATGACTGAGCCACCCAGGCATCCCAGTTCTTGTATTTTCTATAATAAACACCTGGGCAAAACAAAATTAGTGTATAAAAGGAACCCGATCTTCCAAGCCTCAAAACTGGCCTTTGCTCCAGGCATTATTGACAAATTATGCCTTATCCAGCATACTGTGAGTGGCTGCAGGGTACATAGCAGCAGATATTAACTCAAGAATATTAAATATTTACATGATGCAGAGGTCAGTGGGGAAAGCACACGCATGAAGAGGCCATTGGGGAAATGTTATGTTTACACAGAATGCGGTTGAAGGAAATTGGTTAGGAAGTCAGGGAAGGAAGAGGAAGGAATACTTGATTGAGAAGGGATTGTATTTAAAGATGTGGATGGAGCCAGTTTACTGTAAGGATGTCCCGAGGCTTACCAGAACCCTACTGTTGCCTCCTTCGAATGGAGATGTCCCTGGCCATACCTACCTGATTGCTGTCTTAATATCTGCCAAGATCTGAAATGAGCAGGCGGAGGAAGATGCTTTATGGCAAGCCGGCAAATGGGAGGCCCACGTAGCACCATGTTCTATGCTCGTGGGTAGACATTGCTCATTGGTCACAGCCCTTCAGCCAACACAGATGAATAGCCAGAGGTTACTGAGAAACAAGAAATGTGAACAGTGGTTGAAAACATCCAACTACTTAAAAAGAAAACAAAACACAGGGTTATAGAGAGCATTAAATAAAATACAGTCAGTGAGACTTGGGGGAACAAGGCTAAACCCAGAAGGCTTGTTGGGAGGACACTGCACTTATGGTAGCTCGTGTTTATTGTGTATTTACTACAGCCAGGCACTCTTCCAGATGCTTGACATGCTGTGTATCGTTCAACAATTACATCACTCACTCCATGAGGAGGTTCCACTATTATACCCACTTTACAATTCAGGAAGTGGGCACAGAGGCTTAGTCATGTAGATGGTAGACTCTTCTCTGGTCTCTGTGACCTCCTGCCTCCCACGTCCTGGCAGTGACCCGACAGGGCGAGCGGGGTGGGAGGGAGCAGACCAGGGTCTCAGAAAGAGAAGAAACTGTGAACCCCTCTCACAGGGCTTCAGGGAAGGCAGGCAGGCTCCACACAGACACAGAGAGAGGAGGATGGCTTCTGTTCTCCCTGTGAACTTAGAGCCGAGGTTGCTCAGTGTGTGGAGGGACGGAAGTGGCCGGGAGGTTTGAGGAGTTGGTGAGGAGGATAATAATCACTGTGGTGATAAGAGTTCATGCTTATGTCCAGAGTGACCCCGTGTCTTGTTTGCTCAAGACCATCCCATTCGTACCTGTAACCTCAGAGTGATTATGAGAAGTGTCCCCATTCCCTCTCACCCTGATCTGGCCTGTCCCCTATTTTTAGGGCATCTGCGACTTGTCCTGCCTCTCTTTCTGAGCTTCACATTTTTACACACTCCATTTCATCTGCACATCAACCATGGGCAGCGTGTACAATGACCTGTGGGGAGCGAGATGGTCCCTGTGCCTTGGTGGGGACCGTCTTGAGGTTGCAGATAGTGACTTGTGGTGGCCCAGGGTGACCACAGCCCATGTCACCCTCATCACTGTCCCAGTCTATGGGGTGGACTGAGGTGTGGGCGAGGGGTCCCTGAAGCAGGTAGCGAGGCCCCAAATGATGAGGACCTGGAAAGCTAAAGCAAAGAGGACATTTAGAGACATCTCGAGCCCTCTCCCACCCCCGTCTCGGTAGAAGCTTCCAACGGGTTCCAAATGGATCAGCAAACAGAACTACCATTTGCAGCACCTTTCCTGTATCTCTCTCACCAGCCGCCCCCATAAAATGAACAAGGTGCGAGTGCATTTGCAGGTTTTACTTCCTGTCTCCCCCAAGCTTTGGCAAAGGCCGGTCATTTCATGTATTAACAGGTAGTTTTGTCGAATCCACAGGAGAGACAGTTTAAAATTTTTCCTAAAGAACAACGACTCTGAAGGAGATGAGGTTGAATAAATATTTATTTATCTCCTGTTTTCATAGGACAGATGGAGAAGTAGTTTCATGCTCAGGGAAAAGAAATTATTTTAAAGGCCCAGGTCGGGGGATATTGTTACCAGTTCCTGCTCAGTGCTATGTTATTAAACAGATGGTAAATGTCTTGTGTAAATTCCCTCTATGGGACATCTGAGGAGACAACTTATGAACCAGGTTTGGAGCACTGCCCCGGGGTGATTCTGTTGTGGTGGGTGTCGAGGCTTTTCCCCGCCAAGTGTCCCCTCGTTCAACTGTCCCTGAACACACCCCATATGAGGCTTGATCTGCAACTGTATGGTGAAAGGGAGCTGCAGTTAATGATGAATCTAATTGTGGATTTCGCAGGCTCTAACATTTGTTTTAGTTAGAACAGAAGAAAATGTGTTGTGTAAATAGGGCTTATTTACACTGCACAAAGCAATTGAATTGCAGATGCACCACTCTGTCAAAAGGCGTGGGGCATTTCATCACTGCCACCTTTGAAAGTGGATGTCTCTGATACGGGGCGAAGGTCCCCAAACAGGGACAACGGCATGGTTCCACTGTATTCTTTTAACTTCCCTCACGTGATTTGCAGTAAGATGTAAAAAGCTGACAACCAAAGTGAAAACCTAAAAGAGACACAGTGTTCATTGAGTTGGAATCCCTGTTAGTCTTGGAAATAGGAATGTTCCCCTTTCCTCAGCTCTCCCATTCAGGGAGTCTAAATATTTATATGGCACCTTCGTTCTGGATGTCAGGGCCCCTGGCTTCCCACTTGTCCACTTCGGAACAGGCACGTGCATTTTGTACTTTTTTGGCTTTTATTTTCAACTGCCCTCCAGATGCAAAGATGTCACATGACAAACAGAGAGCTGCAGAAACATCAGACAGATCTGAGGACCCCACAGACAGAACCTCGGCCCCATGAGTGCCCCCAGGGGAGACACCCTCCACGCGAATATTCCCTGCAAGGGAAAACACTCCTTCCCACTGCCCTCCGTGGGCCACGACTTCTGTGGGTAAGAAGATGCAGGAGTTGGACTCGAGTGTTTTTTAGGGTCTGACACGAACCATTTTATCTCTCCCTTCCCAGGGTCGGTTCTCATCCTGTGTCCCGATGAGGATTTTTATTTTATTTTATTTCATCATGGTAAGAACACTTAACACGAGATCTACTCTCTGAATAGATATTTCCGGGTAAATACAGTGCTGTTCTCTGTAGGCGCAACGCTTGACAGCAAATCTTGGGAACTCACTCATTTTGCATAACTGAGATTTTATTCCCAATGTTCCACAAATCCCTCTCCCAGCCTCTGGCAACCACCATTCCATTCTTTCCTTCTATGAGCTTGACTATTTTCGATTCCTCCTGTAAGTGGAAATCTTGCAGTATTTGCCCTTCTGTGACTAGCTTCTTTTACTTTGTATAATGTCCTTGAGGGCCATCCACGTTGTTGCATATTACACGATTTCCTTCTTTTTTAAAGCTGAATAATAGTCCATTGTGTATATATAACACATTTTTTTATCCATTCATTCATCAATGAATGGCGAAGAGGTATATGAAAAGATGCACGATGTCACTAATCACTGGGGAACTGCAGACCCAAAGTGCAGGGCAAGACCCCCTCCCCACTGTGGGGACGGCCACCGTCAGCACCGGGACAGGGGGTGGCGAGGATGCTCAGAGCAGAAGCAGTTCCCTGCGGATGCCGACTGGCATGCCTCTGCAGAAAACACCATGGAGGTTCCTGGAATGTTAAAATACAACCGCCATGTGATCCGGGATTCCCACCTCCGGGAATTTATCCAAAAGGACTGAAATCAGGATCTCAAAGTGGATTTAGCACTGCCGTGATTTTTGTAGAACTATTCACAGTAGCCCAGGCCAGAAGCTTCCTGCTCAGCTGTTAAGCCCCGAGCACTCTTCTTCTTCCTCCTTTTTTCCTCATCCTCCCCCACGCCCCCCTCACCAGCCTGCCCCCTCCCCTGGCGCACACCGGGATGAGGCATCTGCCACCCCCAGCCGGCCTGTCCTCTTCTGCTGGGCCTCAGCCTCAACACGGGCTGTGTACTGCTGCCGAACACAATTCTGTAAGGACTGCTCTCTCCATCCTTCGAAGCTGATGCTTAATGATGCAGAACTCCCCACTTTCTACCCTTGATTTGTCATCGTGCTCCTTAATAGCCCCCGTTCCCCACTGACACTGAACTAGGCTCTACCCCAGAGACTCAAAACCCAACCCTGCCACCGAGGCCGTGCCTGTGCTCGTCTTGGGCAATTGATTCCGCTGTCAGAAACGCCACTCGTCCCTCCTCCATCCCTTCTCTCCTGACACCCTTCCCCCCCTCCCCGCCACAACCCACTGTCTTTGAACTTTTACAGAATTTGGATCTGTAACCAATTCCTTGCTATTTAATTCTGTTCTGTCCTGTTACTCCTGTTGATCTTGGCTGTGATCTGCACACTCCTCGAAGGTGGAAACTGTCCTCGTTGTTCTGTGGTGTAGACCCAGAGAACAGATCCCACAGAAAGGGGCTTCCAAATGGAGGTCATCTGAGCCCCACCAGGCTCGCACACGTTTTCACTTCTGTGTTTTTCCAAACCAGTCATTTCTTTAAACTTAGATGACTTCCTTGTTAAAGGGACTTTTTATCACCTCTGGAAATGGAAAACTGGTTTCGACATCAGCAGAAGTTGGCCGTAAAACAGAGTCCCTCTAGGCAGAGCAATGCCCTCAGCGTCCACCTCCCCACATCTGAGACCTGCACTCTCAAGGATTATGGATGTGGGGAAGGTGGACTGGGACGGTATCATAGCTGCTGAATCCAACATGCAGTCACCTCCGGAAACGGCCATTCAGCCCACTCCCAGGTTCTAATAACTACCACTGGCTGTGTGATTTTCAAGTTACACGTCCTGGGTATAATCTTATCCGAGCCACCCAAACTCTCTCCGAACATGGTGCTATTAGCACCCATTTTGCAGATGAGAGACTGAGGCACAGCAGGATACACTAGCTTGCCCGAGACCACGCAGTGGCAAGTCGCCGAGTCTGGAAGCTGGAATCACAGGGGTCTAGGTCACAGGAGCCGGCCACATGTGAGCCTGGGAATATGGTCAGGGGAGAAGCCATAGTAACGAGAGACTCAGTTCTCTCCAGGCTGGTGGGTTGAAAGCATGGAGTCAGAGGCAGATTAACTTGAAGAAATGAAGACAAGCCATTCCTTGGGTGCCTGAGCATGTGGACCTACACTCCCGGCTGCCATTGATGTGGAAAATAAGGGGATGGGCTGAGGTCAGCCCCCCAGTCTCTGCCAGTCTGCAGGGCTTGTCTGAGTCCCTGTGGGCAGGAGTTGATGGATGGGTGTTAACGGAGCCCTCTCAGCGACCCCGGACAAAAAGCAGACCACCTCCTCGGCCAGGTGTGGGCGTCCAGAACTGGAAAGGGGCCCATCCTGCCTGATTCTTCTTACCCAAGGGAGGACTATAGTGTCAGGGAAAGTGGGTTCCGCCTGGGGCTCAACAGCCGAGGCTGTGGTGAGGGACGGGAGCAGAATCGGTGAAGGACTCATCCCTGGTCCTAGGACGGCTGCCCCTCACGGGTCCTGTGTGAGCAGGGCACAAGGAGTGGTGAGATTTCTGGTCCACCGCCCCTGGGGAGGGGCGGGACATTTGGGGTCTCTGGGATCATTAAAAATTAAGAAAAAAACATTTTCTTTCCAATCATTGCTTTTCACGACCACCTGAAGGCTGTAGGCACTTTCCCATCTTGGTGTTTTATTGAGTTTTAATGGAAGTTCAGCAAACCAAGGACACTATTCATGTTTCTTACGCGAAAAACCCCAAGTTGTACTGTTTCCAAAGAAGCAGTGATCAGAAAATAATAGGTTCTCTTGAGAATTGGCTTCCTGCTTCCAGAGAAAAGAATTGTGTTTTCAGCTTGTATCTTGTGGAGTGAATGCCTTTTAGGTCAGAGGCTGCTGTCCCACTGAAGCCGATTTCCTTCCAAATTTCCTGGAAGGGTCTTGGCCGTGAAGTGGAATGGCGCATATTGCAGAGGGTGATCTAAAGATTCGTGCAGGGCCCCCACCGTTCCTGAGGAAGGTCCCCAGCCCTGGCATCCAGGGCCTGACGACCACCCAGCTCAGCAGGCCCCTGGCCCTTGCTGGCTGTCCCCACTTCTGGTCTGGATGTGCCACGGTGACCTGACTTGCCAGGCTTGGCCAGCCCCAAACTATCCCACCCCCGAGAAATACAGGGGCCTTTTTTTTTTTTTTAAAGATTTTATTTATTTGTTTGACAGAGAGAGACACAGTGAGAGGGAACACAAGCAGGGGGAGTGGGAGAGGGAGAAGCAGGCTTTCCACTGCCAAGCAGGGAGCCCGATGCGGGGCTTGATCCCAGGACCCTGAGACCGTGACTTGAGCCGAAGGCAGACGCTTAACGACTGAGCCACCCAGGTGCCCCTAGAGGGGCCTTTTGGGGCTTGACTCCCAGGACTTGGCCCTTGGGGTGAAGGCCATGGACAATATGTCCCCCAGAGTAAAATTCTTAGACCCACTCAGAGTAAAAGTTCCATGTTCAGAAATAAGCAGATACCATCAAAGTTTAGGTTTTAAAATGGTCAGCCATCATTGACATCATTCCTCTGACCTATTGAGTGATTTCTTGGAAATATCCAAATTCTTGGAACGCTGGTAACGGCGCTTACGAAGCTGAAACAAAGAGATTAATGGGAGCCTCCGAGTCTGGGAGAGAATGAGCTCACGGCACAGCTGCGGCCTCTCGTAAGAACGAGAGAACCGTGGGGGTGGGCGGGGCTCCCTGGGTTGTCCCTTGGGCCATTGGTTAACCTTAACCTTCTTTAAGGCCCTTGAACAAAACCTGAGCTTTGCTCTTTAAACCCGACGTAGGCTTTTGTGGTGGGAAGAGGAAAGCCAATTTGTCTGGGGAGGAATTACTCAGAGCCGTCTCACGGGCCTGGAGGAACAAAAGAGGAGCATTTGCAGTTGGAACAGAAGCCTCTGACAGGATGTCTTTTAGACTCAGAGATGTGAGGCCTTGATGCTCGGGGCTGTCCCCCCATTTACATTTTAACTGCGAGGCCATTGTGAACAGGAAAGGCGCCGCCCCATACACACTGTCTGGGCGGCTGGACACTCTGCCTATTGTTGGCAGGTGTTCTGGGGGACATCGGGCGCTTCAATACTCCCCTTTCAGTTTCTTCTGGGATGTGAACGTCTCCTTCTCTTCAGAAAGAATTTTGCCTGTTATTCCACTCATGCAAATCGAGAAATAGAATGCCAAACTACTGCCCTACTTATGAAGTATTTATAATAAATAACTGGAATAAGAGTAACGATAGATATCTTATAGGGGCACAGATAAACCAAGGCCCGTGACAGCTCTTCTAAACCACAGGACGTACACACGCTACAGACCGATGTTAGGTGGTGCTAGTGTGTCCCCCACAGTGAAGGTCATGACGTCAGTCTCCACAGGGGCTGAGTGGTCCTGAGTCACCCAACAGAATGCCATTGGAAAGACCAGCAGCTGTAAAAATAAATAAATAAAAAATAAATTTAAAAAAAAGAGGTTTCAGGGAAAGACTGGGATTTACCATCTAGAAAAAACCTCACCTCATTGATGATTTCCTTGCACAGGTATCTCAGAAGAGAAGTGCTAAGAAAAATAAGAAATAAGGGGGGAAAAAATCACTGTGTGCCCCTTTGATGTCATAGTAGAACAACATCTAACAATTTAACCCAAGTCTATCCAGGGAGCATCGGAAACTCTAGAAGAATGCTCTTTGAAAACTGTAATACTCATTACTGATGTGGGGGTAATGGATAAGGAGCAAATTTTTATGTCTGGTAGAAGAAAGGATCAAGCCTACATTTTTTTTGTTGTTTTTGGTTTGTTTTCTTGTTTTATTTTGGTTTGCTTTGCTTTGCTTTCCCTGGAAGCCACCAGTTTTGTTTCTAACTTTGCAAGCTAATTCAACATTCTTTCCCCATTGATTACATACACTCATATCTTCTTTTGAACCAGCTTTTATCCTTCTGGTTCCCTCATTAATGAGTGAAGTCAGTCTTCAAAGTATGCTCACTGTGTATTTGTGTGAGTTATTTTTGATAAACTTCAGGAAATAGTACTCTAAGTTTCTAGAAGGTATTGATGGTCTTTGTGCTAGTTTTACAGCAACAGAGCTTAATGAGAGGAAGAGCTTTCATTTCACAAGTATCCCTAAATAAAATCAAGAATGCAGAATAATTGCCTGAGGGAGTTGTGAAAAGCCACCACTGACTCGGGAGAAATCTCCTCATGGTAGAGCATCCATGACAGTATAAATGTTATCCACACATCAAAAAAACATTTATAGGTAGCAGCTGAAAGAGATATTATTTCCATTTCTTGAATGAGAGTCGAATCATAGCTGGTCTTTTTCAGTTGTTCATGGAGTAATTATTTTAGTTATGGTGTTCACTGTCCTTCCCTCACGAAGTCATGTTATTCTAGAACAAAAGGCGAACCGAAAAAAAGGAAGATAACACAGTAAGGAACTCTATGTCCGATCTTTTCTGTATGGAACACTCGACATTTTTTCCAGGAAAACTCAACTTGTTTGTAGAGGCAAATATCAACAGACGAGCTCCGGGAGTGTAATTGCTTTAGGAAAAGAAATTCAGCTGCTCTGTGTCCTTTCCAGGCTTCAGATGAAGACCTTGACTGCTTTCCCAGGGCTATTTTGCTTATCTGCTGCAGCTGCATTATTTATAGGGTCAGAGAAAGTCAAAGTCTCACCAGTGCTCAAGGATCAAGCGGACCCTCCCAAATGCTAACTTCCTAATGTTCATCTGGAGAGATCTGGGACGTTCTCTATACAAAGCGTGGCTGCTTACAAGCTTAGGGGTCTTGTGACAGAGAAAATATATTTTTTCCCTCTGAACTCTCTTACAAGACAGTGAAAAAGGTAGTGAGCTACCATCTTGCTGGAGATACACAGGACTGAGTGGCCCGGACTGCAATTTTATAGTGAATTGCAAAGCCTGAATGATCACACTGACCCTAATGTCTGTCAAAATAAAGTACTACACTTTGGGAAATGTCTGTCAGTCAAGTTACATCCTTGGATTAAGGCATATGTCTCCAGAAAAGCCTTGTTAAAATAGAATATGTTATTTGGGAGGAATAACTTATTAGCTAATTAGGGCTTATGAATTTCTGATTAGGAAAAAGGGCACAGAGATGAGAAGGGGAGGTGGGAAGGGAGTTAAAGAGAACTCCATGTGAGGAAGGGCTGCCTGGGGAGGGGTTTTGTCTTGTTCTGTTTTGTTTGCAGGCGGGGGCGGGGGGGAGGGGGGCCAGGGGCTGTAGGCAGTGTTGAACAAGGGCTGGAGGGACAAGGGGAGCAAACCAGGGAAGAAAGTCTCTGTTTCCCAGTTTTACCAAAGACCTCATATTTTGCATAAAATTTTGTTATTTCTATAATCTCTGCAGGCTCTCTCTCTCTCTCTCTCACACACACACACACACACACACACACACTTTCTCTCTCTTGAGCCTTGTGAATGTAGCTTTGTGGTCATCATGAGAGGGGCTATGAAACTGGAAGTCCAGATTCGACCTCTGCTCTGCCTCTTCCTCACTGTATGACCACAGATAATTTATCAGATGTCCTGAGTCTCAGTTTGTTCATCTGTCAAATGGGGCAATAGCCCTTATGCACGTGCCTGGCTTCTGACAGGTGCTTAGTCAATGTCGGCAACTAGCGTGACATCAAGTTAACCTATTGAAAAAACATTCAGCTATTTCTTGGGAGATGCAACCTGGCATTTCAGGTGGGCTTGAATCTTTGTGTTACTAGGGTTCTTATATGAAGAATTTTCGTCCACCTAAAGCTTCCTCTAGGAAGAATATATTCTTACCATTGATGCTGGACAATGATATACTCCACATACAAGTCAGGCACCCAGAGCAGAGGCTCAGGAAATGTTTGCTCCATCCTCCATTATATTTTATATCCTCAACCATTACTATCTGGTTGTGGATGTTGAACAACCCTTGGACGGTACTAATTATCTGAAGTGTAGACAGAAATCCATGAAATGCTCCATCGAGCCGATGGCCCCATGCAGTTTAAGGTCACAGCTCCTAACAGCTGCCTGGGTAAGTCAGGTAACATCTTCCTCCAGCAAAGCTTGAAACATGGGATCCGGACACTTGGTTGAATAAACTGGTGCAGGAAAAGAGGGATAGATTGCCTTTTTCTTCTGCCTGAGCTACTCCCTTAACGTTTAAACAAAACACTCCCCAGATGACCTGAAACTTCCATAAGAATACGTAAAGACGAGCATTCATAGAATCACAAGTCTTAATTATACCTATTTAAATCCTCACTTATTTGGGCTTTGTTTAAGATTTTTATAAAGTGAACAAGAGAAGCAGTAAATTTGTATTTCACACAGATTGCTAGCACAGCGCTCACTTCCTCAGGTCCCAGCAGCTTGGGGGCGAGACGTACCTCACTTTCCCTGAGTACCTAACTTTCCCAGGGGCATGAGAACAGGGTCCTTGCTGGCCCAGAGCTTGCTGCCTCAGGAGACCTGCTAGGTTCTAGAAGTTGCCTCGCTGGCCTTGGATCCCGTATCTCCTATGCCTTATCACGCCACTTCCCTCAAGGGACCACCAAGCTGTTCTCTTCCTGGCCAGCTTTGGAGGTTCTCCCTCTTTTCTCTCCAACAGTGAATGTCTCCAAGCTTTTGCCACCAGCACTGCCCTCCCCTTGGACCCATTGGTGGCCCTCAAGGGCAGTCTTGGCATTCCACTTCTTCCAAAGGAACTCTTTGCCCGCGGGCTGGGGAGGATGTTTGGAGAGATGTTCTCCCTCTACCGGCGTTGTTGCTGGCCAGATCTTTGTGTTACGAGAGCCCCTACATAAAGAAACTTGGTCAGAGAACATGTGAAAGGCATCAGGCATTGAAACTCCTTCTTCAGCTTTGATTCTTCCAGCGGCTCGCTGTCCCTCTGCCCACGGGGAACTGCCTGGGACTGGGGCTGACTGAAGAGGACCCTGGAGAACTCAGTGATTCACCAATGGGTCTAATTTTGGGGGAAAAAAAATGTCATTTTTCAGAACTTACTGAAGAGGCAAAGAAAACCAATGTCTTTCATGAATAAAGCTTGAACTTCAGATAAAACCACAATGGTTGACTGCCTCCCCGCAAAGAGGGCAAAATCCCATCAAAAAGAGAGCACTCACTTTGCACTTTCTTCAAAAGTGTGGAGAAAATACCTTCAGAAAAGCTCAGTTCATTCAAACTTACAAAACAGCCATAAGGTCACTACAGATTTAAGTTCGGTGTGAGCACTTGGGATAAAATTAAAGAAAGGTTTATGAACTTCTGAGGAAAAGTCCAAGGGCAGTTTTTCCTTTGCAATATAACTGCCTTCTTCCCTTCCTCCTCTTTTCAAAAATATGTTGTCACCATCGTCATCATCCTCATTATCATCATCATCATATCATCACCACCATCATATCAGTTGGACAATTTAGGATCCAAATTAAATGGAAGTCAACATAACTGTATTAATGGTTCTTGATTTAATATATATTTATTATTATTATTGCTATTTAGTGTGCTGGATTTTTCCTTTCTCTTTAGTGATCATAATTTTTTAAAGTTTATTTATTTTTAGTAACCCAACATGGGGCTCAAACTCATGACCCCAAGACCAAGAGTCATATGCTCCACAGACTGAGCCAGCCAGGTGCCCCTAAGTGATCATAATTTTTAAAAAATCCTATTTATTGGACTTCTCTTGTTCAGTGGTAAATTTTAATTTTCTATGTAGACTTTACTACTTCACTATCAGTGATTCTCCAATGAGCAGTGCTTAGAGAAACCTAACCCTCACATTTTGGAAAGAACAGTCATACATGCAAATGGTAGCATATGACGCTTTTGGTACATTTATGGCCTATCGCTATGAACACATTTAAATACTTTGTTGAGAAACTATTTAAGAAAAGGCATATTTAATTAGAGATTTGTTACACAATTAAGGGAAAATATTCAAATTCTAAAAATAACATATTTAGCAATCACATGTTGTTAATTTGTAATATACGGCTATATTGCCTGGAGACATTTTGATAGTTAATAAATAAGATTAGCAAGCGCAGAGATTGCTTTAGTTTCTTTTTTATATATATATGTTTTTTTTTATTATGTTAATTACCATACATTACATCATTAGTTTTTGATGTAGTGTCCCATGATTCATTGCTTGCGTATAACACACAGTGCTCCATTCAGTACGTGCCCTCTTTAATACCCATCACCAGGCTAACCCATCCCCCCACCCCCATCCCCTCTAGAACCCTCAGTTTGTTTCTCAGAGTCCGTCGTCTCTTATGGTTTGTCTCCCCCCTCCGATATCCCCCCCTTCATTTTTCCCTTCCTGCTATCTTCTTTTTTTTTTTTTTTTTTAACATATAATGTATTATTTGTTTCAGAGGTACAGGTCTGTGATTCAACAGTCTTACACAATTCACAGCCCTCACCATAGCACATACCCTCCCCAATGTCTATCACCCAGCCACCCCATCCCTCCCACCCCCCACCACTCCAGTAACCCTCAGTTTGTTTCCTGAGACTAAGAATTCCTCATATCAGTGAGGTCATATGATACATGTCTTTCTCTGATTGACTTATTTCACTCAGCATAATACCCTCCAGTTCCATCCACATCATTGCAAATGGCAAAATTTCATTCCTTTTGATGGCTGCATAATATTCCATTGTATATATATACCACATCTTCTTTATCCATTCATCTGTCGATGGACATCTTGACTCTTTCCACAGTTTGGCTATTGTGGACATTGCTGCTATAAACATCAGGGTGCATGTACCCCTTCGGATCCCTACATTTGTATCTTTGGGGTAAATACCCAGTAGTGCAATTGCTGGGTCATAGGGTAGCTCTATTTTCAACTTTTTGAGGAACCTCCATACTGTTTTCCAGAGTGGCTGCACCAGCTTGCATTCCCACCAACAGTGTAGGAGGGCTTTAGTTTCTAAAATTTTAAAACTTGTATTAAGCTTTCATATGACAGAAAGGCATATCAATTATTCCAAGATTAATAGCCTCTTCTTTTGTAAAGTACACACTAGATCTGAACCATAAGTTTGGATTTGGGATAAAAAGGCATAAATTTGAACCACAATTTTGTACTTACTGGAGGAAAAAGTAAATTATGTGTAAAATAGTTTTAGCACAACAAAATTATTTTGTTACACTTGATTTTGAGGTGTGAAATACATGGATTTACACGGATTTAGGATTTGGATAATTCACAGGTTTTCATTTTAATGGTGTTTGTGTAAGTTAGATAGAAATTAGGAGAGAAAGGCAGGACAGTCCAAAGAAAGTTCCTAATCAGCATAAGGAAAAGAGTAATTCTTGACCACCTGTGCTGTGGTGATTTCCACTTAAAACAGTAACACACTTTAAACCATGTTAGTATAATCTGATACTAACAGTCACAAGCACTTTACAGAAGGTGCATCGACCACTGTGCTAAGTAGACGTGCATTACTTCGTGTGATCTCCCCTCAACTTAACAAAGTAGGTATCATCACCATCATGACCATCATCATCATGGTCATGGTCTTCATCCTCACTATGTTACAGGCAAGGAGACCCGTGCCCATGGAATGTAAATTGTCTGCTCAAGATTGGCCAGCAAGTATGAAGGAGCTTGACGTAAAGCCAGGCTCTCTTCATGGCAGCTGTGCTCGGGCTTTCCCGGATGGAGCACACTGGTGTGAGCACCTTCACTTCCCAGTGTGTCTCCAGGGCTGCCACACACGTCACAGCACTGTGTGCAGACGACGTGGTGTCTACCATTGATGGCCTTGAGCATTTTACATCCTAAGAAAGACAACACCATGGATCACACACAGAGATATTTGAGTTTTTAAAAAATATAACTTTGTCGTGAAATGTTGGTTGAGTATTTTGGGTCGTCTGTCCCAAATACTTTCTGCCAAATGAGACACTCGCTTACTGGTGAGTGCTTGTTTCCATTTATGTTTTCAAATTACAGGGTTTTGTGTAGCCTGAGGCCATTCTCTATTGTAAGGTTGAGTTTTAAATTAAGCCTGATAAAAAGAGAGATTAGAATTGGATTGGCCACAAGTATTTCAAAAATATTTTTTTCTTCTCTTTCGTTTTTAGTTTATTTTAGGACAGGAATACAGAAAAGCGAATGGCAGACCAAAGTATCATTTCCCTCTAAATATCACTTCTTTCCCTTTTCTTTTCTCCCTTTTTCCTTCCTTCCTTCTTTCCTTCCTCCTTCCCTCCCTCCCTCCACCATCCCTCCTGCCTTCCTTCCTTTGTTTGTTTGTTTGTTTCTTTCTTTCTTTCTTTCTTTGTCTTTCTTTCTTGGGTGTGGCTTGTTTAATTACATTAATTATTTATTTTTATTTAGCCAAACATTATATTATGTATTCACTTATTCTTGTTTTTATTTAAGAGAATGTTCTCTGATGCTCACATCATTCTAATATTCAAGTCATATCTTACTTCTTTGGTCCTTAAAGGCCAACAGTTCTCAGTCCAAAATTCTTTGTCACACTTTAAAGTATGAGTTATATGGTTTATCAGTAAAATGTACCTTACTGAGAACAGAAATCTATGTCCTTGAAATACTAGTGACTACAGGAGTCCATTACTATATGTCAAGTACTGTTTTAAGCATAGAACAACCATTAACTCGTTTAACCTCATAACCTGCCACAAGCAATGGCTATGTCCAGAAGGTCAGAGGGGTTAAGTGGCTTGCTCAGGTTGCACTGCTGATAATGAGATATCACACAGGGATAAAAATATGTTTTATCATCATCATTTTGATCATAATCTTCTTTGTTGGATGGGTACCTTCTATGACTATCCCAACTGTCCTGATTCCACTCATATGTGGAATTTAAAAAAACAGATGAACATAGGGGAAGGGAAGGAAAAATAAAAAAGGAAAACAGAGAGGGATACAAACCATAAGAGACTCTTAACTCTAGGAAACAAATTCAGGGTTGTTGGGGGTGGTGGGGAAATGGGGTAACTGGGTGATGGGCATTCAGGAAGGCACGTGATGGAATGAGCACTGGGTGTTATATGCACCTGATGAATCACTAAATTCTACCCCTGAAACTAATAATATACTATATGTTCATTAAATTGAATTTAAATTAAAAAAATTAAAAGAATAATAAATTTGAGATTCATCCATGTTGTTAAAAAAAAAAAAAGGAAGAAATGTATGAAATACGGGTACCTGTGTGGCTCAGTTGGTTAAGTGACCAACTCTTGATTTCGCCTCGGGTTGTAATCTCAGGGTCCTGGGATGGAGCCAGGTGTCGAGCTCCATGGGGAGTCTACTTGGAGTTCTGTCTTTCCCTCTCTCTGCCCCTCCCCTTGCCCGCGCTCTAAATAAATAAATAAATATCTTTAAATAAATAAAATTTTAAAAAAGAAATGTATGGAACATCCTCTCTGTTTTACAGTCAGTGGTAGTAACTAACACATGGAAAATCAAAGACCTTAGGTCAGTGTTGGAAACCAAGTTTGGACATCTCTAGCCATGCCATCCCACACTTCGTTACATCTGAGGGGTCTCAGTATTCTAGGTGGAAATGAAAACAAGTTCCTCCTAATCATGATAATACGTGACTGCAAATGAAAGACAAGTATTATGGCCCCGAGTCTGAACACTAAGCAATCATTTCTTAAACAAAAGGCAAAAGCTGTTGGAGGTGACATAGAACATTCTTTAAAAAGAAAAAAAATCCAAGCAGGTCCAGTCTGATATGCATGACACAGATTTTTCTGTGGTCTTAAACAATCCAAGTAAAAGCCTGAAGATTTAGAATCTATGGCTGCTTAATGTTTTTCTGGGACTGTCCATACTTCTTGTACATAATTTGTCTTGGGTGGATATTTGGTGAGATTTATAAAGAAGAACATACACACATCAATTCTGAGGGCGTGTTTTTCAGACAGTCTTGGCTCTTTTCTTCCTTTTTACCATTCATGGAGCTTATTTTCATTTTGTGTAGATCCAAGTATTTATTGGGTATCACCTCCCTTCTGCTTGAAAAGCTCTTTAGTGTTCTGTGTAGTGCAGGTATGCTGGCAATAAATTTTCTCAGCTTTTGCTTTCCTGAAAAAGTCCTCATTGCACCTTTACTTTTGAAAAAGTATTTTCACTGGATATAGAACTCTGAGTTCATGTTTTTCTTTCTTTCAGTACATTAAAGACATCACCACACTGACTTCTGGCTTGTGTAGTTTTTATTGAGAAATCCTCTATAATCATTATCTTTATTTTCCTGTGTGTTATGTCCTTTTTCTCTGGCTGTCTCCAAGATTTCTTATTTGTTTTTCAGAAGTGTGACTATGACATATCTACGTGTATGCTTTTGAAAATTATCCTGCTTCGGACTCCCGGAGATTCTCCCACTTGTGGTTTGAAGTATTGTATTATTTTTGGAAAATATTGATGATCATCTTTTCAAGTACTTCTCTTTATCTCTTTTCTTTCTGAGACTCCAGCTAGACCTATGTTTAAAAAAAATTATTACTGTCCCCAAGGTCTTAAGTGCTCTTTTTTTTTTCCATTATTTGTTTTTCTCACTTTGCATATCAGTTTGGGTAATTTCTATGAACCTATATTCAAGTCCACTGATTCTTTCCTTAGTTGTTTCAAATCTCCTGATGAGCCTGTCAGACATTCTTCATTGCTAATATTGTGTTTGTTTGTCTGTTTTAACTTATAGCATTTCCATGACACCATTTCTTATAGTTTCCATGTCTCTGATACAATTCCCTGTCTGTTCATGCACATTGTCTGCCCTTTCTGCTAGATTATCAAACATATTAACCAATTACTTGAAAGTCCCTATTACATATTCTTAACATCTACGTCATTTATGAGTCTAGTTTTGTTAATTACTTTGGGGCTGTGAGCAATGGATTGTTTTTCTCACTTTGTGTGTGTGTGCGTGTGCTAATCATTTAGTAAAGCTTTGTGTGTAGAACCCTATATACCATTTTTACTCCAATAACCAAGGAAATTTTGGAAACCACATCTATAAGAGCAAAGAAAGAGTCATTTATTTTACAGCTCCAGATGGGACTTCAATGCATAGTTGGTCCATAACATGTGGAGCTGTGATTGCCCTGAGTCCAAAAGGTAGTTACTGGCCTGCTGAGCCTTACTACAGACAGGAGTCCCACCGCACTTGAATGCAAGAATGAGAATTAAATGTAATCCATCCAACTGTCCCATTCCTGGTCCAGCTCTGCAAGGAAAGGAGCCAGGCAGGTCTTGTCATCTATTGTTCTCTGAACGAGTGAACAAGTGAATACTCCTCGAGCAGGCTGCTAAGAAGGATTTTTTAAGTGGTCCCTCAAACCTTCTCAGCTACAAAAACAAAAATAAAACCAAAGAATGGGTTACAGAGAAAATATAATCTAGAGTAGATGGACATCAAAATGAAACAAAAATATAGTGGAGGAGGGATGTCATTAAAAATACAAGAGCAAAACAAGGTTTATTAAAAATGTATTTGTTAATTAAATAAATGATGCTTGGACCATTGGCTAGTTATTTGGGAGGAAGTTGAAAAAATAAATGAATTCAGAATTGTTTTCAGTGCTGCATCCCAGGTGGCCACTACCAATTAACTGGAGTTAGCATTTAACTGAAAAGAATTGATCGTCCCTCATCTAGTATCTTACTTCTAAAAGACTAGAAAAAAACTAACAATCTCAAGGACTTCCATGTACAAAGATAGATGATAATTGTGACATCTGATCTTCGAACAGTCAAAGACTTTTCTTTTAAAAATTTAATTAACTAATTATTTTTATTGAGGGATAATTGACATATAACATTATATTTGTTTCAAGTGTACAATGTAATGAATCAATATTTGTATATATTACAAAACAAACCCTGCAGTAAGTCTAAGTAACATCCATCACCATACATGACTACAATTTATTTTTTATGTGATGAGAACTTTTAAGGTCTTTTTCAGATCTCTTAACAACTTTCAAATATGTAACTATAGTCACCATGCTGTGTGCTACATCCCAGCACTTATTTATTTTATAACTGGAAGTTTTTACACCCTGACAACCACCAATCTGACCTCTGTATCTATGAGTTCCATTTTTTCTTTTAGACCCCACATATAAGTGAGATCAGACAGTATTTGTCTTTGTCTGACTTATTTCACTTAGCATAATGTGCTCAAGGTCCACCCATGTTGTTGCAAGTGTCAACATTCTATTTTTTTTTATGACTTTAGAATATTCCATTGTGTTTATGTACCACATTTTTGTTAACCATTCATTCTAAGAGTTACAATTACTAAACAAACCACAAAGGACCACAGTAATTAATGTGAATACATGAAAATTTTAAATGTCTCCAAAACAAAAACCTCTAATTAACAGCAAGAAAATAAATATATCCTATATAAGATTTTTGAACAAATATGACATCAGAGAATTAGATTTACAGAATAGTGACCTGGAGCCCAACTACTACATTTCCAGCACAAGCTTGGGAGAAGTTCCATTGTCGTTACGAATGGTAAAGACAAGACCTCAGTGTCTTCATCTCTAAAATGAAGACTTCAATAATTCTTACCCCATGGGATTGTGATTTTAAGTGACTTCCTCTTACTATGCATCATTGTTCTATTTATTATTATTTTCTTTTAGAGAGAATACGTGTGAGTGTGGAGGGCCACAGGGAGAAGGAGAGAGAGAATCTTGAGCAGACTCTGTGTTCGGTGTGGAGCCTGACACAGGGCTCGATCTTAAGACCCTGAGATCATAACCTGAGCCAAAATCAAGAGCTGGATGCTTGACCGACTGAGTCACCCAGGTGTCCCTATGCATCATTGTTCTAAAGTAAACATTGTACCGTATCTGTTTGCTGTTATTATTATTATTGTTTCCAACTAAAGTAGTGTGTTTATTCAGTGAATACTTAGAAGTAGTTAATATTTATCATTTGTCATAAAAATAATATATAATCATTGAAGTTTTTTAAACTAAAAATTTTAAATGAAGATATCCATAATCATAGATAATTAAGACCTTTTTGGAATTTTTCCTTCTGATTATATGAAGGCATTCTCTTTAGTATAAATATGGATTTTACAGCATATACTGTTCTGCTGTATTATTTACTGTTTATTGTAAATGGAATCATTTAATGTATCATTAAAGGTCTTAAAAATAGGCTTTTTATGCTATTTATCCATTTCCTTTGAGGACATTTTGCCAGTTTGTTTATTTTACTATAATAATTCGTCAAATAATATTATTGTATAAATGCATCTCTGCTTATTTCCGACAATAGTAGATACTCAAAACATATTTGTTTGAGTAGAGAGATGGGTGAATGGATGAACAGAAAAATGAGTGAGTGTCTGAATTTTAAGCACTAGAATATAAAGATTTGAATAAGTAAAAGCTCCAAGTGTGCCCATCGACAAGTGAGACAAAAAGTCAGATTTTTTTTCATGAAAAGGTCTTAAGTATATTTATGTGTGGAATGAAAAGAGTCAGTAGTTGAGATCCTAAGCCCAAGACGTAAAGAGTATGACTGTGGGATGCAGACCCCCAGGGAGACAAGGGAATCAGATACAGAACACAAGTAGAGGGCCATTGTCTCCGGAGTCACCTCATGTTCTGTGCATAGAGAGAAGGAGGTGAGGACACAAGATTGTATGCTGATGTGGACGTGGTCTGTGGAAGCAGAAAGAAAGTTGAGAGAATTCTGAGGCTCCAATTGGTCCTCTAGCTAAAGTCAGGATAGTCTTTTCAAAGTGGAGGGGCAGAGGAGGTAGATGACTGTTTGGGCAGATGGCAAAGGTCTGCAGGAGCCTAGTTACTAGAGAATATGAGAAGCCCCCCAGAGGGCTGACGAGGGCAACTGTGAAGTGCTGCTGGATCCTGGAGGCCTCATGATGCCAGATAGAGACATGGGAAATCATGATTGGGCTTTGCTAGAAGGAAAGAATAGAAGGACAAGGACAAGGAAGGGAACCACCTGAGGGTCTGGCAGGAAAGTGAATGTTGTGACAGCCTAAGATCAGGGGTAGATATCAGCACAGTGGAGGCAAAGTCAGGAGGAGTAGGTAGATTGGGAGAGTCCAAAAAATCAACTCCTCTGGGTTTCACTGTATCTCAGAAAAATGAAAAGGGAGTTAGCGTAAGAGAGAGCAGTAGTGATGGGAGACTGTGGTCAGGGAGTTCCTGGGGTAGAAGAACTTAAGATTTCAGAAGTAGATAAATTCTAGGAACAAGTCTAAGATATGGCCCTGAGACTGAGTACCTGAAGGATATGCCATCGGGTTGAGAAGCTGAAAGAACAATGGCCCTCTGGTCAAACCCAATGGACACTTACATCATCCAGAATAGAGATGAGTCTTGGAGTACAAAAGGAGACAAGCATGCAATAAGAATGTTTTCTATGAACATGAGCCACTGATTCAAACTGGATTAACAACCAAGAAAAGGAAGGCCAGAAAGTGGTAGACAGGATGACGGAATTGTCATCTACACAAGAGCACGTGGCCTTGGGAAAGGGGTCTAAGGGGAGAAGCAGGATTACCATAAACAAAGGAGGGAGAAGAGCCTGTTAAGCAAAGGCTGCACGGTGAGTGGAGTCCGAGTTCCTAGACCATGGGGAACAAGAGAAGAATGGAGAACCGTGAGTCCATGTGGCCAAGACGTAGTCAAGCCTGTGGCATTTAATGGTGGGACTCTTGGACCAGTGAGGCTTAGAGTCGTGAGTAATGGAAAGTGTGTTTCAGTTGTCAAAGTAAGTGAATAAAATGCATTTTATGGGGTGTTATTTTTAGTTTTATAAGGCCAGATGTTCCAGCTATGCATTGCCTTATGTGCCTGTACTTCCTGGAAGCACCAGAGTCTCCATTCTCCTTACAGTCTGGAAATACCAGGTTTGGCCTCTGTTATCTGGAGTCAATCCTCCTATAACCTCACTTCTCTGAATCCTGGAAAAGAAAACAGAGGGGACACTATACGCTTCAGAGCAGCCAAAACAGATGTCACAAAGCCACTGAACATCAGTCACAGCCCATTGGATTTTAAGGCAAAACTTTAACAAAGAACAGGTTTCTGGGTCTCTAACCCAGAGTAGTATTGTAGGTTCTGCTGCTAAACACTAAGAGTGGAGAGGGAATAATAAATCAAAAGGATCAGCTCTCAAAGAGGCCAAGCCAAAAAACCACGAGAGGCTGACACATTCTGGGGCCGTCAGGAGCAGCTGAGGAAAGACACAGGAAAAGCTAGGAAATGAAGCAACATGTGGTTTGTGGCCATGACTCTGTTATTACTGTAAAAGTCTGTTATAATAAACAGTCCACTTCACCTGAACTGGGGGCCTCCAAGATATGGCCCACTCCACCCTCCTTGGCTGTCACCTGCCTTGAGTGCCCCCTAGATCCCTCCCATGAGGTCTAGGAGCTGGGCCATCACCTCACAGCTGCCACCTTACAGTCTTCCTATCCCCTGAGCCAGCTGCAAACTCAGAGCACCTTTTCTTTTCAAGAGTTTTTGTACCAGGGTTTAGGGCCAGAAAAAGAGAGAGAGAGAGACACACAGAGGGGGAGGATGACAATATAAATATATGGGAAAGTTTCAAAGTACAAGAAGTTCTCCAAACAATCACGTTCCAGTCAATAAATATTTGTTGGGTAAATTAATGATCTGTTTAGGATGAGCTCAGACCTCAACCCAGCTCTCACAACCCTTCTCCCAAAGCCAGTGGTCTCAGCTGTCCCCTGGAAGTCAGGGTGTTTTATTTCCATCAGATGCTTTTGGATATTTGGGGTGGAAGGACAGATTCTCAGCTGGAGCACAGACTCCTGAAATAAAAGCTGGAGCCCTGGGGCATTTCCACACTTGTATCTTCCACCCGATGCCCGTCCCCTTGGCTCCTCCCTCGGGGCCTTTCCTCCAGCCATTCTTCTAAAGATTCCTTTGTAGTAGCAGATCAATAGATCTCTGGACTGGCTCCTACAGTGAAAGAATCATTTACTGACCCAGAGAATTCCTGGTGAGTCTCCTGTCTTGGTCCGTTCTCCTTATTCCCTAGCACTAAGAAATCAAATAATTATTAAATATATTTTTTTAAAAAAATGCATAAACCCGTTAACATTTTACAAGTAGTGGTGGTTAACATCACGGCCTTCAATTGTGTAAAGTGGACTTTTGGGGCCCCTGTGTCCCCGCTCCACACAGACTCGGACTTGATGAGCAATGGTGCTTGCTGCAGTAGCTCTCTCCATCTCAGACCACTCAGGGCTCCCAGTCACCCGCCATCTTTTCTCCTCAGTGAACACAGAGCTCTCTGTGTGGCTAGTGGTGACAAAAGGATTCCACGGAGCATGAGAATGAGCTCCCGGCTTGAAATAACTTAAAATCTGGCTAGAGAGACAGGGTAGAATCTTCTGAGAGTCAGCTGTGTGGTACAGAGACATGCCCTCTAGTACAAAACTTGATTGCAGAAATGACAACACTTTCACTTTGGTCCAACTCCGCAGTCACAGAGAGCACAAAGCAAGAGCCAGATGTAGACTGTGTACTAGAGATACAGAGAAGAAAATTCAGTCCTTAAATTTGCAAACCCCGCAGTCTAGGAGGTAAGACAGAAACTGAAAACAGTCCAGATACAGTGAATGGGGGTCTAGGATGAGGTCTGGTTCTCTGGTTTGGACAACTTAGTGGGTGGTGGTGCCGTATCTGAACCAGGAAACAGAAGAGAAGTGGGTTGGAAGAGAAGATAGCAGGTCCAGAGGGAGCACGTTCAGTGAGACGTGCCTAAGGCAGAGACTTATTAGGATTCTTCTCTCAGCCAGAACTGTGTTAGCATTAGGGGGCATCATAGAATCCAGCCCAGTGGAGCACAGAGAATCTTGCACAACAAAACATGGCAGCAGAATTGCAACTTGGGTTTAACTTGGAGTCATTCATCATGTGACCAGCAGGACATACAATGGGGGCAGACAGATCCTACAGTGACTAATGAAGAAGGATGCAATAAGTCTGCTGGAGAAGGGGTCTTGGGAGATGGCTAGGGCTAAAGAGAAAAGTTGTTTTGCACGCAGGTTAGTGGGGGAAGGAGTGGGGCACAGAACGATGCCCTTTTTGGAGTGGTGCCCTGGCCCATAGGGGAAGGGCAGGGAGAGGCCACCCAACCCCCAAGCTAAGTTCCTCCTTTCCATGAATTTTTGGAAATGATTCTAGGAAGATTGGGGCCAACACATTTAACTGCCTCCTCTCATGGGCACTTAGGGAAAAACCTGCACTTCTTCCCTTTGGGCCACTGAAGCACCCGCCAAACAGCCAGCCAGAGCAGGACAGAGCTGCTAGCCACCCCAAGATGAGTGGCTTGTCCTCCTCCCAGGATGGATCCCAGAATACTTGATTGTCTGATAAGAGATGACGCTTTTCCAGGAAGGGTCCTTCCTGCACTCTCCTAAAGATCCACAGAGCCAGAATCCAAGTTATTAGCTCCCTGAAACCCCTCCAAATAAAAAGCCTGTATTTCTCAACATTTTAATGTATTTTAGAGCTAAAATCTTGCCTACTTAAAACTCTGGCCTAGCTAACCAGGTGGAAGGTTTCTATGTCATTGTTGATGTCACTGTTTCCAAAGCAACATTATGGGACAATAGAGTTCATTTTGAATCATAATGGCACATGAAGCGTCTTTAAAACTGATTGTCACATAGAATCAGAATAGACTCAAAAAACTTTTGCTGCCATGTATAGATCTGTTGCTTAAAGGAAGCCTGTTTTTTAAATGTTTCGATCATATTATCTCCTTCACATCATATTATATCTCTTTCATTTTGACAACCACACAACAGTAGCTTGGCAGCTGGGCTACCCCACGTTATCACATTCTTAGTGTACAGGGAGTTTTATTTGATTTTAGACTTCTGGATAACAAATATGAGGGTTGCTTGCAATGAATGAGAAGCCCTATTTCTCTGTGTGCCACCGGTGTGAACTTTGATCACATGATGATTTCAAGTTTGATAATTCCTAATAGTCACTGATCACCTCCTACACGGGGGCAGACAGGTGCTGAGCATTCTGCTCCAAAGCTGTATGGAGCAGCATGGAGAGTGGGTATTATCCTTACTTGCCATATGAGGGGAGCCCGTGATATGTGGCTCACATCTAACACATAAATGTTGATGACTGTCAAGTGTAAGGTTGACTAATTAATACCCTCATCCTTTTAGTTCAGCAAATTTGCATTGAGCAGCTATTATGTGTCAGTCACTGAGCGACATGTTGAGTAGTTAGTGATGAGTAGCGCACACCTTCT
Source organism: Halichoerus grypus (assembly GCF_964656455.1). Lineage (NCBI taxonomy): Eukaryota > Metazoa > Chordata > Mammalia > Carnivora > Phocidae > Halichoerus > Halichoerus grypus. The sequence continues at coordinate 189,940,943 of NC_135715.1, forward strand.
TTGGGATCTCGACATCTTACTTATGGGGGAGACAGATAATAAGCCCAATTATTAAACACAATGACAAATGCAATGAGAAATATAGATGAAGTAGTGGTAGGGCAGAATACGAATGTATGTGCATGTGTGTATATGTATATGCATGTTTATGGTGGAGTATCAAGTGTTGGGAGGCCACCACTTTAGCTAGGGGGGGTCCGGGGAACATACCTCTGAAGAAGTGAGGTTTCAGCTGAGGCTTGATGCGGGAAAGAGAACCAGGCACTAGGCACATGAAGAGCATTTCCGGCAGAGGTGATGCACACAGAAAGTCCTGGAAGTACCGGAGTCCTAGGGTGATAAAGACAGGTGGAACAGAAAGGAGGCCAATGTGACTGGAGCAAAATAAGCAAGGGAGTGTGAGAATGGAGGGGGTACAGAGCAAGGAAAAGAATTAAGAATATTGGGGTATCATTAAAAGAGTTTTAAAATATTTTTTAAATTTTAGAATAATTTTAGATTTGCAGACAAGTTGCAAAGATAGTGAGAAGTTTCTCATATATTATGAACCAATTTTCTTCTGTTGTTAACCTCCTACATTAGTAGGATGCATTTATCACAACTAATTAACAAATAACAATACATTACTATTCATCATTCACAATTTGTCTTTTGATCATTTCCTTTCTTTCTAACACTATGAGGTGTTCCAGACCCACCTGGTACGTTTCCTACCCCAGCCCTACAACCAGTCATTTCTCCAAGGATCCACATTCCTTTTATTGGAGAATGGTGGTAGAAACCAAGATCTGGATGCCAAGTGTGCTCATTGCTACTGGGGTGTCACTGCTCTGGACTCGCAGCAGAAAGAGCTTAGAAATGTGTTTGTGTGCTATCCCATGTGTATATACATATCTGCGATTTCTTTTGTATTTACCATATGTAGCTATATTAGAACAGACATAAGTGCATACTGGTTTTCAACACTGATCCTGTATCTCATGGGTCATTCTATCCCCCTAATATAGCTTATCTCTAACCTTCCACTCCAAGAGGGAGAAACCCAGCCCCAATGATTTACTGCCCATTTATGTAACTTTACCATTCTAGCATGTATATGTAGTGGTTTCAGAGTTGTTAGCCCATGCCTCCCTGAGGAACAACTTCACCAACCAGAGCACAGTGCCCATATGCAGTTCTTTTTACATTTAGCCTTGCAGAACCCACTCATTTCCAAAGTTTCTCAGGTCAACCCCTCTTTTTTCCCCTCGACCCTCAGGGAGTTTGTTTCATGCATTTGTACTAGAATTATGTTCTTTGGTCGTAGTCTACATTCTATTCTGGGATCCCCTGGCCTCCTAAAAGGTTTCGGTGTTATTTACCTTTCTCAAGCCCCCTCTGGCTGCTGTGTGGGTACTGGGCTGCAGGGTATTGAGTTGGAGCAGGAGGACAGACAGGGGACAACACAGCACTTAGGTGAAGGAGGACAGGGTTTGGACCTGGGTAACTGCCATAGAGATGAAAATGTGAATGGCTTTGAGTTAAATTTTTGTAGCAAGTATAAAGATGTCCCAGAGGGAACTTATCTCCTCATTCAATTTTGTCCTGAAACCAGCCTCAGTCTCCTCCTTTCCAGCCCTGAGTCCAGCATTAGGCCTGGTAGGAAGCTTTAAGTGTGACATCACCATATCCCAGAGAATCATACTCACTAGCAAAAACACTTTATTATTCATGTGGATTACATCTTTCAATGCTGTGGAGTCTGCCATCCAATCATCCTGGGTGCTGATAATAAACATAGTTGCTAGGCTGTTTTAAAGAGTTATGAGTGTGAGGAAGTTGTCACTCACCTCGACCATCTGCTCAGCACCAGGAGCAGCTGAACTTGGTCTGGTAATGGGGACAGTATATACATTTTCTGCTCCTTTGATAGATTTGTTTGGGGAAAACGTTCCAGTGATTAATGAGCCATTTCTTTACTGATACACCACACGTGTCCCCATTAACAAATAAATGATTCCAGGGCATGCTTGGCAAAACCTCGCCTTGACCATATCTCAGGATGCAGCTGGAGGGGGTAGGTCAGGAGGGGGTAGTGTCTGGGAGGAGGTCATGACCTGGGATGGAAAGCCCTGGGGAAATATCTTCCTTTGCAGGCTGGTGGAGGAGGTGAACATGGTGGGGGACCCAGGGAGCCCACAGGGGGGCTGGGTGGGACACCCAGGCTGCAGGATGCAAAGTTCCCTCCTGTTCCTTCCAATATCATTCTTCCTGATGGTCCCTGCAAGCATGAGTTTCTCCTTGGAGGATGAGTCACTCTTCCTCTGACTTGTGATGGCACATCTCATGTCTTACCTGCTCACTGGCTTTACTGGGGCTGTGATGAGCCCATGTAGTGCCCAGGGACTCTGTCCTAGGACTTGAGACAAGAAGCCAGGGAACCGACAACCCAAGTATACTTGTCACTCACCCCCCAGAAGGATTCCCTTAGAGTGGTCATTGTGAGTGCCAGTATCCTGTTGGGACATTCCCCAAAGAGGCCTCCGTCATGTGAGGCTTCCAGCTCAGAGTGATCCACCTGGGCTCACTCTCCAGGAGAAAGACTCAGTGAGCCAGGTAAGGGCCCCACTCAGCTCGGGTCTCATAACTTCAGGGTCTGCAGAGTCTCAAGCGCCACCTCACAGCCCCACATCTAATGCAGGTCTCTAAGCCTGGGATAGATGGAACCTCCTCCCTTCTGAAGGGGGAAGAACATTTCTAAGGTCTCAGAGACCTAAGCAGCTTGGTGATGCCCACTCCAAAGTGTGCTTTCTCCAACCCTGTCTCTGCTCCCATTTCCACCTGACTCTTTCCTTTCCTCTGCCTGGTGCCCCTGTGCATTCTGCAGGTCTCAGCTCAGATGTTACCTTCTCCAGGAAAACATGCTGACCCCTTAGTTAGGAGAGACATCGTTCTTTCAGTTCCTATAATGTGCTGTGCTTGTCCTAAACACAGGATTACCATATTGTCATGGCGGTAGCATTTTTAGTAACTTCCTCATTCTCTAGAGTGTGGGATTCTTAAGTCACAAATGAGGTCTTCACATTCCTGGAGCCTCCAAAAAACACACTCAACAAGTCCCTGGGGAAGGAAGCTGCAGATGAAGGAATGAGCCCAACCACTCCTGTGGGGTGGGGATTAACCATAGGGCCTTTTTCTTCTCCTGGGTGGAGAGACTCCCACCTTATAGTTAATAAAGAATTAAGACTAATCATGGAATGACTCTTTCCTGGGGATACTTTAAAGCACAAAGGAAGGGAACCAGAATTTAGGAAGTACTTTCCAAATCTTTTCGAACTGTGGATTGTGAAATTAATTTAGAAGGTGGTGGCCAGCATTTGTTGAATGTAATGGAATGGAACTTAGTATAGGATAAAGTACAATGGTAAGGGAAATAATGTACATATGGTAAGGATAAGTATTGTTCCACACAACTTGCATTTCAGTTGCAGTATTAACCACATACACACATACAGATTGGAATGCCCTGAAGTTCATCTTTGGAGCAGAATCTAGTTTCAATTGTGGCTTCAGTCTTGACCTTCAGAAGTCCAGTTAGCTGTATGCCTATTTCACATCAGTTCTGGCTTCCCCAGTCTCGTGTGGATCAAGGACTGGGTGATCCTATAGGTTATTATCCTATCTAATCAGTTTAACAAAATAATAATATGGACAAAGAGATGACATTCAGATTCATTATTAATATATGAATATTCACTTCTGAACCTAGGTAACCATTCTAGATAGAACCAGGAATTAAAATCTCCTTGTCGGGGCACCTGGGTGGTTCAGTTGGTTAAGCGTCTGCCTTCAGCTCAGGTCATGATCCCAGAGTCCTGGGATTGAGTCTCGCATTGGGCTCCCTGCTCAGCGGGGAGCATGCTTCTCCCACTGCCTGCCGCTACCCACCCCCCAATCATGTTCTCTTGCTCTCTCTGACAAATAAATAAATAAATAAAATTTTAAAAAATCTCCTTGTCTACTTAATATTTTAAAATTCTACCAGTCCATGGGAATATAAGTGCATATTTAATATTGTATGAGCAGAATGCTACAATAAATAATAATGTGAAATCTATTAATTTTATATCTAACATCACTAAAATTTTTTATATGGTTAAATAGAACATAGATTGGTAGATACTGGTTAGAAAGTGGCTATGTGTTAGTGTTAGGAATAGCATTGTTTTCCTTTGAGCCAAAAATATTCATAAAAGTTTAAATAGCAATGCAGGCAGAACAGAGATTAGTTCTAATCTTTGTAGAATTATTTGGGTGCCAGTATTTATAACAATAAACACAATAAATAACTGTATTTCTGCTTTTGTTATTTAATTTTATTTAGTCCATGAGACTTCCAAGAAAAAAAATTCCACTTGAGAATCCTTCATACCTTATATGGAAGAATGTCAACATTTGTCATCTTGAAATATTATAAAAAGGCAAAAATCCAAAATCATGATCTTCATGATCAAGCACAATAAACTGTATAAGAATATGAAGGAAATAAGTCTCAGGCACCCATTTGAGGTCAGAGGAGGAACAAAGTAGTTGAGGACCACCCCCCACCACCCCACACAACTTGCTCTGTTTCATGGTGCAAATGTGCCGTAGGGTGGCAGGAATGAGAGCTGCCAGTACCAAGAAATCCTCGCTCTCACACCACACTGCCAAACGTCAACATTTTGGTCTCTAAAATTTCAATAAAAGAGGGGAGGGGGATGGGGAGATGGAGTAACAGGGTGATGGGTATTAAGGAGGGCACGTGTTGTGATGAGCACTGGGTGTTATATGCAACTAATGAATCACTGAACACTACATCAAAAACTAATGATGTACTTATACAGTGGTTAACTGAACATAATAAAAAATAATAAAATAAAATTTTAATAAAAGTATAATAATAAATAAACTTTTAGATAGAAGTTTAAATAAATTTGAATTTTATCCTTTTATTATTAAAACCCAGATGCTCTGATTTTTAGTGTCAGTCAACTGTTGACTATAATATTTGGTCACTTAGCATTTCGCCAATATGTGTATTGAGTGCATCTCTAATGTGTCTGTGTGTGTGCATGTGTGTTTCAGCATTCTGAGATTAACAGTCGTCCCTGTCCCAGCCCACATCTGGGTTATGTGCCCAGAGCAGGCTTGTAAGGGCTCCTCCTCGGGGTCATCATGGGCTGGGTCTGATAGGGGTTGGATCTGAAGTTCTCCCTGAAGGAAAGTGAGAGGCCTAGAACTAGTGCCCCCCAATCCTCTCAAATGATTATCTAGGTGACATTTAGGGATTTCCTCTTGATCCTATGCTCTTTCATTGATTCACAGATGCAGGGGTAGCCTCTGGAGTCTAGCATGTGAATCAACACAGTGGTTGTTTCCTGCAAGACAGTCTGAATAAATGTGGGATGGGGTAGGAGGAGCCCATGGGTCTGAAGATGGCTCTCTACTCTAGATACAGTTCAATAAATACATTTAAGAAGACCCATAAACATCCCAAAACTGTGGGCAGAATTTTGTGTGGTGTGTTTTTAAGAGTGATCATAGCTTTCATTTTATTTTCTTTTTTTTAAGATTTTATTTATTTGAGAGACAGAGACAGTGTGTGTGTGTGTGTGTGTGAGAGAGAGAGAGAGAGAGAGAGAGAGCAAGGGGAGGGGCAGAGAGAGAGGGAGAAGCAGAGTTGCTGCTAAGCAGGGAGCCTGCAGGGCTCAATCCCAGGACCCCAGGACCATGACCTGAGCTGAAGGCAGATGCTTAACTGACCGAGCCACCCAGGCACCCCAAATAAATCTTTTTTTAAGAAAAAAGAAATAATAGGCATCCACATTGGTAAAGAAGAAGTAAAACTTTCACTCTTTGCAGAAGACATGATACTATACATATCGAAAATCCTAGACTCCACCAAAAACACTGCTAAAATTGATAAATGAATTCAGTAAAGTCACAGGATACAAAATCAATATTCAGAAATCTGTTACATCTCAATATACCAATAATGAAGCAGCAGAAAGAGAAATTAAGAAAACAATTCTACTTACAATTGCACCCAAAGTAATAAAATACCTAGGAATAAATCTAACCAAAGACCTATACTCTGAAAATTATAAAACACTGATGAAAAAAATTGAAGACAACACAAAGAAATGGAAAGACATTCCACTCTCATATATTGGGAGACCAAATATTGTCAAAATGTCTATACTACCCAAAGCATTCTACACATTTAATGCAATCCCTATGAAAATACCAACAGCATTTTTCACAGAACTAGAAAAAAACAATTCTAAAATTTGTATGGAACCACAAAAGATCCAAATAGCCAAAGCAATCTTGAAAAAGAAAAGCAAAGTTGGAGGCATCACATTTCTGGACTTCAAGTTATTTTATAAAGCTATAGTAATCAAAACAGTATGGGACTGGCACAGAAAGAGACACATAGATCAATGGAACATAATAGAAAACCAGAAATAAATCCACAATTATATGACCAATTAATCTTCAATAAAACAAGAAAGCATATCCAATGGGAAAAATAATGTCTCTTCAACAAATGGTGTTGGGGAAACTGGACAGCAACACGCAAAAGAATGAAACTGGACCAGTTTCTCACACTATACACAAAAATAAATTCAAAATGGATTAAAGACCTAAATGTGAAACCTGAAACCATAAAAAATACTAGAAGAAAGCACAGGCAGTAACCTCTTTGACCCTGGCCATAGCAACTTCTTTCTGGGTATGTCTGTCTCCTGAGGCAAGGGGACAAAAGCAAAAACAAAACAAAACAAAACAAAAACAAAAAAAAATATTAGGACTTCATCAAAATAAAAGTTTTCTTTTTTTTTTATTTATTCATTTGAGAGAGAGAGAGAGTGTGAGCAGAGGGAGGGGCAGAGGGAGAAGGAGAAGCAAACTCCCTGCTGAACAGAGAGCCCGATGTGGGGCTCAATCCCAGGACCCTGGGATCATGACCTGAGCCAAAGACAGATGCTTAACCAACTGAGCCACCCAGGAGCCCCAAAATAAAAGGTTTCTTCACAGCAAAGGAACAATCAACAAAACTGAAAGGCAATTTACAGAATGGGAGAAAAATTTGCAAATGACATATCCAATAAAGGGTTAGTATCCAAAATATATAAAGAACTTATGAAACCCAACATCCAAAAAACAAATAATCCAATTTAAAAATGGGCAGAATGCATGAACAAACATTTCTCCAAAGAAGACACCCAGATGGCCAATAGACATATGAACAGATGCTCATCATCACTCATCATCAGGGACATGCAAATCAAAACTACGATGAGATACTTCCTCACACCTGTCAGAATGGTTAAAGTCAACAACACAAGAAACAACAGGTGTTGCTGAAGATGGGGAGAAAAAAGGAGCCTTCATGCACTCTTGGTGGGAATGCACACTGGTGCAGCCCCTGTGGAAACCAGTATGGAGGCTCCTCAAAAAATTAAAATAGGACTTCCTTATGATCCAGCAATCACACTACTGGGTATTTACCAAAAGAATACAAAAACATTAATTCAAAGGGATACATGCACCCCTATGTTTATTGCAGCATTATTTACAAGAGCCAAGATATGGAATCAGCCCAAGTATCCATCGATTGATGGATAGATAAGATATATATACAATGGAATATTAGAATATTATTCAGCCATAAAAAAGAATGAAATCTTGCCATTTGCAACAACATGGATGGAGCTAAAGAATATAATGCTAAGCGAAATAACTTACTAAGAGAAAGACAAATACCATATGATTTCTCTCATGTGGAATTTAAGACACACACATAAAACAAGCAAAAGGAAAAACATAAGAGAGAGAGAGAGAGAGAGAAAGCAAGAAACAGACTTAACTATAGAGAACAAACTGAAGGTTACCAGAGCAGAGGTGGGTGGGAGGATGTGTGAAATGGTTAATGGGATTAAAGAGCACCTATCGTGATGAGCGTAGGGTGATGTATGGAAGTGTTGAATTACTATATTGTACACCCGAAACTAATATAACAGTGTGTTAACATCAGTGTTAACTGACTGGAATTAAAATAAAAAACTTTTTTTTAAAAAGCCCTGGCCACTTGGGATATGAACTTCATTCATTTTAAGTCAGATTGCCTTGTAAACAACTATTGCTGAGCCCCAGAAGGAAACTCTTCTGTCAAGACTTGGCATGTGCCTACTACATCTGCCTCATCCTTGGGAGGGGTATAGGAGGTCATAAGGAGCTCCGAGCCAAACATATCCTCATGGTTAGACCATGTGTTTGTCCTTTGGCACTTGGGACTATGTAAAGTCACAGATGGACACACGAGCTGGACAATCCAGCTCATGTGGACCAAAGTGCAGGAGAGTGAACCGGGTCCTGTAGAATTCAAAGATTTCCTAACGCAGTCCATCTGTGCTAACTGTTCATATGAAGACTCCAAGGGTTCACATTGGGTGAAGTCATACTTCCATTTTCTGGGTAACTGCAGCCCCGTATCATAGTTTCTCTTTCCATTTATCCTAAACTTATTCTGGATGTGGTTCCTCATCTGGATGTGGTTCTTTATCTTCATTTTTGACCCCTCATCCTTAAACTTCCCTCTTTGCTCCTGGTTTGTTGACCCTTATCTGCCTACTCAGTCTCAACAATTGTCAGTCAGAATTCTGTAGTTGCAAATAACAGTAGACCATGGCTAGCTAAAGTAAAACAGTGTTATATAGAAAAAATATGGAATGTCTCACAAAATAGAAAAACAGCTAAGAGCTGACAATTGTGGGGGGCTCTAGGTGGAAAGAACTGATGGGCAGATTTCTCAGAGCTCAGCCTTCATGACTGACAAGTCTGAGCCAGTTCCTGACCCTGACCCGCTCGGCTGGATGTTTAAACGTCAGGGAGAATCTAATTTGTTTGGTTCAGACCCACTTCCCACATCGACAGTGTTGGATGCTCTCGGAGAGGTGGTAGAAATAGAACATGGTGCATCCCCAAAGGAAGGTCAAGGTCCTGTTACCAGAATGCAGGAGAAAGGATACTAAGCAGGTAGAAACACACCTGTCCATCAGAATGCCTCGGACAGGACACAGACACAGGAAAAAGACAAAATGTGCACCCACTGGGCAAGGGCACTCCTGAGTGCAGCCATGATCTTCTCTGTTGAACATCACAAGCTCAGACCAATAACAAAAGTTCCCTGGAGTCAGATTGTGCTCAGCCCTCCTGGCAGGATGGAGCAAGACTGATGGATTTTGTTTATGCAAACGGACCATTTGGTAATCTTGCAGCCTCACTCCAGCTATTGTCCCACAGGATATGAGATAAGACTTGCATGCATCAGGAAGGGCGAGTCTCAAGAAGAATGTCATTTCAGTGAGGAATTAGATAGAGCAAGACACAATTTCTAACCGAAAGTCTGGAGCTCAACACCCCTTCAAAGCCCACCACGACAAAGACCGAGGCCAGCTTTGAACTGGAATGAAGAAGTGGGCACCCTGGGTGAGGAAAGAACTGGCACTAACCAGCTGGTGTCCTTAGACAGTCAGCTCACCTCCTTGAACTTCAGTGTTTTCATCTCTAAAATGTTAAGGTAGCAATCTTCACAATAACCCTCTCTGAATCTACAGCCAAAAGGCCAAGGCTGGACAATGAACAGCACTGTCCATAACTCCATCCTAGGACTTCTGTCACTGTGCATGACTAGTGCTGTATGTGTGTGTGTGTGTGTGTGTGTGTGTGTGTGTGTGTGTGTGTGTGAGTCCCATGGTACGTAGCCATTTCTTCCATGGTTGGAATTCTTATTCATTCACTGTCCAGGACAGTGACTGATGTGAAATCAGCCCCTACTGGATATTTGTGGGAGGAAGGAAGGAAGGAAGGAAGGGAGGGAAGGAGACTCAGAGGCCAGACTCCACTACCTTAGAGGATGCCATGATCATGAAGCATGCGGTAGACCCTCTTGCACTTAGAGCACCCCAAAGAAAGGAAACATCTAGCTCAAGTGTGCTGGTGTGACATTTCTAAGGCCACCTCTTCTGTGTGTCAGAAAACTTCCCTCTCTCTAAAGTTTTCTGAAAACAGAAAATCATGATACTTAGGGAGGGGGAACAGGGTCGGTGGAGGGCCTCAAACTTCTGAGAGTAACTGGGTGGGAGATTTAGATTAGAATAAGCATCACCCAGGGCTTGGTGAAAAACCCGCATGGCAGGGCATGGACTTGCTCCTTACATGTCCTCTGGTGGCATAAGGGCTGTGTCAAGAAGGGTCTGGAGTCAGAGCCTCACCCAGTTGCATGACACTCATGTAATCACCCTGAAGCAGGACAAGGTCTTTCTTTTCAAAGGCCATCCAAGGACTTGGGAGTTACAGACCGACCCCACGTTCTGGAGTGCTGTGCGGTTCTCTCCCCATTAATCCCCAAATATGGGCTGTAGTTTCTACAATAGCAAAAAGGTGGAAGCAACCCAGGTAACCACAATCTAAGGATGTATGGCTAAACAAAATGTAGCCCATCCACACAATGGAATGCTATTCAGTCTTGAAAAAGAAGGAAATGCTAACACCTGCTACACCATGGATGAGCCTCGAGGACACCATGCTAAGCGAAATAAGGCAATCACGAAAGATAAATACTGCATGATTCCACATCGATGAGGTTCCTAGAGCGGTCAGATTCATAGAGACAGAAAGTAGAAGGCGGTTGCTAAGGGCTGGGGGGAGGGAGGAATGGGGAGTTAGTGTTTACTGGACACAGTTTCAGTTCTGCAAGATGAGAAAGTTCCAGAGATTGGTTGCACATCAATGTGAATGTACCTAACACTACTGAATTGTACGCTTAAAAATGAATAAGATGATTAAGAGAAAGCAAGCGAGAGCTACTCTGACTGCCTCACTAATGCAAGGGGCTCAGAGATTCAGATTTCAAATAGAAGCAACTTGGAATCAAAATGCCAGCTCTGGTCATAAAGGAGGAAACCAAAATGAATGCAAAGCAACAAAGCAAGCAAAACGAGCCCAGAGATGTGAGCCGAGAGCCTCCCTGCCCCTCGGGAACCAGGTGCAATTAGCTCACTCTCCTGCCACAGCGCCAGTGCATGGCAGCCCCAAGCCCCGACCCAAGGCCCCGTGCTTCTGAGGGCCGCCCCACAGCCTCCACATCCAGGCTCCTGCTCTTGTGTGCAAAGCACAGATGTGAAGTCTGCACCTCTCTGAGCCTCGCAAAACACAACAAACTCAGATAAAGTCATTTTGAGCAGTCTGGGGTCTGGGGAGCTGAGATGTGACAGAAGGGGTTTCCACAGCCCAAATGCCATGAACTGCAGGGACATTACCTGCTAAGACTGGTGCGTGATGTCCATGTTGGCTGCCCCCCCACCACAAGCTTCACTCACACCGTTGCTTTCCAACCCTTCCTTTCTCTTCCGCCTCCTTCCTTCCCTGCCTTCCTCAGCCTCCCTCACTCTCCCAAAAAGAGTCAATGCCTTCATGGAAGTTTCAGCGCCCCTTCTCTCTGTGGGGCTTCAGCACTGGGTCATGCAGGGCTCCCCTGGTTCATCTTTGTGCATCTAGGGAGTGGGAACAGGGTCAGTGGAGGGCCTCAAACTTCTGAGAGTAACTGGGTGGGAGATTTAGATTAGAATAAGCTTCACCCAGGTGCTCGCTTCGGCAGCACATATACTAAAATTAGAATAAGCTTCACCCAGGGCTTGGTGAAAAACCTGCATGGCAGGGCATGGACTTGAATCAAGTGAATCTTCCAATCCATGTTGGTGCTCCACGTGGAATTCTTGTGCCAGGAGCTGAGATAACACAGTTATCCACGCTGTTGCTGGGCTGTTGGGAAACCTAGCTAACTATGTAGGGTTGGGGGGGAGACACACATTTAGATCCAAGTCTTACATCAAAGCAACAGAATAAGCTTCAGAAGATCCAAAGCAACAGAATAAGCTTCAGACAGAGTTAGATGCAAAAATAATCCACAGAAGGCAACATTTAATCTAAGCTATTAAGATGGAAAATAATGGCAGAAATAATAAAAATGGAAATTGACAGGCTTAACTTCACGAAAATACACAATTCCTAAATAAATAAGCAAAGTTCTAAGGCCTTGGAACAAATCTGTGTCAAACATGGCAGTTTCTACCTTTTTCTATACATAGCTCTGACAAGCCAATAAAAAGAACAGTAAGGCCTTTAATATCGAAGAAAGCAATGATTGTCTGCAACACTATCCTCTGCACACGAACTGAAATGGCTAACACAAAGTGTCTCGTTCACTTTTAAAAGAATACCCAATGCGACATCAAATGTGATTTATTGTCTATACAATTGTCCAAAGATTTTAATGACAATCCTCAGTGCTGACAAATTGCGGTGACACGGGGAGAATAAAACCATTTCACTGTTTATGGAATTTTATGTCCCAACAAATCTTCTGAAAAGCAATTTGGCAATAATGATGAACAGCCTCAAAATGTTCATTTGGGTCAATGCTTCTAGGACTCTATCCTAGATACACATGTGGAAATATTGCAATATGTACCTAGCTTTTTATCAGTTTCATTTACAAGTATGAAAATCTGGCAATCATTTGGCTAACAGCATTTGGATGGCTCAATAAACTGACATATCAATATAATGAAACATCATGCAGACACTAACAATTATGTTTTGCTGGATATAAATTAGAATTAGTCAACATTAATTTAAAAAGCAATGTTAAAAAGCATCCTATATGCATTAAGATCTATATCATAAATAAACATGCCTCTATGTTCATAATATTTTTAGTAAAAGACTGGAAATATGCTGAGTCAATTGGATATCCTCTTGGGAAAACACACATCATAAAAGAATCACTTCCAGATTTATTATAGATTTAAATGTTGAAGGAAAAACAGTGAAGTATGTAGAAAAAACAGAGCACCCTTGTGAACAGGAAGTAGGCAGAATTCTTAGGCAGAACATAAAAGTGCTGAACCATAAAGAAAAAAAGATTAGCATAATGTTTTAATATTATGAGGAGTAGAAATGCAAGCCACAGAACAGGAGAGATTTGCTACATGTGTGTCTAAAAAGGATTTATAGCCAGGATTATAAAGAACTGCTACAAATCAATAAGAAAAAGAAAATGAAAAGTCTGGTAGAGAAACAGGTAAAAGATGTGAATGGGCACCTCACGAATGCGGCTATCCACACAGCCAATAAACATATGGAAACACTGGGGAGAACTAAAGTGTGGTCCAGACCGTGGACAGAGCTACCTGCTCACTCCGACGTGGACGGTGGGAGTGTAACTCGCTACAACCACTTGGGAAAACTGGATCCACTAAAGTTGAGCACAGATGTAAATACATTGAACACAGGGGTAAATAAGTTGTGTTATGTTCACACCAGAGAATACCTTAGAGCAGGAAGAAGGAACAACTGTAAGCAACGGGGTGGGTGAACCCCTGCAACACAACACCGAATATAAAAATCCAGTTCCGAAAGAGAGCACATGGTGTGATTCCATTTACGTGAAGTTTGAAAATGAAAACCTAATCTTCGGTGCTGGACTGAGGAGGGGTGACTAGAAGGGGCATGGGAAGGGCTTCTCCGTGCAGCTAAAGCTGGTTTTTATTTTGGTGCTAGTTGCATGGAGTTTCACAGTCTGTGAAAATGTGTCAAGCTGCACTCTTAAGACTTGCATACTTTTTGTTTCTCTATCATACTTAAATGTTTGTTTAGAACCATGAGAAATAATCCCTGGGATGGATGTACATGGTTACCATCTCTAGATTACAAGGGCTTCTTGCTTTCTTCTTTATATTTGTTTTCTAAAATGAGCATATGTTATTTCTATTGTATTTATAACATATGATAAATAACATACTTATATGTTATTTCTATTGTAAAACAACGGTTCTGGCTTTGGTTTGGCTTGTTTTGAGGTCAGCCTGCCTGCCTTCATCAGAACAAGCTTTGGGATGTATCCCACCTGCTGGGCAAGTGTGGCTTTGGGGGTTGGAGGGCACCAGAAGAGGTTCCTGCTCCCAGACAAGGTCCCCCTCATTAACACAGCTCCTCCTAACGCTGATGCCAGAACTTAAATGCAGGCATATTTTCAGAGGTTCACAGGGCTGCTCCTCCCCTCTGGCTGGGACCACGTCCTCCCCACTCACCATCCTGTGCAGTCTGGGTTCTGGCCACGTGGGGAGCATCACAAGGCACACCGTGTCCCGAAAGGAAGGATGGAGAGATGGAGAGAACCAGTATCAGAAGATGCTGATGCTGACACATGCATTTAGGTGCTGCATCTTATTTATGCTCCAGCCAACAGCACATCTTACCAAACACACCCTGTCATCCACATCCTTTTGGTTTCAAATATCAGACCACCTGGCTCACACTGGCTTAAACAGCAAAGGCACCTGACAGCAGAATTCAGAGGTGGGCTTGGTATTCAGCCGTGCTTTGATCTGGACTTTGACTCCATAGCTCTGTCATTTTCTCAGACTTGCCCATCTCCCTCTGTTCGCTACCACTGCCCCCCGTGATCACAAGATGGCAGCAGCTGCCGAATCCACCTGCTTCACATCTGACCAAGGCCTCAGCTTTGAGCTGATGGAACACTCCTGGACCAACCCCGATGACCAGGAGAATGGCTTGCTCTGAGGCCGTGATTTACCTGACATGCTCTCTGTACCGGGGCACTTGGTATCCTGCAGCGGAGGGTGCAGTCACTACCGCCCATGCTACTAAACTGGGAAGGAGGGGCGGAGGAGGTGGTGGGGAGGCACCCTGATTTCCATCCCACCCCGACATGTACGAGGGAAAAGGGAAAAATCGTTGTCTGACCTTAGATTTTTACAGTGCAAATTTGGAGTTCATAGCTTTAAAAAGATAGAGGAGAAGACCACAATAGGATCTTTTCCTTCCCCGAGAACCCTCAAAGTCTCCCTATAAAAGATATATACTCAGGGCACCTGGGTGGCTCAGTCGGTTAAGTGTCTGACTCTTGATTCAGCTCAGGTCGTGATCTCAGGTTGTGACATTGAGACCCACGTGGGGCTCTGCGCTCATCAGGGAGTCTGCTTGAGATTCTCTCTCTCTCCCTTTGCCCCTCAGCCCCCTAAAAATAAATAAAGAAATAAAATCTTATATATATACTGGACATCTACTTACTTGGTGCCAGGCCCTGACTGAGGTCCTGGGATACAAACATAAAAAGGATAGACTATGAGGTACCTGGGTGGTGCAGTCCGTTAAGTGTCTGACTTGGCTTCAGCTCAGGTTGTGATCTCATTGTCATGAGATCGAGCCCCGAGACAGGTTCCACGCTCAGGGCAGAGTCTGCTTGAGATTCTCTCTCCTTCTGCCCCTCCAGCTCGTGTACTCTCTCTCTCTCAAATAAATAAATGTATCTTAAAAAAAAAAAAAGGATAGACTCCATGACCTTGAGGCACTCTGGGGGGCTAGACCCTCCAGGGTCTAGCCTCCGGGACATGCGGGAAAACCACAGAGGCTGAAGCAGCAGGTGCGGGATCTTAGCAGCAGGGGTGGGCTGCTGAGGGGCTGCCTTAGAGCCTCTGGCTGGGCTGGTGGCTGGGGGGAGCGGGGGCCACAACTGTCCTGCCTTCTTCCAAGGTCTAGAGGACATTAGTGCTTCCAGCATTATCTGGCTTGGCCGTGTCACCTGACCCAGAGGATGGGGAGGCCTGGGGAGCCACAAAACTCCTCTTCGCCCACTTTACATCCTCCCAGAATTACGGTTCCACATTCCTTTATCTCAGTCTGTGAAAGGCAGGTTTGCTCCAGAGTGGCCTGGGAAAGGAAGGAAATGCTCTGTTTTGGGAAGGACCACTTTATGCAGCCTGCTTCTGATTGTCTTCCCTCCAAGTGACCTCTTCTTTTAAAAGCATTGGCCTTTTCCAAGGTCTGGGAAAAATAGCCAAGAAAAGCTCAGGACCGCCTTCTTTTAGGGCCAAACCTTTCCTCCCTTTCATGTGGTAAAAAAGCCCCCTTTGAGGGCTGCATTGTGTAAGCCTCTTAATTGCAGAGCTAATATGAACCAGAGCAGAATGATCCATCCAAGAATCCTTGTTTGGATTCATGACCGATTTCAAAGGGGACTCGGGGTCCCTCTCTTATCTGGTCTTCTATCGGCTGAATGACGCAAGTGTTTACAAAGGGCTCAGCAGATGAGATAGCACATTATCACCCCTCCTGCCCTCGGAGGGGAGGGAGGTTTACTCTAAAGATTATCAAGTCTTAACTCCCAAAGGGTGAGGAAACCCAGACTTTCATGGCCCAGCACAGCTAGGTGTCCCGGGGAAGGTCACAAGGGGGGGGTCCCACAGCATCACCACCAGAAGCATGAGCCAAAAGGGGTGAGTGCAACAGGTTTTTGTTTCAGAAAGGAACTGGATCCCAGTGTAGACAACATGTTAAGGGGATGGGAATCTTCTTGCTGGAGCTGAAGTCCACAGAGGACCAGACACCACCGTCTGACAAGACTACACAGAGGTTATCAACAGTCACTATTAGAGTGAGCTCGGATTCCCTTTCAGGCTCAGAGGGGTGGTTGGCTGACAGATGTGGGTCACCACTTACAGCCCCCCCCGCCGCCTTCAAGCCAGGACCACACTGATCTTGGGGTGCTCCCAGCCAGGGACTAAGCAGGGCTGCAGTGCTAGGGTCTGGCTGTTTCCACCTGACACAGGACTCCTTGAATAAGCAAACCTGCTTCAGAGCTCACTGCCCCGTCTGCATTGCCGCAGTCCGATGGCCCCCTGCCCAATCCCGCTTCTTCCCTTTCCTCTCAAAGCCACTTTCTCTCTTCACTCTGTCCCAACACTGGCTTTCCAGAGGGTCCGACTGACGCATCTGGTGCATCTATTCACCCGCCCATGAGGGGCTACCTTGTGACCCCTCCCTGCAAGAGCTACCACTTGAGGAAGGAGATCCACAGTGGGGTGGAGCCTCAGGGGCATTTTAAAGAATAGCAGGAGTGATTTGGACAGTTGAGAAAAGAATTTCTTAGAATCTGGTCCTACCCAGATTCTCTTCCTCCCTCTGAATTCACTAGCCAAGCACGGCGTGGGGAGCACTACCTTATTGAACAGAACACCTTCCCAGGGATGCTCCCCTAAGGGAGGGCTCTAATCAGATTCAGAGCAGCATAGCATGTCAGTGACAAGCCGTGCTGGGCACACATTTCGGGTAGAGATGTGTCCAAGGTTTTCACAGCACAGGAATGCCAGAGTAAGCCAGACTCTAGACTAGGTCCTCATCAGAGAACACTTTGAAGGATGAAAAATATACTTCACATCACCCAGTTTTATCTGACCTGGCCCCAAATTAGCCAAAATGCCCTCTCCTGAGGCCCCAGAGTCAGACAGCATCCATCTGCCCCTGGTGCTGTACCAGAGGACGCACGTGGCCCCTCCATCTGGAGGACCAGCCAGCCTGGGCAGTCCTGGCTGATGGCACACTCAGTGACATCCCATCCTCATCTTCGTGTGACAGCTTGCCCCAGTAGAGGATGCTCTAAACATTCTAAGGCTGCCATTTCCTCCGAGATACACCCTAGTGGCTTCTTTGTTTCTTGATGTATAGCATAAGATAGCTTTAAGTGATGTTCGGAGAATTTAGTAATTAAAAGAATATGTTACATGGAGAGAGTTTTTAAGTTGATATGCAATACATAAGTGCATTCGAACCAGGTTTCCCTGAACTTAACCCAACTCTGACATCCAGCACTAACACCACGCCTCACCCAAACCAATGTTCCTTGAACTCGAGTCCAGGGAAGAAAACATATAACTGTCTCTCTATCCATTGACATATTTGCAGGACATTGGGGGCTGTCCGTAGTCTGGCATGTGACTCTATGAAAATATATCTCAAAACCAAAAAAATAATGGTTTTGTTTTATTTTTACAGTGGATGGGTTACAGAAAGCCAGGAAGAAATTCTGTTTTCTAGAATGCTTGTTTTACTTGGACAGGGAACATGCCTCCCTAATGGGTGTCCTTGAAGACAATCAAAGCCAAGAAAAAGCATTGCCAAGTTTCAAAGGGTAAATATTCCAAAAAGTAATATTTAGCAAATTATTTTCAGGAACAATGCCCATTACCACCATAATTATTTCTTAAGGTTTGGAAGTCTTGGTCATTGTAACATTATAATAACATAGGAAACAGAATAAAATGAATGCATATGGTAAGAGAAGAAAAATCCTCTTCACAAATAATATCGGTTAGGAATATACTATCATTTAAAAACAGTTTGGTTAAGTAAATTTAAAAGACAAATATGTAAAGACCAATGGCATCTCAGTAGAGATCTCATTCACAGTAATATTAAAAATATTATATGTAAAGAGATGATTTTGAGAAAATATGCAACATATAAATAAAACCTCAAAGTTCTATCAGAAGTCATAAAAGACAATCAGTTTGAGAACAGAAACATATTTCTAGATGTAAGGATGAATAATTCAAAAAGAATTTTTATGAATTTGGCAAAAATAATTTTGAAATTCATCTGAAAGAACAATTGGCTTAGAATATTAAAAAAATAGTCTGAAAAATAAGACTAATAGGGAAAATGTTTATAGTTCCAGCAGATATTAAAATATATTTTAAGAGAAATATTAATTAAAATATTAGAATATTGCTTAAAAATCGAGAGAGAGATGAAATAGAATATGTATGACTTGAGTTAAAGACAATCATATATAGAAATACAGTCAGTCATATATGGAATTTTAGATGATCTAGTAGTCACATTTAGTAAAAGGAAATAGGTAAAACTAATTTTAATAATATATCTTATTTAATTCTATATATCAAAAATATTTCAACATGCGATCAGTCCAAAAAAAATTATTAAGATTCTTTACATTCTTCTTTTGTCGTAACTCTTTGAAATGTGGGTGATCCACATTGCCAGTGTTCAATAACCACCATGGCTACTGGCTATCCCATCATTACAGCATAGATTGTGGGGAGGGAATTTTATATATTATGGACAAGCATCAGGAAAACAATGGAGAAGCAAAGTAGACATTTAATAAGAGTATGATGTTCTGATAATGGTTTGTAAAATCTAGAAATGCATAAAAATGAAACTGCACCACAGGCCATCTGATGCAATAAATTTTAGAAGAAGTAGATTATCAATTGTTTTTAAAACCAAAAGCCAGCAGTGAGTTGAACAGTGTCATGACTTGGGTGGACCTGGGTGGGAGGCTCCCCTGGTTCCAGGACAAAATGGCCTGAGGAGGAAGGGAAGAAGGCAGGAGGTGACAGACACAATGGGAAAGATGACCTGTTCACTAAGGCAAACCCTGGGGAAGGTGGGAGGAGTCCAGCAACCAGAGAGGCAATTTCCAGAGTGATTTGGAAGCTATCAGGATCCAGCAGGCCTAGTGGGGCGAGGCTGTGTAGCAGAAGTTTCCGGGCCTGGACCAATTTGAAGTCCAGAAGGGTGTTGGCCAGTGTTGGGTAATCTGTCCGCAGTGGACAGGGCCCCGCCCATGGAAGCCCCACCAAAAAGACTGGAGCTTGTCCTGGGGAGAAAGGCTTGTGGAGTCAGCATGCCCCAAGAGCTGTCAGAGTTTCTTACAGCTTCAATCCTAGAGGGATAGTAGGATACCCTCAAGCCACAGACATACTGTTGAGTGATAGAACAAGGCAGAAGATAAATGCCTTGGACAGACAGCCATGGGAGTAGAGGATGTTGTAATGGGCTGAATTGTGTTTTCCAAATTTATGTGTTGAAATCCTCATCCCTAGTACCTCTGAATATGACTACATTTAGAGATAGGGTCTTTAAAAATGTAATTAAGCCAAAGTTAAGACATTAAGATGGGCTCTAATCCAATATGGCAGGTGTTCTTATAAGGAGAGAAAGTTAGGACACAGAAATACAGGGGACAACCATGTGAAGAGAGGGAGAAGACAGCCATCCCCAAGCCAAGGACAGAGGCCTCAGAAGAAATCAGCAGAGATGACACCTTGATCTTGGACTTCTAGCCTCTAAAATAGTGAGAAAATAAATTTCTGTTGTTTAAACCACTCAGTCTGTGGCACTTTGCTATGGCAGCCCTAGCAGACTAACATAGATGCAGAAACTGAAGACCACACCAGTGAGATCCCCCAGCCCCAGGCCTGGTGAGCAGTAAAGGAGTGTCCACGGAGTCAGCCCACAGGAGCCTCACTTCTGTGCCCTGGGCAAGCAACACCTCTTCCTGAGGACTGAGAAGAAATATTTAACCTGGTTGAGAAGACAGCATAGGACACAAGGTAGGACCCAAAGCTAGGGTTGCCAGATGAAATATGTAGGACATTCAGTTAAATTTAAATTTCAAATAAACAACAGAATTTTTTAGTGTATATCTTAAATATCTCTTGGGGCATGCTTATTCCAAAATAATTATTTGTTGTTTATCTGAAATCCAAATTCATCAAGCCATCTTATATTTTAACCTGCTAAATCAGATAGTCCCATTTAAGTATAAAGAAAAGGCCAGCATGTCTAGCAAGAAGTGCAGAGGAAGATAGGGTGGGAGGGCCTGCAGTGAAGCAGGCTGAGTGGGAGGGAGCACTCACCAGGACTAACCCAGGCAGGGGAATTTCCGAAGACCAAAGCCAACAGACGGAATTGGGAAGAAATGTCCAATAAGTTTAACTACATCAATGTTTCATAACTAAAATGAAAAGAGATGAGGAAAAATAGTAGACTGGAAAAACCATTCCTATGACATGAGAGAGTTGGTACGGAAATGAATACTCATTCCAGTTTGTAAGAAAAATATCAGCATCTCAGTAGGCAAACAGGTTAAGGACATGATCAAAAAAAAAAGGTCTAGTTTTCATGGGCACCTGGGTGGCTCAGTCAGTTAAGCATCTGCCTTCGGCTCAGGTCATGATCCCAGGGTACTGATATCAAGTCCTGCATTGGGCTCCCTGCTCCACAGGGAGCCTGCTTTTCCCTCTGCCCCTCATGAATAAATAAATAAAATCTTTTTTAAAAAAAGATCTACAGTTTTCAAACAAATTTGCAGAAGTATTGGGTTTTTTTAAATAATTTTTACTGCCAAGTTTTTAAAAAATTAAGGACTGGGGCACCTGGGTGGCTCAGTCACTTAAACATCTAACTCTTGATTTCAGCTCAGGTTATGATCTCAGGATCATGAGATCCAGCCCCCCCATCAAGCTCCATGCACAGCGCTGAGTCTGCTTGCCCCTCTCCCTCTGCTCCTCTCCCTCTTGCACTCTCCTCTCTCTCAAATAAATAAAATCTTTTAAAAAATTTTTAAAAATACAAATAAATAATAAAAAAATTAAAGCTCAGTTTTCATCTTTTTAAATAGGAATGTAAAAAAATAACCAAAATACTCAGTGAGGATGAGACTGGGGTGCAGCTGACAAGGCCCCTCCTGGTGGTGGAGATAGTTTCGTACCATGCTCACACTTGCTGACCCGATGAAACCATTCCTGATTTTGTCCTCGGGGTAATAATTTAAAATAAAGAAGGAAACAATGATAAAAGATGGTGCATTATTTCATTATCATGTTCATAAAATTATAAAAATGCTTGAACAATGACTGGAAGGAAACATGGAAAAATAAAAGGATTTGATGTGAGTATCGATTTATCTTTAAAATTTCCTCTTGGATCATGAGCATATTCTTCTTTTATAATGACACGTTTTCATGTGAGATGCAGTTCCGTTTTTGCTCGCAAGGATTAGGGGCGAAGGTGCGCCCCACGGGAGCTCCCCAAGGGCTGGGGGACCGTCCGCCTCGGCTGGGTCTGGACCCACGCAGGGACTCACTCCAGGAGACTTCCTGTATTTGTTGTCGGCTTCTGCAGGGCTATTGCTGGCCATCCAGGTCTTTGAAAGAGCTACTCAAAAGCTCTAAAAGGTTTCCTCCGGCCAAAGGTTCAATGGACTATAGGCCATTCTCAACAAATAAACGTTTCCATTGAGTGAGACAGCCATTGTTATGCCACCCATGTGTTCAATGCAATCATAATGCCCTCCGGCAGGGTTCACACTGTCTTCTCCCAACCAAAGGCCAGACTCTAAATACCTTCCTGCACTGACAGTCTTTGTATGCTCTGCACTAATAAATCTTTGTTATCATTACCCTGCTTTCCAACATCTAGGACAAGGGAAAGTGGGGTGCTGGCTTATCCCCAAAGAGTCTGAGCTTTGGTTCTGGAGTAGATGGTCACTGGAGCTAGCAGGGGAAAGATACCTCATTATGGGTCACTTAAGGGGGTACTATTATTGTTTGGGGGAGATCCTAAAAAAGCAAAGAATTCATGTTAACGTCAAAAAGTGTTGGACTCTCCTGAGATTCACGAAGCTTTTCTCACTGCAAATTAGCCAATAACAGACCACTGGTGTGTTAGTCCACCCGGGGCCACCATAAGGAAGGACCACAGATGGGGGAGGGGAAGGGCTTAAACAACAGAAATTGGCAGTCTCATAGCTCTGGAGGACCCAAAGTCTGAGATCAAGTTGTCGGCAGGGTGGGTTCCCTCTCAGGCCCCTCTCCTTGGCTGACAGATGGCCGTCCCCTCCCTGTGTCCTCACATGGTCATCTCTGTGTCTTAATCTCTTCTCCCTATAAAGACATTAGTCATCTTGGCTTCGGGCTTACCCTAATGGCCTCATTTTAGCTTAATTACCTCTTTAAAGACCTTGTCTGCTCATACCGTCACAAGCTGAGATCCTGGAGCTCAGGACTTCCACCTATGAATTGGGTGCGGAGTGCCCAACTCAGCCCAGAACAACTCAGGAGGTCAATAGGGACCTTCTCCCTTGTTGGCCCCAAAGCTGCATAGAATTCCATGTGTTTCCAAGGATTCCCAGACATCCTGTAAGGAGGAGAGCCATTGGTCCTAAGCTTACCACCAAGACAAATGTGCCCCAAGAGCCTGACTGACCTGCCTGTGGTGAGCAGCTTGAGGGCGATGCACATTTCCTCTTGGCATTCCTGAGATTCCTGCCTCAATCCAGCAATCGCCTCTGAGGGGGTGAACCTCTTGCACACAGGTCTCCGTGCAAGCCCTGTCCCAGGTGCCAGTAAGGAGCGGGTCTCTACTAGGTGGCTGTGGGCCCACTGGGTGAAGTCTCCCTGCCTGGGCACCACTAGTCCCTTGGGTTATAAGTGTCCTTCAGCCAGGCCTCGTTCGTGGCCTGATGCCACCTCTCTCTGACCTTTGGAGAGAGCTTTGAAGCCACATGATCCCTCGATCACATTTTCCTTGTTTTGCCTCTGTGCACCTTAGCAGGGCCAGTGAAGGCCAGGTTGCCCCAGCACACAGCCTTGCTCTGATTGGCCTCCTGGTTTCCTGCTCAGACCTCGTCCTCTGCCTCCTGGGTATATGGGATGCACCGAGCATTGCTAGAGGCCGCAATCACCTCCGGGGGTCCCTAAGAGGCTGTTAGGCTAGAGTGACACCATTTTTAACAGCAAGCTGAGGGTCTGGATTCATTGGCTTCCTCTCCTTTCATGTACTTTATCTTTTAGCCATGAAGTACAGGGATGGCCGGAGAAATCCGTTCAGCTTTTTTTGGAACAAATAGGAAAAAGCATGCATTCGATAGCCTATATGCAAGTCATTTGGGTCTCCAGCTCCCCTCCTCCCCATCGGGGCGTGAGGCTGGCACACCTCCATAGTGAGCACATCGGTCTATCTGCACTATTGGGCTTTAATGTATCTCCGACAACATGGGGAGGAGGTGGCCTCGCGTGCAGGCAGGATGACGCTGCGGGGCGGCTGCCTCCCGCGTAGGATGTGCAGCCAACTCCATAGCTGGAGTTTATTCTGCAAAGAGGTCAACAGATCTTATGCAATATTTGCAGCTGGGGAAGGGATTCCTAACACCCGGGAAGCCCGCTCTGCCTGTGAGCATCGTGGCCCAGGATGAAGCATCTACACCTCTGGGGAGCATGTGTACGATATCAGATAAAGCCAGACCTGTCATTAGCACAGTTGAGCAAGACCGAAAGAAATTCTCCAGAAACTGAACTGAGCGGACAGCTGAGTCACATGTGATTTGGCTTCTCCTCAGGCAGCCCCAAGACATTAAATATGGCACCAGAGCCTTCATTCTCTGGCCTGCCCACGACTCCACCACTGATTAAAAACAACCGGAAAGGCTCCAATGATCTGTACTGGATGGAATATAGGCTCTGAAAGGATCCATAGAACTGCTCATCATTCAAGTGCAAGATAGTATGGCTAGTCACAGGCCAGTAAGATTTCAGATATATGCCTTACGTTTAGAAGTACAAGGATTTTCTGGATCACTGACTTTGCTGGGTTTTGTTCTGTTTGTTTGGTCACGAAGCATTACAATTTCTAACACGAACCAATACTGGAGAAACAGGGCAATGGAAGGAATTAAAGATCCTTGTTTGGCAGAAGGACCTCAGAGCAGGAAGAGTTGAGACCTGTAGGAACCAAAAGAAATACGTCAGGGGGTAGGGTCTCAGCAAGCTCATCACTTTTACTGGATCCGACTCTGCTGGGAAATCTGGCTGAGATAGTATATGAAAGTTAGGGAAGGTGATCCCCCAGGGAAACGGGGTGAAGGGCACATGGATCTATCACTGGTATCTTTTACAACTGCATGTGAATGTTCAATTATCTCGAAATTAAAAGTTTAGTTTCAGAACAGGCAGCCGGTCTGTAGTCGCTGTGCCCTCCCCGCCCAGCACACCACACCTGAACCATCCTTGAGTCCCCGCAGCCTTAGGAGGAGAGGATCTTGGGGGTGCAGTAGAGTCCAGTCCTCTCTGCAGCCTGGGTCGCTGGCTTACCAATCGGATGGGGGCTGTGTGCCCCCTAAAGCCATGTTACTGCCCTACACCTGCTCCTGTCCCACATTAACCTACTGACCGGGGCGCACGGCCAGGGGAAGAGATGCTGCTGCTCCAGCGACCCTCGCCCTCACGTCTTAGAAAGGAATACAGAAGTCTGGGATGCAGCCGCCTAGACAGGAGACACGGATACCAAGACCCCGACTCTTTTAAAGAAGGAAAATGACCCCGCCGTAACTGTATGATCTGTAATAGCGGTGTTTCTTCAGGCTTCCAGATTTGGAGTGAGATCTTGGAATGTGAACAGCAGCAAGTGTTACTCCAGTTCGGGGAAGACCCCAGCAAGGACAATCGTGGTTCTGGAACCATGGCGTTTGAATGAATGAATGAATGAATGAGTGAACAGGCAGCCCGCAGCACTGCACGTCCAATACTAGGTTAGAAAGGTCTTTTCACAGCTCTGAGTTCTCTGGATCTTTCCTGTTTCCCTCTAACTTGGGCCTCTGTGATCCAACAGTGCTTTTCAGCAATGCCTCCCGTCAGGAGGGAGGTGGGCGCCCTGCTCCTGCCCATGAAGCCTCCTACAAGCGGGGTGGGGGCCTTCGAGAAGCAATCCCTTCTGGAACCCATTCTTGCTGGCAGGGATGTCTCCATATTAATTCTGTAAAAAAGAAAATAGCTGTGTTTGGCAGACATCTCCCAAACTGTGAACGCTGATGTCTAAATAACTGTTTTCGACAGTGACATCGCTCAGTTCCTGGGGATACTTTTCGTCACTAACCCCCCCGGCAGATCCCAGCAGACCCCCCCCCGGGGGGTCAGCGGCTGAGAGGCAGAGGGTCCTTTCGGAGGGGTTTCTCTAGAGCTGAGATGGGTCACATGGGACACCTGCTCCCCTTTTTCTGGCATACACCACTCTCCCAAAGTGCTGGAAACATGACAGCACAAAAGGGTTCACCCTCTAAATTTCCAATGACATTTGCTGTCAATATGAGGAGTGTCGGCCTGTGGTTGGTGTTGGTCCAGCTCCTGGAGAAAGGGCCACCAAACAGAGCAAGGGCAGTAATAGAACAAATCCAACACATCCTGAGACTCGAATGTAGAGGAATGGTATTTCTTTAGTTTGTTTACTACTAAGCCACCTTTTATGGCTCCATTCACTGGATTTTGGGGAAAATAGCTAAATGTTCATTCTTTTTTAGTGCTTACTTGCATCTCCTGCATCAGAAACTCTGATGGGGGTTTGAAGAGGTCCTGCAAGGGACCTGATGCACTCCAAAGTGTGAGAACATGAGGAAAGTCGGCCTCGCTGGGTAGTAATGAGCTGGGAAAATATGAACTTGTGGTTAATTATTTTGTCTCTTTGATTTTTGTTTTTAGGTTCAGAACCCGTGTTTCATCAACTTGGGGAACTACACAGCAAGGGGACAGTTTTGATCAAACACTCTTCCGCCCCTCATGCTCTGCTGAACATCGTCACCAAGGTCAGGAACTGTGGCGTTAAACACTTGCCTACTGTTGGTTCAGACGTGGGGTTCAGGGGGGGCTTCGGGTCCCTCCCAGGAAGGAAGATGGGTGGCCCCACAGGGGCCGGGCGTCCAGAGAGGTAGGGCTGTGATGAAATCTATAAATTCATTTCCAGAAAGTCCAAACGCCCCATCTGTTATAAATGAACATGCCTTTTAAGTGACAGAAATCCTCTCCTGGAGCCAGAGCGGGAGAGGGTCATCGAGAGGAGGGTTTGTTGTTGAAATCTGTGTCTTTCCAAAGCACGGCTCTCAGCATCTTGGGCAGCTCCTGAAGGCCGGTCTCCATCCGAACCAAGGCCAGCCCGGAGCCTGGGTTTGCTGAGCGGGTTCAGCATGGTCCCCGCCCCTTTGTCTCTAGGCTGGGAGCCCATCGTGGAGCAGAGACCCCTCGGAGGGAGGCCACCTTACCTGTCCCTGCTGTGAGCCCTGAACTGGGCTCCTGCTCCCAGTGGCCTCCATGGGCCCTCGGTTGGAGAGCAGGGCATGCCTCTGTGCCCGTTTTCCTGGCGGGGACAGTGAGGCTGCTGCTGTCCTTGACTCTGTGAGGGAAGGGTGCTCCCCAGCTCTGCACCATCAGGGAGTTCCTCCCAGCTCCTTCAAGAGGAGCTTTAGGTGTAATTCTGCCTGCAAAAAAACCAGTGTTGCAAGTCAGCTTCTATATCCTAAGTGTTAGATATTTATGAGGATTTAGGAAACGGATGATCTGTCAGAAACAGGTGCATCGGGCTGTGCCGTGTCCCTCCAGAACCTGATCGGTAGAGGAATCGAAGAGGCAGGGGACCCAAGATTGCTTTGCAAAAGAAACCACCCTATAAATGTGGTTTTCTAACAGATTGAGGCTAATCCACCCACACTTCCTCTCATGTCCTTCTGAGCAAGTGTGCAGTTTTGCACAATACTCAGCTTGAGTTAGATGTGCCTTCTGAGTAAATAGTTGACCTGGTTGCCTCCGCAGCAGCCCCCCACCCTCCTTAGCTCCCCCACCCCCGCAGGCCTAGCAGGCTCAGGTCCCTCGACCTTGGCTCCAAGACCAGGAAGAGGGGACATATTCTGAGGACAAAAAGCTTCCAGATGGTCAAAGAGTTTGTTGCGCTGCTCAGTTCCCAAGTAACTGAGCACTTTGGAGCACCCAAGCCTCAGGATTTGAGTGTGGGCCCCAGTACCCACCAGTGGCCTCCCTTACTCACTGTGCCCGCTTCCCTTTGCGGGCGGGACACTGGGGCCCCGGCTTATTGGGGCCTCGGCTGAAGAGAGGTGCTGGGCACCACCTCCTGTCACAGGATGTACCCAGGCGCCCTGCCCTCACCCCAACCCCTGTGCCCTTCCCCGCAGAGAATGTAGATTTAGTTCTTCCTGTAAAAGGCCCCCTCCTTGAAAACTCCACTTATTCAGAAAACAATGTGTTCTCAAAATCTGTCCGTGCCTATTCTCTGCATCCTGCCTGGGATGTAACCATGAACAACAGGATGATTTATTTTACTCCTCATTGGGCCATTTCTTATATTAAAACAAACATATATTACTAAATAGGACAAAAGTGCACACATTTTAAAGATAAAATCGAGGCAATTTCAGCTTCTCCCAGACTCTCCCTGGTTATTTCCATAGCTCCCGGAATCACACTCATGTTCTGCAGCTGGGATAGGCCAGGTGAAAAATGTCGGAGATGCAAGCCTACAGGGACCAAAATACATGCAGGAACCACCCTCCGTCCTTTAAGACCACATTTATTAAGCCAAATACAAATGAAGCTCCAGACGCTGGCCTCCCCCTCACTCCCTGCTCCTTCTTTTCTTCCTTGGTTCCCTCAGGAAAGAGCGATGGCGAAGTCTTCACAGCCTTCTCACCATCCTGGAGGGAAAACAAAGTTCCAGTTGCTGTCTTCAGTTTATCAGACTGCAAATCGTTTTCTGTATCAGAGGCTTTTCTCTCGGGGAAGGTGGATTGGCTTAAAATCAGCTGGGACAGGAAGACGCATGCACCCTTATAGCAAAGTTCTTACCCTTCCTTGTGAAGACCAGCGGTGCTGGTGGGGTGGTGATGCTCAGCCACAGAAGGCCCGTACCTCTGCCCGGGCTGGCCTGCAAGAATGTTCCGCAGCCTCCTTCCCCGCCCCATCACCGGGGAACTTCTGCTCCTCTCCCCTCGGGGGCCTTTGCTCAGCCCTTCAGTCTGTGTCGGGGCTCCCGAGTGTCCCGCAGAGAGCCAGCGTACGTGGTACTTGGGGGCCACTCTTCCTTGGCCCAGCGAAGTTAAATGCTGCCATAACCAGATGCTGATCCCCAACCCAGAAGCTCCCCAAATTCAGTGTTGAGACTTGCACCTGAATCACCAGGTGATGGTGTGGGGGGCTTGTTACAACACAGGCCACTGAGCTTTGGAGCCAGCAGGTCTGGGTTGGAGCCTGAGAACTAGCATTTCTGACATGCCCCTCTTCTCTGTAGCTAATTCTTGGGGACCACCCTTTAGAACCACAGTGGTAACTGTCAATATTCAAAGTGTGGTCCACAAGCCAGCATCAGCATCACCTGGGAGCTTGCTAGAAATTCAATGTCGGACCCTACCCCGGAACGACTGAATCAGAGTCTGCATTGCAACGAGATACCGGAGGATTTGGGTGCACGTTAAAGTTTGCAAAGCACTGCTCCAGACTCAGCTCCTGGAGGACGAGTGTGTCTTTTTTGTTTTATTTTGTTTTTTTCCTGGATATTCCCAGCCTCTAGTAAAGGAATGAGTGAGGCTGAGGTCTGGGGCCCGGGCAAGCGCTCTAGCTTGAGAGAAAAACCCCATCCTGCATGTGCATGCCTGTCAGAGCACATATCTACTTACCCACCGTGGGTTACTGGGCACTTGGAAGAGAAATCCATCAGCAGCTCTGACAACCTACAAGGTTCTGGAATCTCACCAAGATGTACCGTCATTTTGGTGCCCAGGTGATCTCAGTCGAATTCAACATTGGATTAGCAAAAGGAGGGTTTTGGCAGGTGTCTTTTCACACCCCCTTCCCAGAAAGAGGGAGGTGTGGGGAACAACTTTCCAAACCACTTGGGCATTGGCTCACGGGACCTCATGGAAGGGACTGCATCTTGGCTATCTGAGTCCAGACTTGGAGCTCAGTTTTCTGTTAACAACTTTTCCATCATTCTGGTGTTGTTGTTAGAAGTTTTTAAACCTACGAGCATTTTCTTCCCCAAGCTCCAGGACTGATAATCACAAGACGGGAAACGTGGTGGTGTGTTTGATGATCTTCAGACTCACCTCCACGCCCACTCCTGATTATTTGCTACATGACGCCCTGCTCTCTGGGGCGAGTGTGGGCTGCCTTCGACAGCTTAGCAGATGGATGACGTACAAGACAGATTAGCACATCTGGCAGACGAGGCCCAGCATTGGGTGATGAGGAACGTTTTCATTTGGGCAGATGTAACAAAATCCTCCTCACTCCCCAAATGGAATATTCCATGAGGAAGGAGCGGCATCATGCCTTAGCCACCACGCAGTGATTTCACATTGGTGCCCTCCAGGGAAGGGGGTGTTTGGCTTGATAGAAAAGTGGTACGGCCCAGAGTTGCCCGGAAAATGTCTTGTAAAACACACATATGGATAAGGCAATTTAAAGAGCCCCGTTATTACATGTCAGGTTATTTTTTTTAATTTAATTTAATTTTATTATGTTATGTTAGTCACCATACAATACATCATTAGTTTTTGATGTAGTGATCCACGATTCATTGTTTTCGTATGTGTCAGGTGATTGAGAGAGCTCTGAGTGCTCACCCAGCCAGGGCGGGAGCTGGAGGGCTGCAAAGCGGCCCCTCCCTCCTCAGCGCACAGGAATCCTGCAAACCTGGTGGTGAGTGGTGGCTCACATGCACATTCCTCTGATCTCTTCCCTCCCCCAATATTGTCCCAAAGTATTTTTTTCCTGAAATGTGAGTTTTTAGGGCAGAATGTAGGCCGGGGTGGGGGGTTACCAGACAGGAAGGTATTTTTTGTGTGTTCCCACATTGAGGTTGCAATTCAGCTCTAAAATCTCTGCTTTAAAATCTCTGCTCCTTCTTGCTAGCCCCACCAGCCCAGGAGGAGTTCACTCTGAGCTTGATGAAGCCCAGGCCTGCGTTGGAAACATGTGCCTCTTAGCCTCTGTCTTCCCGAACACCCCAGGGGACCACATGGGGCTGCACGATCTAGGGTCAGTTGTGTCCCCCAGGCTGGAGCAAGACAGATAGAGACAAGAACGGGCCCCACTTCACTTCTTACTAAATAAAGCTCACTCTGGGGTCCCAAATGAGGGGTGGCTGAGCTGGGTCCCCTGCTGCTTCCAAAATGTGATGCTTTTGTCTCCCAAAGGAGAAAGGGTTTGCCCAAGGTCAAGGGGGTGTTCCCTCCTGGATCCCACCTTTCCTCTACCTTTCCCTTGCCCCTGCCCGCCCCCACCTTTACAACCCACTCAGCCAGTGGCTTTGAAGGGTACAAAGTTCTTCGCTAAGACGAGGGAGCCTTGGGGCAAAGTGTCCGTGCTCTGGGGCATTATATCCTGGGGGCCAGGCACGGCCTTCACGCTCTGCCCCTCACACTAGCCCTCTCCTGCTTGGGCTTCACCCCAACCTCCACGGAAGACCCAGGTCACTGAGGAAGCAACTGGCTCTGCACTGGCCTAGCTCAACCCCTCCTGGTAAGAATGTGGGTCACACCTCCACCACCATCGGAGCCGGCAGCCCCCGGTTCTGCCCACAAAGCCACGAGCAAGCGCCTCCTCCCCTGCTGTGTGGTCGGTTCCCGGAGCCGGAGCTGCTTCCTGCAGCCTCACCCCACATTAATCTTTAATCTAGATCTTGCTGAAACCCCTGAGGTCCTCCCGAGCCTCCAGCCTTAGTCATTAGCTTTGCAGAGGTCGTGAACTTCCCATTTCTCTCCCTCATGACCTTGGGCCAGAACTGGCCTCCAACCACATGTTCTGACAACCTCGCTGTTATTCCATTACCATCATTTCTCCTCATGCCAGACTCGACGGGTTGTTCCCAAACGACAGATGATTCTAGGTCTGGCTCCTCGCGCCCACTGCCCCACACCCGCCTGACGTTATTGTGACAGAAGTCTTCTATCTGGATTATGGGCTGGAAAGCCTCAAGGCTGAGAAGTGATGGCTTTTTCCAAAATCAGAAAACAAGTAGAAAGAACAGACAAGAAAATAACCTTTTTCCTTTCAAATTTGCTTCATGGTTGAGAGATGGCATTTTTACGTGTGTGAGTTTGGTGCATGTGGTGTGCATGTGAGTGAGTGTGTGTGTTTGTGTGTGAGAGTGAGTGTATGTGAGCGTGTGCTGTGTGTGAGTGTGAGCTGTGCGTGTGAGCATGTGCATGAGTAAGGGTGTGATGTGGGGGGGGGGCGGTGACACAGGCTTTGAAGACAGGGTAGGATTTCAGAAACTATTTGCAGGAAGAATTACATGATTGGGGAGAGGGCAGGGGGAAAGAGAGAGAGAGCGAGAAAGAGAAGGAGGGAGAGACAGCAACAGAGGGAAGGTGGGACAGGTACGCCCACATGAGGCTCCCTTCAGAACAGAGTTGGTTCAGGATTCCCGCCTCCCACCTCCTGGTACAAGGAGTCTATCCAGCCAGGACTTGTTCTGGTTAAGGTCCCACGCTGGTGAAGGACAGGTGTGGACCTCAGGACTCTCATGAAAGTTCCTGAACCTTCATTACCAATAAACTGTGCCAGCCTTCTAAACAATATGAATATGTCTCTGGGGCCCTGGGCCCTTAGGATGGGGCTAACATTGACTTGGTCCTCCCTCCCCAGCCTGTGAGCTCCTCCAGGGGCAGGTAAACCCCAGGGGCTTACACTCTGTGCCACATTGAATCCATCTGGTTAAAGGGGCATCTTGCTGTCCAGCAGGCTCTCTCCCTCTTGCCCGGGCTAGCCAGAGTGGGACTACATCCTTTCCTTTCTATCCACCCCACTCGCGCCACCCCTAAACCTTGAGGCCGATGAGTATAGCACAGATCTGACCGAATATCTAGGAGCCAGAGGGGAACCCTGTCGCAGATTCCCCAGCATCTTAAAATACTAAACCTTCTTCGCTTAAAAAGCCTTCTGGCTAGTTTCAAAGCTCACACTCCAGCCTGTGCCTCGGATTCATCCTCTCTCCTCTTTCCCCTGACTGTGGCCCTGACATGCCTGCTTGTTCTGAATGCAGAGGACTGAGCTCTGTCTTTTTTCTCTTTCATCTTCTGCTAATCCGCAACCCCAAACAAAAACAAGGCTAAAAGGAATTCTGCTTTTAGCTGCACATTTAAAAATATTCACACGGATCCCTTTACTCATAGATGCCCCGACACCCAAATGAGATGCCACGTGATTTCAGATCCACAACTACCCTGTCTACACTACCTGTGCCTAAGGACTGGCCCCTCACCCTCTCTTTCCTGTGTTGTTCCACGATTCATGCAGATGAATCCTACCGGGACCTCATAGTCCACGAGACTTTTCAGCTTTCTGTCTCTATTTGCTGGGATATCAGATTCTGAGAACAAGGGGCCACATGTCTCTGTGGGTCCAACTGCTACAGTCACCTTCTCCACCCAAGCATGGAGCATGGAGCCAGAGGACGGAGGACAGAGCATGGAGCACAGGGGATGGAGTGAGGAGCACAGAGCTGGGAGCATGGAGTGTGGGGCACGATGACAGAGCACAGAGTGAGGAGCACGGAGCTGGGAGCGTGGAGTGTGGGGCACGAGGACAGAGCACAGAGTGAGGAGCACGGAGCTGGGAGCATGGAGTGTGGGGCACGAGGACAGAGCACAGAGCGAGGAGCACGGAGCTGGGAGCATGGAGTGTGGGGCACGAGGACAGAGCACAGAGTGAGGAGCACAGAGCTGGGAGTGTGGAGTGTGGGGCACGAGGACAGAGCACAGAGCGAGGAGCACGGAGCTGGGAGCATGGAGTGTGGGGCACGAGGACAGAGCACAGAGTGAGGAGCACGGAGCTGGGAGCGCGGAGTGTGGGGCACGAGGACAGAGCACAGAGTGAGGAGCACGGAGCTGGGAGCGTGGAGTGTGGGGCACGAGGACAGAGCACAGAGCGAGGAGCACGGAGCTGGGAGCGTGGAGTGTGGGGCACGAGGACAGAGCACAGAGCGAGGAGCACGGAGCTGGGAGCGTGGAGTGTGGGGCACGAGGACAGAGCACAGAGCGAGGAGCACGGAGCTGGGAGCATGGAGTGTGGGGCACGAGGACAGAGCACAGAGCGAGGAGCACGGAGCTGGGAGCATGGAGTGTGGGGCACGAGGACAGAGCACAGAGCGAGGAGCACAGAGCTGGGAGCATGGAGTGTGGGGCACGACGACAGAGCACAGAGCGAGGAGCATGGAGCTGGGAGCATGTGCACAGGTGTTTCCATCCGAGCACCAGCTGTTCAGAACATCTTCCTTCTTTCCTCTGCACGTCAGTGAGGGTGGTGTTGGAGACCCCCGAAACACACAGCTTTCAGCTTGAGGCTGCTGCAGAGCCCCTCCAGAAGCCCCTGATCCTGAGCGATCCCTTTAGTCACCTGTCATCCCCCGCCCTACTCTCCCTGCCATGAGCAAGCGGGAGTTTCTACTTCCCCATTTCAGGGTCACTTGATGGATCTGGTCAGACGGAAAAGTCGGGGGTGATCTGGAAAAAGGGCTGGGCTGGAGATTAGGATTTTTGGATCCGGGCGCTGCTCAGGCACAGGCCAGTGCACCAACCCTGGTCCCAGTCGCCTCACGCTTTGGGGTTCTGTTTCTTCATTTGGCTAATAATAGTTTGAAATAACTGGGTTGCTCCGAAAGTATCTTCACTATTCAGTAAAAGGTATTTCTTAGCAAGTCGTGTCTGTTTGAGATCAGGGACCACGCCTGACTTTTCCATGACCTCCCTGAAGTCCTGCTGAGATGCTAGAAGGTTCTAGAACTTTCCCCTTTGACTCTGGAGAACTCGACTCCCCTGATATCACGACTTCCTTCTGACTTGGGGTGATTCTTTGGCAGATGGAATGTCCCGGCATCTGCTGTTTTCCTGCAGCAGATTGCTCAGTGGTGCACAAACAGCATATTGTTTTATTCTTGACTCTTGAATCACAGTCAAGGGTTTCAAAAGGGATAAAATAAGACAGTCCCAAGGGGGCTGTTGTTCAGCACAAACACCCTTAAGCCTCTGGGTGTGTCTGTCATCAGTTCTCCTACTGACTTCACGGGCTACCACCCCAGTCTGTGGTCCTGACTCGCTCCGGGAGGGGGTCTTACAACAGAATAGGAGGGAGTTAGTACAGAGCTGCCCCTCCAATACCTTCTGGCCCTACAAGTTTTAATTGGGTACCCAGAGGCACAGAAATGATTTCTTCTCAGCAATGAAAGAACCTCTAAAGAGACAGGCCTCCATCCCCCCTGGGGAGCTGAATGAACGAGAGTGTCAAAGAACTCTTTTAGGAATAGAAGTCAGTGTACTGTGATCCCCAGAGATAAAGAGAAAAAGTTTAGGGTTATCCTTGCATGTGGAAGACAGCCAGACAAGTCTCATCTGTCAGGGAATCATCATGCATCCTGCTTTATGGACCGACCAGCAGCTTACTTTCCATCGGCAGATGGTTCAAATGAACCCAGAGATTCGGTCTAGGGAAAATCATCTTGGAAATACAAATCACAGTAAGTGAGAAATTCTATGTGAAAGTGATTAGCGCAGCACTCAACATGTGGTAGGAATCCCATAAATATTAATTCTTTCTCCCATACAAAAACTATTAAATGAGGCCAACTGTAAGGTAATGTGGGCCAGTAGGGAAGTGAAAGGTTGTGTGATAGATTTGTTTCCCAAGTTGGGAACAGGTAGCACTGTTGCCCTACAGGCTCCTTTGCAATGTGACCCTGCTGTCCCCCGGTTAGGAAAGAGTCCTTTTCTCCTTCCCTTGAATCTGAGTGGGCCCCGTGAGCTTTTTTGACCAAGAGAACATGGCAGAACTAATGTCATGTATCTTCCAAGCCTGAACCTAAAAAGTCTACAGCTTCCACCTTTGACTCTTTGAGAAACCTCACTTGCCTGAGAGCGCCATGCTGCGAGGAAGCCCGGCTACCCAGTGAGAAAGAGCGGCCACATGGAGGAGGACCAGGCACCCACCTGACCTGGGACTGAAGCTCACTAGGACCTTCCAGCCCATCCCAGGTACCCACTGAGTCCAGCCTAGCCAATCATCCCAGCCAGTATCACATGACACAGACTAGGCCCCTGGCCAGAATCTCTGACCCTCACAATCAAGAACAAATAGAATGATGATTGTTTGAAGCCACTAAATTTATTACAGGTGGTATGTGACTGAAGCAGGTTGCATCTAACTGCTCACCCAGCCCTAACATTCCATCAGCCATGGGCGGGGTATCCCAGGACTGACCCTAGGAAGATGCTTTGGCATACCAGTAAGTCTGTAAGCAGGTAAGTGAGGGCTGGCAAGACACCAGGACAATACGGTCAGGGCCTGGGCTCCTTCCTGCTTCCTCCTCTGATTCTTTTTTATTTTTAAAGATTTATTTATTTATTTTAGAAGGGGAGGGGCAGAGGGAGAAAGAGAATCTCAAGCAGGCTCCTCGATGAGTGTGGAACCCGACACGGGGCTCGATCCCATGACCCCGGGATCATGACCTGAGTAGAAACCAAGAGTCAGATGCTCAACTGCCTGAGCCACCCCAGCGCCCCCCTCCTCTGGCTTTTAGGTGTGGCATTGGCCCACACACTCCCTGGATGGGTCCACCACCTAGGTAATTTGCTCACACTTCCAGCCGGGAACGAAGAGAGGGAAAGGACAACTCTCAAAAGGAAATTCCAGTTCAGTCTGTCCCTTTTCATCAGGAAAGCAACTCTTTGCTAGAAGCTTCACCTGTCACACTGCTGCTGAGGTCTTCTGGGCTAGAACCAGGTGGGGAATCTATCTTTAGTGGCAGGAGATCCTGCAACATAAATTGGCTTCTCTTGGTCAGAAGAAGGGCACGAGCCTGTACCAGGTGTGAGAAGTAAGGAAGGGGGCAACATACACTGGGGAGCCAATCGGCAGCATTCAGAGCAATCAGAAGGTTAGCGGGCTGGGAAGATCTTTGGACAAGATGAAATATGGTGGCAAATGCCAGATGGAAGTTGACATGTGCTTCTCTCTCTCCTGGGTGCTTCTGCATGGAAGGAGAAGATGATGCATATATATGGTATGCATATATGTCCTACACTGTATATATTACCTATATATACTAGAATATATACATATAATTCCATACCAGGGTAAACATATAATACACACACACACACACACACACACATCACCATTTAATGTTTGGACTTCGGTGTTTGAGTTTGAGGCTGATTCTCTGACTTGCCTTGCTCAACATCTTCTCCAGCTCTTTTGCTCCACAGAGGCTCAAAGCTAAAAACTATATTTCCCAGACTCCCTTGCAGCAGAGGTTCTGTTGTGACTAAGTCTGTGCCAGTCAGAAGCACTCCAACACAAATATCAAATTATTGCTGAATATCTGAAACTAATATCATGTTATATGTCAATTATATCCCCCCACAAAAAGGGAGCACTCCTTCGAAGCGTGCATTTGGAAGTGAGTTGAGTGGGAGGGAGGCAGGTCATGAGGCTCCCCAAGGCAGCATTGGCCGTGGCTCCCCACCCGACAGGTGGCTTGCTGGGCACCTTCTCTGGCATAGGAGTTGTTCCTGGAAGCTCACCTGTCATAGTATTCTCCAGAACCCTCATAAATGTGCTGTCCATTCAATAACAGAAGTAAATCCCTTTCTAAACCAGCCAGAATGACTCTGCTCTCTGTAACTGAGGCTTGATCACAGCGTCCCAGACCCTCAATCCATCTCAGCATCCCCCACTCCCTAGCTGTGTGACGGGGGACAGGTTAGGTCATCTCTCCAAGCCTCGACGTCTTTTCTCTCAAATGGAGTTCTTGCTGGGATGGATTGTCAAACCACATGCAAAATGCTCTGCCTCATGCCCAAGCCAGAGTGAATGTTCCACTTTAGCCTCTATGACCTTAATTTAGGAGCTTTAGTGAAAGTGCAGTGGGAGGGGTTGCTGAAGGGGGGATGAGACTAGAGACATGTCCTGGTGGAAGCTGATGGCCTCATGCTCTACAGGGTTCAAGGAGAGGCAGCACTCGGAGCCCGTGTTCATATCTGTCTCCTCCAGTAACCTGTAAGCCTCTGCGTCTTAGGCTGAGTTTCAAGCTATTTGTATTTCTTTTAGCTTCTACCATAAAACCTGACACAGAGGAGTCTGAATACATTCTGGATGGAAATCTTCAAATGCTGAGAGTGGTCTTGGAACCAGTACCCAGGCAATTACCACCCATGAGACACCATTCATGCATCCTGGCTCTGCCGACGGCAGCTGTGGTGGTGATCAGGACAGGCGCTGTCGTTGCCTTCATAGAGGTTCCAGTCTAGCACAGGAAACAGACCCTGGAAAGTTTACCCCTGCTGATGTACATCTGTTAGGACTGATGTCACGGAAGAAGGGAGTGCAGTGATGGTGAGCGTTCAGTCTGACTCCGGGGAGGGTGCTCCTGAAGAAGTCCTATTTAGACTGATGCCTGAACAAAGAAATAAATCTATATCAGCTACTATAGTTTCTCTGTGGGATTTTTGGTGGGCAAGACACTGTGGTGCCAGATGAAGTTTTTGTAAGGAGCAGAAAGTAAATCAATGCTGCTGAAGGCACCAGGGAGCCAAGGCAGACTGCGGAAGAGCAAGGCTGTGTGCTCGAGGTCTGTCTGGGAGCCTGTGCAGGATATAGAGGGAAGTGGAGGGCAGGGGTTTGGTCATGGGCCTGGGACACCTCAGTGGGAAGGGAAACACAGGGGAAAGAGAGTTTTTGCAGAGAACCTGCAGATTTTGTTACATATCCATGGTTCTTTCTTGCAGATCTCCTCAAAGATAAAGGAAGGTATATGCAATCTTTTCACTGGCCCAACTTCTCCTTGGGGAAGCTTTCATGACCCCTCTGTGGGTTTGCACGGCACCTCGGGTGTGCATATCAACAGCTTGGATCCCACTGTTATTTGGTTGTTAATTTGTCTTAATCCTGGAACACTGAGAGACCTCAGTGGAGAAAGGATGTCTTCATCTCTGTACCACAATGCTGAATAACCAATGTCCAGTAAGTGGTAGCCAGCAGCAGGAGCAACAGTGGGTGGAATTCTGTAAATGTTTATGGAATGAGACTGTGCACAAATGAACAACACCCACATATTAAGCAATGTGGAGACAGCCCATTCCCTCTGACTCCAGAAGAGTGTCCTGTCAGTTTTTGATGACCTTTGAGGATAGGATGTCACAATTAGTAAGAGCTAGGACTCCCTAAGCCAAGTCCTGGGCTCGGTACTATGGAGAGCTCTGTGGGGTGTCTTGGGTGCCAGGAGAGGAAGGGGTAGAGCGGAGATGCCAAGTAGGTGGGGCACTAGCTCTTTGCTTAGGATCCCAGGCAGGCAAGGAAGGGGAAGGGGCCAGCTTTGGATCCTGGCCACTCCCCACACAGGATGATCCAGGGAAGGGCAGTAAAATGTTAGTGACAGTATCTACTCCATCCAACTCATAGCATCGCAATGAAGCTCAGACCAGACAATGTGTGAAAGAGCTTCTGAGCCCCATAAAGATGCATTGACTTCCTAGTTAAAATATTGCAGAGCCACACAGAGCAAGCTGAAACTTTCTAGTGGAGTCACGTGGATTGGGTGGGTTGATATGGCTCGGGTAGGCAATACCAAGTAGGCTTCCTGGAAAAGGTAAATTCTGAGCAGAATTTAAAGGAAGGAAATATATGAATTTGCAGAGGAGAGAGGAAACCCTTTTGTTCTTCTTTAAGATTGCCTTAGTTATCTTGGCCCACATTTTTTAGAGCCAACTTGTCAAATGCCACAAAACAGACCCTGTCGGGGTTTGATTGGGATTTTATTGAATCTATAGGTTCCTTTAAGAAGGACTGGCGTTTTCACAACATTGGGTTTTCAATCAACGAACATGGTATAATCTCCCTTTTTAAGTCCATGAAACACATTGAGTGAAGATTTGACCCCCTGTACTGTTGAGAATCTTTGAGAAGCTTGTACTGAAGAATGAAATCACAAGCCCACCTATACTCATGAAGAACTGTAGTATCTGTTACCTTGAAAGGGGGTCCCTGTGTCAGAAGGGGATGAGGACTCTAAGACAGAGCAGTGTCAGTGAGGGTACAGGGGGCTCCATGCTTATAGGGCAAAGGAACGTGGCGCCAGGAGTCCAAACTCACAGCTTGCTGAGGGGCTGTGTGTACTCAGTCAGGAAGAATATTGTTTCTGTGCCTCGGAGTTATTGGGTATAAACAGCAACAATCTCTATCTTGCTACTTCATGGGGCATCAGAAGAAATTAAACAAAATTCCCTCCAAATTACAGGATTCTATTCAAATATTAGAAGTCACTCCTGTTCCTATCACATAGCCACTTCACAGGATTGCTGTCACGAAAGAGATCACCACTCGCCTTCTGCAGAAGATCTAGGATGGTTGGTGCTAGAAATTGTTAAATAAATAGAAGCAGGCTCTTTGGAAAGTAGCCCTCCAATGGTGACTTTTTTTTTAAAGAAGGCATCACTTAACGAAAATTTAGTCTGGAAGCCATTCTTGACTCTTCCTTTACACCCACCTCCAGTCATCAAGTCCTTGCCCTTTGTAAGTGTTGCTAGATGATTCACCCCTTCCCATTCTTGATGCCCACTGCCCCAGTCCTGGCGTCCTGGCCCCGGGTGACCCAGCCACGAGGGTCTGAGGCAGAATCATGCAGGGCAGTATGACACCAGCGAGTTCATTCCCTGGAAAACAGCCATGAGCAAAAAGGGCAGTGAGCCGGGGCGGGGGGGGGGAGAGAGAGCCAGTCTGAGAGTGGGAGTGTTACAAGATGACCTCCACTTGGTCACAAATGTCCTTGCTGGCTAGTCCTTATGCAACCATTTTCTGAAGGGTCTAAGAATCCTTCAGTCTGAGAACAATTCACTCTGAGGATGGAGGGAGCAATCACTTCTTCATCTGTTTCCATCCTCCCCTGGGCTAAAGTTCGGGCCATGAGACTCTAATTCCCCATGATTTGCAGGTTGCACGTGGGTGGACCCTAGGGTGGGAGGAGAGGTGGGCAGAGAGGCACCGTAGGATTGTGCTGGTGTGATTTTTTGGAATCCATGTGGAGCTGGTCAGAGTGGTGGCTGGTGCAGAACAAGTAGCCAAAGGCCCTGGAAATAGATAAGGAACAAAAGAAGTTTCTGATACACCTGCTACCGTAATCTCTCACATGGGTGACTTCAAGCGCTTTCCAATGTCCCATGCACTGGCTCATCTTTTTTTTTTTAATGTTTTTATTGTTATGTTAATCACCATACATTACATCATTAGTTTTAGATGTAGTGTTCCATGATTCATTGTTTGTGCATTACACCCAGTGCCCCATGCAGAACGTGCCCTCTTTAATACCCATCACCAGGCTAACCCATCCTCCCACCCTGCTCCCCTCTAGAACCCTCAGTTTGTTTTTCAGAGTCCATCATCTCTCATGGTTCGTCTCCCCCTCCGATTTCTCCCCCTTCATTCTTCCCCTCTTGCTATCTTCTTCCTTTTTTTTTTCTTAACATATATTGCATTATTTGTTTCAGAGGTACAGATCTGTGATTCAACAGTCTTGCAGAATTCACAGCGCTCACCATAGCACATACCCTCCCCAGTGTCTATCACCCAGCCACCCCATCCCTCCCACCCCCCACTCCAGCAACCCTCAGTTTGTTTCCTGAGATTAAGAATTCCTCATATCAGTGAGGTCATATGATACATGTCTTTCTCTGATTGACTTATTTCGCTCAGCATAATACCCTCCAGTTCCATCCACGTCATTGCAAATGGCAAGATCTCATTCCTTTTGATGGCTGCATAATATTCCATTGTATGTATATATACCACATCTTCTTTATACATTCATCTGTTGATGGACATCTTGGCTCTTTCCACAGTTTGGCTATTGTGGACATTGCTGCTATAAACATCGGGGTGCACGTAGCCCTTCGGATCCCTACATTTGTATCTTTGGGGTAAATACCCAGTCCCATACACTGGCTAATCTTAATAGACATGTAAAGTATTTGTTGAATGCTCTTACTGTCTCTTCCTTTAAAATCTTCCTCATGATGCACTTTCTACAAAGGGAATATTTTTTCCCTCATATCACTTATCACTTGAAATAGTAAAAAGAATTAAACCAAGATTTGATATGGAACCTAGAGTCCTATATAAACTGGATTTGAATCCTGTTCTGCTCCACACTTGCTTTGTGAACTTGGGTATCTCTGAAATGCATCCCAATTATAAAATGGGGACCATAGTGGTCCTCCCAAGTAAGCTGTTGTGAGTATCACATGAGTGACTGTCTGTCGGACCACTTCAGAGTATCAGGCACCCGGGAGCCTTCGGTGAAGGTCAGCGGTCATCAACATCGCAACCATCAGTCATCGTCGCTGTTATCATAGTGGTCACTGTTATCATAGTGGTCCCTGGTTTTTAGGTCCCTGCTTTGTGCTTGCTTCACCTACATAAGAGAAGTAACGATGACCTCTTCTAAGGCTTTGTAAGAATCGGATGAGTCAGATCGGTGAAAGAGCTTTATCAACTCTGGTGACATCTGGGAAGATTGGGGGGTCACAATTATTCTGATTTCCCTCTTAATTCCCAAGCTCTGCATCATTCAAAACACACTGTAAAAAGGAAAAGCAAGAAAGAGCGGTTTAGATGGGAATGTTTGGATGGAGATACCTCTAAACAGAGAGAGAGCAGCTTGTGCATGTGATGTTTCCCGGGAGCCTCACCTGCTCCATCCCCAGGACAACACTGCAAGGCAGGATTTATTAACCCCATTCTGCAAATGAGGAAAAGAAAGCTCAAAGAGATCAAGGAGTACACCCAAGACCACAGGACTAGTAAATCAGAGACCCCGGGGCTGCATTCCTCCCAGCCCCCATGGTTCCCAGCCCAGCGACCCTCTCGTGGTGTTGGGGGTGTTCTAAATCTCTAGATTCAAGCAATCACTTCTGCACTGTCTGAAAACCAGGAATTAATCCCCCGGCCCATGGGAATGCTGTCCGAGCAGAGATAATTCTGCAACACATCCCAGTGCAGAGTTTCTGCACATCCCCACACCCACCTGGTTGAGAGCCGTAAGTCAATCTTTTAGCCACTAAGTTAAATTCCCAGGGTGCTCTTAAGATACAGAAATTCCAGCGGTAAATAGCAAAACTGTTAGAGCAGATTAAACTTGCCAAAGTGATTTGAACAGAGCTGAGAAAAATGGACCGCCTTGAAATGATATGCTATCAGCCAACAGTAACATAACCCTGGAAACGAACCTTTCAGTTTGTTATTCAACACACAGAACACATGGTCAGAAGGAGACTCGGCCAAAATCTAGCATCCACAGAGGGTGTGGAAAATGTAAGCTGTACTTAATTTACTTTTCATCCTCCTGCTCTCCTCCCCCCCGCCCCCCGAGTGAAACGATCGTGTGGGGAATTCCCTGATTTTGACATTTGAAATCTATGGAGTCTGTGTGAAAGGTGACTAATGATAGGACGGCCCCTTCGCTAAGGATTGTGATCAGAGGCCAGAAGGGGAGCCAGGCGGCCGTGTGACAGAGGAGGGGGCGTCGCCTAGATTCGGGCGAGGGACGCATATGGGGGCGTCTGTTCTTACTCCATTTTTCTTGTAACAGCTTCAAAACGGAAAACAAATGCTGCGGGGGGCTTTCTTTTTCTAGGGAACTGATACCTTTTAGAGAAAGATCCTAACCTCTGCTTATGTAGGTCACTTTTCTCGTGAGGACTAAAGCCGCTGAGGGTCGCACCGCCCTCTCCACCCCGTCCTGAAGGCCTCTGGTTTCCTGGCGTCCACAGGAGCAAATCCCGCACCCCCTCGTCCGGCGTCACTCGTCCCATCCGTCTCTGGTTGTGAGGAAGCCCATGCACTGAGGCAACATCGAGAGAGGGAGGTCGCCTTAGCTGAGGAGGCAAAAAAAAACGTAATTCTACAGTCAAGTGAGTGATTTATTGCCAAGTGGCTCAGATCCCCAAGACAGCACCCGGACGACAGGCCATCCTGTGTCACCCTTTCCAGCTTGTAGTGTCACGAGCTGAACTGCAGTTCCCATGGCACCCCTCCGTTACGGTCTGAGACCACCGCCTGGGGGACGGTGTCCTGACCACCGTATTTCAGTCTGGAAAACTATATTTTCTGGAATAGATTGCTCTGGTTAGCTTTGCCCGGGTCCCTGGACGGGGTGTCCGAAGGGTTGCAGAGATGCCACCAACAAACGAGCTTTGGCGGGTCGGGGAGAAGGCTTGGCCCCCGGGTCAGGAGTGGGTGAGTCAGGGAGCAAGGAGGTACCAGCAAGTCACCGACAGAAGCCTGGGACTGCTCTTCCCACCCCGGGGAGGACAAAACCCAGGGAGGCGGAACAGATGCAGTTCCTGAGGCTGCGTCTCCCCTCCCTCACCTCCTGTGCCTCTTAAAGGGTCTGGAGGCTCCTAGGAGGGCAGAGTAGGGGGGTAGGGAGCCCATCGGTCCCAGGAAACTGGGTGCAGCTTAGACATCCACTTGCTGTCGGGCCTTGGGTCCCTGGGCCGTGGGTTCGTCACCAGGAGAAGCATGATTTGTAATGGGCCTGGCTGACCTGACATTCTATAACCGGGGTCCCTGCGCCTGCCCAAGCGTTCATCCCAATACGATAAATAGAGGAGCCACCCTTCTGCAAGGAGGCACTTAAATTTCTACTTCCAGTGCGCCGGGAAGAGAAGTTCGCTCCTGAAACCATAGAGGCAAACTTGCCTGCCGTCCCCATTTCAGGGTCGCCTGGACCTGTGGGCTTAGCCAGCGGACCCAGGGAGGCCGCGCTGTCCCCTGCAATTCCAGACACACGCAGCTGAGCCCTTAGACGCATCCCCCCTGTAGATTTAGAACTTCAGCCTCCTTAATGCAAAGGAAACTGGCGGAACGGACCAGTATTCGCAAATACCTGCCTGAGAGATGAATGTGGTGAGAGATTGAGGCTTGGTGGGGTCTGAATGGAAA
Source organism: Halichoerus grypus (assembly GCF_964656455.1). Lineage (NCBI taxonomy): Eukaryota > Metazoa > Chordata > Mammalia > Carnivora > Phocidae > Halichoerus > Halichoerus grypus. Next base: position 189,985,465 of record NC_135715.1, read on the forward strand.
ACCCTGCCCTGTGATTCCTGCTCACGGAATACATCTGTCAGGGAGTGTTCACGACAACTTGAAGTGACTGATTCCCCCCATTGTTAGAGTCAATATTTGCCTTTGAAGAAAGAAGGCGTCAGACCTTGCCAAAGAGAGGCTTAGTCAGCGCGCCTGGGTCTTCTGTTGAAATAATGTCCTTAAACCGACACCCCTTCGAAAATGCTGGAATTTTGATCGTAATGGAGAAACGTCGCCCAGCCCAGTGTGGCAAGAAAGCACTTGCCACACTAGTGTCAACAATCCGTTCTAGGTGATTTCAGCCTTTCCTCCTGCATAGCACAGCAGAGCTGGTGAGCAAGGGCCCTTTTCCGCACCTCTTTGGTGTTTCTGTTGATCTTTCATTTCTTTTTCTTTTCTTTTCTTTTCTTTTTTTTTTTTTTTTTTTAATTTTGGAAAAGAGACACTTGGTTCTGAATTCTGACTCAGGGACAGCAACAATCCTCCACAATCAAAACACTCTGCAGCTGTGTCCTTTGGAGCAGGGAACCCGAGGCTTCACCCCAGAGACGTGTCCTCTACTTTCCCCCAGGATGGAGTCAGCCAGCCACTGGTCGGGCCACGGACATGCACAGCCCGCAACCAGTTCCTCCCCGTGACCCAGCCGACGGCAGCGCGCCGTCCGTCACCCCACGGCCAAGACCCCAGCCAGCAGACAAGCCGCCATGGCAAGGCCCCGAGGCTCCCGTGCACCAGCAGCCCCCATGTTAAGTTAAGAAGTTGACTGAGACTGTTTGGCGCGGTCGCTGGAAACTGAACAGAGTGGGAGAGTGATAAGCAAAGCTCTTGCTTAATTAAAAGCACATTTGTACAAGGTTAGGCCTGGCAGGAAGATGACAAAGGCCGTTAAAATTTAAAAATCAAGCCATTCTCTCATGAGAGATTTCTTCCAGACCCTGGTGGATTCAGGATGCTGGATTTTCTCTTCCAACAGAGCCTGAATATCTGAGCTGGGATGAGCCAAGTGTGAGTTCCCTGGTTGTTTTCAAACAAGTGGAATGTTTTCCCCCAAAGTGACTCTCCCTCTGGAGCCAAGGGCAGGAATGAGGCATGCTAGGCACGTGCCTAGACTTGGTTTCCCCCAGAAACGTGGGGACAGAGGGAAGTACGGGGTGAGACTCTGTAGGAACAAAGGACCTTTGACATGTTTCAGTGAAGATGGCTTCTTCGGGAAGACCGTCCTAGGAGCAGGTCACCGTGGCAGACCGAGGCACCGGGAAAGGGTGGGTCGAGACAAGTAAAATGTTACTAATGACTTGATACCCATGTTCATCTCTTCACAAAAAGAATCCTACAAATTCTCTCTAATTCCAGAAGGCAGACCTAGGGCTGGTGAGGAGATGACAGAAGGGCAGATTTCTGATTAACAGAACTTTCCAACAACAAGGACTGCTCACATGGGAAGCCACAGGCAGATGGTCAGCCCACCCCAGGGTGTGCTGGGAGAGACCAGAGCCTGTCTCCTGGTGGTATTGAGGAGGGGGTCCTGCAGTGGGGGGCAGGGTGCGTCACCAAGTGAACACCTGCCATGCTCTACACATTCTTGGATTCCGGATTATTGCATGACACTCTGTAGACACGTTTATTTATTGCTCAGAAGTTTGGAAAACAATTGTTCTTGTACATTTCACTGTTTTGTGTCAAATCCATTTCTGAATGAGAATGCATTTGGTAAAGCAAAAGCATTTGAACACTCTCCACTGGTCTGAGAACTTCCTACTTCCTCAGTGAATCATTATAATCTGCACACATGGACAGAATTCTTGCTCCTGGTGCCAAGAAGTACAATCAACTGAGGGAGAGTGTTTCTTAAATGAAAGTGGTGTTTCCAGTTGGCAAAACATAGATTATTTTTGCTATTAGAGAAATTGATTTCTTAAGACGGTGTGATTAATTATGTCTGTAAAACAGAAAATCCATCAAAGACAAAATATTTTTCCCTTCAGAAAACACTTACAAATTCCTACAATGTCACTGACCACGTATGACATTCTATTAATAGCCACCTTGTCTCCAAAGATATATCTGGGCTCACTTTCCACTCTGTCTTCCCCAGGCTCTGGGGAGATGGATGACCTACGACAAAACCAGGGGAGCACTCGGTGCCATCCTGCTGGTTCTTGAGAATCGAAATGAAAGTTCTGCCCTGCTCTGTGGAGAGGGACCCTCTGAGGAAGACGATAAAAGGTGATTCCATTTCCAATACGAAGGGGATCATGTTGGTGAGTCCTGTTGGCCTTACCTTCCAGAGAGATCGAGCATCCTAGCACCTTTCACCCCATCTACTGCTAACTCCCTGGCCCACGCAAGGGGATCTCATTGCACCAGTCCAACAAAGTTTACTGCAATGGCACCCCCTAGCGTTGTGCGGGTGCAGCCTGTAAGTGGCAGCCCTGTACTGCATGTGTGTCTTTTCCCTGGGTTACTTACTGCACTGGCCTCTTAACCGGGTTACCTAGGACAATCTCACTCCTTTTGTTTATTCTAAACACAACAGCCAGAGTGACCCTGTTAAAACCCAAGTGGGGTCACAGGACTGTGTATCTCTGATCCCTCTCAGGACTTCTCATCCCAACCAATGGCCTCAGTGCCTCATGATCAAGCTCCTCCTTACCTCTGGCTCGCAGTGGCCCAGCTGCACGGCTTTTGTCTTTCTGGAATATGGCAGGCCGGCACAGGTCCAGAGCTCACTGTTCCTCTGTCAGGAATTCTGTCCCCTCATGGCACCTTCGTGGCCAGCTTCCTCTCCCCTTGGAAGGAATGCCAATGTCGCCTTCTCTGAGGAAGGGCTCTCAAACATTCTTGTTAAGACGTCGGCTGCCCCCTCACATTCCCCGTCCCTCTCCCCTGTTTTAGGCTGCCACGGCACTGACTTGTACCACGTTAGCACCACTGACATACTATAGAACTTGCCTGTCTGTCTGTCCCCTTCACAAGGAAGCAACGCTTGTGATGGCAGGATTGGCACCCATTTTGTTCACTGCTACATCTCCACAGCACCACCTAGGACACATCAGGCCCTCGATGAATGTTTTTTGAATAATTAAGTGGATGGGTCAGTGGGTGGGTGGTTGGATGGATGGATGGGTGGACGGATGGATGGACAGGCAGATAGATGGATAGATCCCCTCTTCCAACTTTTGAGCTAGAAGGCAACTGCACGTCCACTGCTTATATGCAGCATCATGGATGATCTGCGGACACAAATGTCTAATCATCTGTCATCGCCGAAGCCTAAACTGAGTGAGTGCTCAATAAACATGTGCAGGCAGGGAGGAAGGGGGAAAGGGAGGGAAAGTATAACCGAGGGAGACCACAGTGGTTTAGCAGAATCAGACACAAAGCTCCGACTTAACAAAGAAATGAAAAAAGTGGCAGCAGAGGAGAGTGGAGGGACAACTTTTAGTAGACAATGTTAGCACCTTGCACCCTCCATTCATGGGTGCGCCCATGGCTTCTTGCTGAAGGTCCCTGTGACCATAGGTGGAAGGGCTTTCTGTGGCCACACAACCAGGCTTGGTGGAACAAGCTGGAGAGTCAACAGCACAGAGCAGCCCTTCGCCATGGTGGAAGGGAGTGGGTGGGTAAGTATCCAGCTTTCCGCCCCTCAGGGGCGACAACTTGGAAGCATGTTCTCTGCGGTCTCCCAGAGTTCAAAGTGGGAATGAGCCCCAAATGCCCAGAGGGACAATCTGCTCTTTAGGGCACCTGGTACTGGTTTCCCGCCATTCCTTGACACCTTTCCTAACTCCTTTGCCATTGTTTTTCAGGATCACCTCCAAAGCTCGTGACCTGCACTCACATCTTCGTCATGGGGTCTGCTCCTGGGGGAGCCCAGCCTAGGCAGACCCCAACAGGAATAGGTATAAGCCCCTTGGATAGATGGAAGTCACATAAAAAAGTTGTGATCATCTCACACTCCCCCTGAGTGGTTCTGAAAATATGCAGAATTATTAAAAACCTTCCACGAACTAGGGAAAACCTCAGAACTAGCACAATGGTTGATTAGTTATAAAAATACTTTAAAGGTACTGCATGCTTTCATCCCCATGCCAGCCCGTGTAACACTTCGATTCCCTGTTCTGTGCAGGTGAATTTCTTGAATTCTGACTTTCACTGACCTTTTTATACTCCTTCTGCAGTAAGAAAAGTTCACATGTAGAGCTCAGAGCCCCTTTGTGTTCAACCAGCTCCCAGACTTCACCCACTGAAGGGAACAACGAAGGGTCAAGCTCTGCTGTGTGGGATGGTCACCGTCTGCCCTGAGAGGGGGCCCTGTGGCAAAACTGTTAGTATTAAGAACTGAAAAGAAAGAAAAAAAAAAGAATTGAGATGTGCACAGAATGGGACCCATTTTAAGTGCATGAGCATATATTAGTTATCTAATCTGATTTTTTCCACATGGAATGTAGACACATAAACCCATTACCTAATGACCCTGACTGCTTCTAACTGCTGTCTTCCCTGGGTGCCAGGGGGCCTAGCCTGTGTCTGTTCTTTCCTTCACGGCAAAAGAGGACCATCTTAGCCATGTCTGTGCTCCTCTCCAGAATCTCACCTTCCCGAGAGCTGATGTGGTGTCTCGTTCTCTGTCGCCCCATAACCAACCTCATGTCTGGTAGACATTCTGGAGACATGGGTCAGGTGAATGAATGAAGGATGGATAGATGGATGGATGCCTTCTTGCTGGTTTTCTCTCCATCCCGTAGGACAGGAAATCTTTTCCCAAAAATCTGCCTTCTCCATTAAGACAGTCATGCCTTTAAAGGGATAGTTTGAAGGGAGTTACAAGTTTGTTTTTGTTTTTATACAGTCTGAGAGTTTGTCCTTTAATATAATAGTTTAACACATTTATTTTCCATATTAACTGTTCGCTTGGTTTAAGTCTGTCATCTTATTTTATGATTTCTATTTTTTATGTTTCTGATTTATTTCCTTCCCTACTTTTGGCTGTATTGCTTAAGCAATGCTTGCTCTCTTTTCTTGTTATGATTTTTAAAATTTTCTGCTTATCTCCAATGACAGTAATGCTTAAGTTTCTAAACACAACAGTAACGCATATATATATATCATTATAATATATATAATTTTTCCATCATTATAATAGTATAATTTTTTCCATCAACATTTTAAACTCTGGAAAACTCTGATGCTACATCCAAAGTGGGATTGGGGCCTGGATTTGGAAAGACACAGATCACTGTCAGGAAAACCCACCATGAGACTGTAGGGCCTTTGTACATCTTCTCAGAAATAATTGGCCACTGTCTTTGCACTTTTTAATTCACCTATAAACACAAATACTACCTCTTATTCTTGGCTAATGTTAAATTAGCAATGTCTTGTTACCTTACATGTCTTCAAGAAAGAGACCACATATCTCCACTTTGCATTCCGCAGAACACTCACCACCTCCAAAGGTAATACACAGATTGACCTACACGTATCACTCGTTTGCACAGTGGAGTTGTGAGAAGGAAGTACAAAATAAGAGTTTTTGCAAGACAGATATTTGAATGTGATATTTTATTCTTTCTTCTAAAAGGTCTTGACCCGCCCACCACGTGAAGCAATTATTTTTCTGGACGGCTCCCTGACATTCCCAAGGAGAGAGAGAAAATGACAGGTAATTAGGGGAAAGTATGCCAACAGGTCCTCCATCCTAACATGGCAGGAGGGGGCTCACAACACCTAATTTATCAATGCTTGCTTTTCCTGCCGGAGCCAAGTCCACAGAACTGCTCAGCAAACGGGGAAGAGAAAGGTAAAGTCATTCTTCACCTTTTCCAGAAATGTATTTTTGTTTTGGTCAATTTCCCCAATAAATTATGGTCTTGTCTTACTGCTGCATTGGTGGGATTCTTGCGAGCGTTATTTAGTACATTTAAGAGCAATGCAAAACCCAAACGTATTTAAAGTTTCAAAAAAAAAAAAAGTTAACCAAGCTGAATGCTGAATTTTTTGCTCTGGTTCCACTGGCTCTGGTTGGAGCTTAATCATCCTGACCCTTCCGTCCTTGGTGGCTGCTGCAAGATGCAGCACAAATCAAATCTTCAGGAGTCTGGACGTTTTGTTTTTGTGTAACTCATTAAGCATTTCCCCATGTGCTGTGGTAGATGTTCCTCTGGGCCAGGAATTTTATACCACGTGTGCATGTCCCTATTTAGCTCAGCAGAATAATTCTCAGGATACACAAGCTAACGATGCCTGTGGTTTAAAAACTTTATTGTGATTATTTGTGTAGGGCATTTGGAAAATCTGTAGACAGGTTATTAAGAGATGCTGAGAAATGGAAACATTATTAGGTCTTATTATTGTTTATTGTACCCAGATGTTGCACATTTCGAGCATCCCAGGGGATTAGGAGTGAGTCAGACACCAAACTCTTACTTTTCCTTGCAGATATTAAGTCTAAATTTTCCTCATTAAAAACAAAACATTTGCACTGAACAAGTGGCGTGTGCCTGGGCAAAACATCAGTTCCCAATAAAGCAGCATTGCTCAAATGAGACTTACGGGCATTACTGAAGACCAAAGTGAAGCTCTGGCTACTGTCGGAAATTCCGGTCTGAAAAACAGAAGACTAATTAGGTATATACTCAGGATGCAATAAATTATCCCAGCAAACATGCAGAGGGCCAATTTTAAAGAAAATTTTTGTTTTTAATGAAAAGGAAGGCAAGGTAGAGCAAACCTCGCCAAGTGTTAAAATGTACTAAATTCCTAGCAAGGGCCAGGCACTCTGCCCACGGCAATCAGAAGGCTTTTGACTGTTAGTCAGTTAAGACACATCATGGGAAAATCATAGTTTGGCCAACAAAATGAGCCCTGCTAGCGCCATTGGATATTAAACCACACCGAAAAGCAAATGATTGTGATAATGAGGAATCTGTTATGCTACACCTGCACACCGGAATAAACAAAAATAGAATTACTATATGTTAGAATTCAATATACAACAAATGAGTACTCTGTTCAGCGAAATGAAGAATTATATAATAAATGATGCTGGCTTGTAAGTAATTTGGGGAAAATGAATCTAGAACGAAGCCCAGTATGGATTGCATTCACAGGCTTTCTGTCTTTGGGCTTCCTGTTGGCTGTGCCAATGGGGGGACAGCAGGAGACAGGAAGGAGGGAAGGAGGGGGACAGTGTGTGCAGAGTCATCCCCCGATTCCCCATGCCAGGTGGTTACCAGAGGCCTGCTCCCCTGTCCTAATGGCCACCACGTGCCTCAGGCAGCCTTGCCATGCAGCAATGCCATACAAAAATCCATGTTGGCCCCTTGAGGCGTGAGGATGATCGTAGCTTCCAGCCACTGCCAGGCCCCAAGCGCTCACCCTTCCTGCTGCATTCCCAGGCATCCCTGCCATTACTGTTGTGAGGATCCTCGAGCTCCCCTCAGCCACCCCGTTCTAGCAGGCCATCTGTTTCCTCCTGGGTTACTGAGCCATACAGGTGTCCTGGGTTCAGCCACTAAGTTTCAGCCTCACGTGCAATGTCGGACTCTGAAGTTCATCCATTCACACTGGGCTGGAGCTTATGTTCACCAGACACGTAGATGGCTGGCTGCTTTGGAACACTGCTCCCTCACCTGGGGGTTCTCACCGGGGCCACTCTGACCCAGGGGGCAGTGGGCAGTGAGCAGTATCTGGAGACACTTATGGTTGATATAACAACGGGGGTCAGGGTGCTGTAGGGCCTTTGTCAGTGGAGGCCAGGGATGATGCTAAGCACCCTACAATGCACAGGATGGCACCCCAACAGTGACCCAGCCCAGGGGGTCATAGCACTGCTCTCAAAAACCCTGCTCTGGTTGTTGGGGGAATGATGCATTCATAACAGCAGCTCAGCAAAGCTGACTCTCCCCTAGTGGAAAGCCATAAAGCCCACTTGGAAAATAAAGTTTTTGCCACTTGCTCATTAGTGAGTCCAACCAGAGGTGAAGGAGTGTCTAGGTGATCCTAAGAAATACTGTTATCCAGCTCTGGAAACCTAATTTATCCATCTCTATTCTTGGGATGGGCATCCCATGTGAACTGGGGATCTCCCAGAAGAGCCCATGAGCATCACTGTACGGGAGTGCGGAGTGTGGCTTCTGTGTCGGGCTACTGAGATTCAGACGCAGTTCCTACCGTTGCTTGATTCGGTTGATTTATTTCATCTCTGGTAGATTCTGTTCCATCATTTGTAAAATATGGGTCCTACTGGTTGCAAATTTTGTAGGGTAATATAAGGATTGAAGGGGATAATGCACATCAGAGGTTCATGCTCAGTTGCTATGAATATGGCCCTACAGAGAGAGCCCTGTCATCACTGGGTTAAATGAATTAATCAGGAATTGCTTGTTTTCTTGGTAAGACCTCTCAGAGCCTTTCAAGTGTTATTAAGCATTTGGACTCTCTAGGGAAAGGGCACAATATACCACCATCCCCAAGCCTGGGCAACACTCAGTGCTGCTCTGAAAGGGACACCTGTTAGGTCACAGAAGTAACCTCCAGCCAACACTGCCAGAGACACCACTGGGCCTCCACAACACACTGGCCAACGATCCAGTGTGGTGGTTTATATAAACAGCAGGTTCCTATGAGTAACCTGTTGATGTGATGACTTCCATCGATTTCTGAATGTTGAACCAGCCTTGCATACCTGGGATAAATCCCACTTGGTTGTGTTTATAATTAGTTTTATAAACTATTAGATTTGATACACTAATATTTTGTTAGGGATTTTTGCACCTGTGTCCATGAGAGAAATTGCTGTTGTTTTTTTTTTTTCCTTGTAAGTCTTCGTCTTTGGTATTAAGAGAATGTTGGCCTCAGAGAATGAATTAGAAAATATTCTCTCACGATGGACTCTGAAAAACAAACTGAGGGTTCTAGAGGGGAGGGGGTGGGAGGATGGGTTAGCCTGGTGATGGGTATTAAAGAGGGCACGTTCTGCATGGAGCACTGGGTGTTATGCACAAACAATGAATCATGGAACACTACATCAAAAACTAATGATGTAATGTATGGTGATTAACATAACAATAAAAAAGTTAAAAAAAAAAAGAAAATATTCTCTCTGCTTCTGTCTTCTGGATGAGATTGTAGAGAACTGGTATAATTTCTTCCTTAAATATTTGGTAGATTTCACCAGTCAACCCATCTAAGCCTGGCACTTTTTTTTTATGAAAGGTTAATTATTGATTCAATTTCTTCAATAGATAGAGGCTTATGCAGATGATCTATTTCCTCTTGTGTGAGTTTTGGCAAATTGTGTCTTTTAAGGAATTGGTCCATTTCAACTAGATTATCATATTTGTGGGCATAGAGTTCTCCATAGTATTTTTTTATTATACTTTTAAGAGCTCTTTTATTTTATATTGATCACTTCCAGCTTCTATTTCAGAGGGTGGCACTTTCTGATTTCCCCCAAATCGAGGTCTACCTTTCGGAGTCTATAGCTGTGTTGGACAATTTTATCCTCTGATTTTCTATTGTTTTGCTTTGCTCAGCTTTTAATATTGACCTGGGTTTCCAATGTGGATTATTTGTGAACATGTATAATATCTTTAGTCATTTAAGGACATGTATGCTTTATTTTCCAACATTTGCCTTTATTAGCTTAATTTAGAAAACAGTTAAATCGGGCTACCTGCTCAACATAATCTGGGTCTATGTGGAATAAAAAAAAACCTTTTTCTACATTGTCACGGCTTCAATCCAAGAAACTGAAATAAATTCATACACACGGATGCTAGGGTTTACCTTGTTTGTTAGAGTCCAAAGCAAATATATATATATATATGTATATATATTTAAAATATGCTCATAAACCATAAAATACTACAAAATATAGAAGCATTTCATCTCAATTCTGGAATTACCCCATTTAGAAAAAATAAGTAAATCCCAATGATAGAGAATACCTAAAGAAATCAGTGCTAGACAAAAGGAAAAGGATTTGGAATGCCCAACTTCACGAACCAATGATTTAAAGTTGGGGCCAGTGCTGAAGCACCCCTCTCTAACTTCTGGGTGACTGCTTATTTGAGTGACAAATCCTGCAGCCAGAGGCCAATTTTCTCTGCAGGTTAGAGAATAAGAAAGAGCCCAAACAAACCACAGAGGACCAAAATAGATAAGGAAACCCATCTGTTAGGTGAAGGATTATATTCCCCCCAAATTCATATGTTGGAGTCCTAACCCCCAGGGCCTGAGAACGTGAGTTGGAGGCAGGGTCTTTAAAGAGGTAATTAAGGTCAATGAGGCCATTATTGTGGACCCTAATCCCATATGACCCATGTCCTTACAAGAGGAAGAGATTAGGACATAGACAAGCACAGAGGAGAGACCATGTGAAGAAGAAGGAGCCGTCGGCAGGCCAAGGACAGAGTTCTCAGAAGAAACCAACCCTGATGACACCTTGAGCTTGGATTTCAGCCTCTAGAACCATGAGGAAATAAATGTCTGTTGTTGAAGCCGCTCAGTCTGTGGTGTGGTGTATGGCAGCCCACGCCCAGGAGGACACTGAGCCTTGAGCTGGCCATCCTACAGGCCCATCATCAAGTGCAGATTCCCATCATCGAGCACCAGAGCCATCACCCAGAGAGGGCTCCGCTGGAGCATCTCAACACTCACACTGGGGTTTCTTGTTATAGATCTTTTCTTTGAAATGTAACCAAGGCTACTCTGTGCACGTTCAGTTTAGCAGGGTTTGCCCATAGGGTCAGGGAATCTAGTTTCATTGACTAACATGAAATTTCCATTTTGGTTCAACTACTTTCCATTCCACGTTCATTCTTCTGCCTGTTTCAGAATAATTTCAGAAAGAGTCAATGGTCTCTTCTAACACATTATGGGACTAAACCTGAAATTCATTCTGTGGGTCCATCTAATGCTTTGAAACGACAGCTCCAACATAGATTCCAAAGGATCACAGATAGTTAGAGACTGAAAAAATCTGTATGGCTGAAAGCACTAAAGGTAGGAGAGAGAGAGGAAATGAGAGAGACAGAGACAGAGAGCCGTGGATGAGGGTACACTGGAGTAAATTAACTGGGTAAAAATGGGAAGGTGACAACAGAGTTCAGATGGTACTAACAGTAGTTCTTGGCTCTTGAGCACCTCCTCTGGTTTGGGCACTCCATCTCTAAGTTCTGATCCCTCGAGGCCCCTGAGGACCACGTCTTGCATTCTCTTGACACAGAAAGCAAGATGGAGGCACAAGACGTTGAGCAACGTGCCCAGGGCCGTAGAGCTGGCAGGATACCCACCCTGGGCTGAACTCACTTCATAGGCAGACATTGCTCCCCCATGGCATGCAGTATCTCCTACACGGACAAGATGACAAGAAAGGACACCCACAGCCAGTCCAAGGCACCCTGGGTGCTGAGTACAGCCCAATGCTTGTTCCATAAGGTGAGGGTTCTAAGGCCAGCCTTCCTATTCTGCCGGCGGACATGTGGGAAAGACATCACTAAGATCGTTAACCATGCTGTCGGTTGTGAACAGCTCCAAGCACAGGGACATAAAGAAAGGGGCTAAACACACGAAATGCCATAGTTCAGCATTTCCAAACAGCTCAGTCTTTAAGGAACCATGTTTTTCAGTCAGAGATATTGTTGGTTTTAATTGTTTCAATCAATATCAAAATAATTTTAGAGTCATTTAATGCCAGGGTGACTCCTCTTACACGAAGCAATTAAAATCATTTAACAGAGTGACACACTGGTCACTGCTATTACGTTAGAGTAAGGGTCTTTGATCCAGTAGGTCCCTGGCGCTTGCTGTCCTCGCATAGATGAAAAAAGAATAACTTTGCAAATAGATGCTGAGGTTCGTCATGAATCCCTAACAAAACTATTTTAAGAATCCTTTCCTTAAAATGCTTAAAGACTATTTAAAACACCACATGATACATGATGGTAGATCATCTGAAAGACAACGTCAGCTCAAAAATGAAACAAAGATAACCACCATCTCCACTACTGTTATGTGTTTTAAGTTCCCCCCAGTGTAATAATACAGGAAAAGTAAATAATGCTGAGGAAATTCACTGGAGAGATATGTACTAAGCGCCTGCCAGTGGCTAGCTGGGCCTGGAGACAGAGTGGTGAGTCAGTTAAATAAGCCTCCACCCCATGTGGAGTTTACTTCTAGCAGGGACACAGGGACAAAAAGCACTGGAATTAAGAGACAGGTGAATGAATACGTTCTGCATGGAGCACTGGGTGTTATGCACAAACAATGAATCATGGAACACTATATCTAAAACTAATGATGTAATGTATGGGGACTAACATAACAATAAAAAAATTTTAAAAAAAAGAGAGAGACAGGTGAATGGCAGGTCATGATTCATGTGATGAATAAAAGTCTAAAACAGTAGCATTATAGAACGTGACAGAGATGGGGCCTCTAGGAAGTGACATTTGAAATGAAAGCTATAAGGAAGAACATTAGCAGCAGAAGGGGAAAGAATATGAAAAGGCCCTGAGGCAGGGACAAATTCGGCATCTTCTGAGGGACAGAAAAAAAGCAGTGGAGAGGGAGCCTGAGCCTGGGGAGGGCGGCAAACCAGGGCGGGGCCTTGGAGGAAAGAAGACCAGCATGTGGGGATTTGGAGGGTAATTGGGATTCCATCAAAGGGATGGGGATCCATCAACAGATGAATGGATAAACATGTAGTCTACCCATACAAGCGAATAATCTTCAGCCTTAAAAAGGAAGGAAATCCTGTCACAGGCTGCAATATGAACAAATCTTGATGACATTATGCTAAGTGAAACAAGCCAGTTACAAAAGGACAGATACTACACAATGCCACTTACGTGAGGTCCCTGGAGTAGTCAGGTTCATGGAGACAGAGAGAAGAATGGTTGTTGCCAGGGGCTAGGGTGGGTAGGGAGAATGGGGAGCTAGTGTTTAGTGGTGACTGAGTTTTGGTTTTACAAGATGAAAAAGTTTTAGAGATCTGTTGCACAACAGTGTGAATATATTTAACACTGATAAATGGTACACCTAAAAATGGTTATGATGGTAAATTTTATGTTATGTTTTTTGCAACACTTAAAAATATGTTTTTTTAAAAAAATGAAGGGTAATAAGGGACCATGGGGGAGTTTTAAGCAAGGAGCAGCCACACTTAGAATTTTAAAATATGATTAGTTGAAGACAACCTGATATACTCTGAAGAAAAGCTAAAAAACAAATTAACTTAAAACCAAAAGGTTAATACATAGGCTTCCATGAAAGGGATGGCTGTAAGAAAAATACACAGAAAAAAAAAAATAAGGAAAGTCATTAGCCGTGAAAAAATAAACAAAGTCATTAGCAAATAAAACCATTTTGAAATTCAAGATCCCATTCATAAAGTCTCAAGGACTTGAAATAATAATAAATCCAATCACTTCAAATGGATGCCATCATAAAAAACCTTGCAAAATGGCAGAATTGTTGAAGAGGTACTCAATGAATTGTTACTGGATGGATGAGCTACATGGCAAAGCCTTATTAGGAGGTTAGAAAAAGAAAACAAATTAAGTGGAAAACGTTGTGTTCTATTTTACAGGTACAATGTGATTCCAGTTAAGATATAAAGAGTGTTTTCTTTTTGTAACTGGGTGGCACGAGGATCCACATTCAGCTGTGAGATGGCAGTGAGACAGGTGGGACTGGGCGGATCCCCACGAAGCCCAGCAAGCTAAGCCAAGGACTCCTCATGTGCTTGGGCCCTTCACAATTTTGTTGTTTCTTTCTTAAAAGGGTGCCCTAACTGTGTAAGCTTTATGTTCACAAAACCTGGTGTCTTTTCTCTGTGTGGGTATTGTAGAGAATATTCCAAATAGAAGGAAATGGACCAAAACTTAGCCTTTTTAGAAAACAGAATATTAGCTCCTATAACAATAATAAAAAGTTGTGTGGAGTTGTTAAGAAATAGAAATAAAGATGAATGGGTAGAACTCACAAGGTAGAATGAACCCCAGTATTTTATTACACAATCTTTGCAAAAAAGAGGTAAGGATGAATTATAATATAAATAACATTGGGATGATCTGGTAGCAATTTGAAGAAAAACTGATGTGTATCAGTTTACACAGTGATCCCCAAATAAAGGAGGTTATTTAATTATCGCAAGCATATTCATAGAGAAAAATCAGCAGAAAATAGCCTGTCTTTGAAGAAATAAAAAAGAATATATTTTTTCAATATTAGAAAAGACATGAAGCAAACTGATGAGCAATTCAATTAAAAAATTTTTACAACATTGGTTAAAATAAAAAGTACTAGGTTAAAATATAGAGGGTAACATGTAAGGTAAGATGTTTACATGAATTGTGTTGACAAGTACAGTTCACACTGATAATGTCCTTTGAAAATACTCACGCATATTTGGAAGGGCTTAAAGATGCTCTAGGAGAATGAGTCATGGACAAATATAAAAAAAATAGACACATAAAAGGAGGTAAAAGGAGAAAACCAGCACCTGAAAAAGAAATGAACATAAGAGCAAATGTGAGAACCATGTTAAACTTAAATTTGAAAAATAGTTTAAATCATAACATCTGTTGCTGGTGAAATTGGATGGGAAAGAATACAACACACCCACATGCATGTGTTGTGTGTCTGCAACCTAGAGCAGGCAGCATGAGAAATTTGCACACACCTTTTGTGGACGACTGTATTATGGAGACTAAATTGTTTGCCTAGTCTTCCCACTTATAGAAACGTATCTGGAAAGAATGACTACAGGAAATGAGTAAATGGAAAATATAAACTATATAAAAACAGCAGTTATTTGACATAATATCTGTGAGAGAAAAATAATAGGAACCACTTAAACACTGAATAACAGAGAAGTACCTAAGTCAATTTTTGTCCTTTAATTTGATGGAATATTGCATTGTTATTAGGCATAACAGTTAGAAGACCACTTAGAAGCTTAGGGCAACTACATGCTGTACTTCAACTTGGACCAACTGCATGAACACAGATCTTCACCCATGACCCACTGGAGTAGAGAGTGGGAAGTTATGTTCAACATTGCTTTGGCCCTTGGGGGGCGGGGTGTGTGTGTGTGTGAGAGAGAGAGAGAGAGAGATGGAGATGCAGAGAGTGCTCAGACTGGTGGGAAATTGCCAGATATCAGAACCACTCTAAATAAGAAAGTAGTGGATTCAACATGCATTATAAAATAATCCATATTTCCATACTGTGTTTCTATTAAGATTCTCCCTGTCAGGACTAGATGCTCTTAAATGTCACCATCAGAATGAAGATGTCCATTACCTGCACATAAACCATGAGAGCCTGGCAGGCAATTTTTAAACATCAAAAGAGTGCGCCAGGAATTCCAAATAAAAAACCAACTCTTACTTTCATTTGCTTAAAAGAGTTTTCTTTCTTCTCACTCTCTCACTCTTGGTCATAGACCCACTTGACATCAAATAGAATGTTATTTTCCACTTGGGGAGAAGTATGGCTCAGTGTGACTGCAGCCTTTCAAACTTAAACCTTTGGAGCCAAGTTCCAGTCGGGAAATGAATTTTTATAGCACAGTTAAAAGCAGAGTGGGAGCACTGTGAAATCCTTGGCAATCTTGGGCTGTAGCACGTACTCCTTCATCTTCTTCAGTCAGATGAGACAGTCTTAGAGTCCCCAGTGGCCCGGAGGCTGTGTTCATCAGCCCCCATCCCCACCTGAGTTTGAGCTCTTGCAAGTACAAAATAGAACTCTTTACTGTACATGTTGGGCTTCTTTTTTAAGTAAAGGAATGTACCATTTATAGAGGGAATACTTTGGTATTAAAAACCAAACAGAAGGGCTTTGAACAGACGTTTAAGTGAAAAACAGGCTCCTTTTCTATGGAAAACTTCTTACCAAATACATAATATTTGTAGTATGGGTATGTGTTTTGAGACCCTCTTGAGATGATTCCATCATATTCCAGCATATTCCTGTTGGGGGAGAGTAGAGCCCTCAAATTTTCATATGAAATTAGCACTTAGAACAGTGTCTGGTGTACAGTAAGCCCTACATAGTTTTCAGATATTGTCATGTTATGATTATGTGGCATGTGTGTGTTTTCTGAGACCTAGCCAATGACGGAGAATGTTTTAGAGGAGGATCAAGGGGCTCAAATTGAATATATTGGAAATGATGATGCTTATGTTCCAAAGACATTGACAAAGGATAAAGCTGCAAGGTGGAATATATTCGTGATCAGCAAGCACATACTCAGTGCCCACTGTGGGCTTTTACAACCCACAGAAAATATGACAATACATAATGAGAGAGCTACAGCTGACGGCCTCAAAGAATGAACTCATATAATATTCAAGGTTAAATACACCATGGGGTGGGATTTGGATTATAAATAGCATGCCACTTCCAGAAGATTTTCATGACTGGGTATTAATTTTAAATCGGATAGGTTACAGCTGGGAAAAACTGGAGGGACCAGAAAGGAAAGGGCACGAGGGAAATAGGGGAGAAAAACAAGCTTCCTAACCAAGGTATTTGAAGAGACGAGAAAGAGTAAGGGATCTATTAGCTCACAGTTTGATAGATACTCACTATGCCTCCATTCTTCACCCCTCCCTCCCGTAGCCACAGTGACTTTATAATGACCTTCCACTCTGACCTCGGGCTCAGCTTGGCCAGAGGGATGTGGGCAAGTGTGATGTAAGCAGAGGCTTGAAATGTGCTTGCATGACAGGGCTTGTTCACTTGTGTACCTCTGTGGTCAGGTGAGAATGGCCCTAGCTCGGATTCTGGAGGCTAAGGAGCCATGGACACAGCCAACAGGTTTCAGGTGCCCCAGCGGAGGCCACCTGCATTGCCAACAGCCAGTGAACCAGGACACGGGCTCCCAGCCACGATCAACAGGCCTGTCTAGATGAGGACCCACCCTGGGACAGGCAGCAACAGCCGTCCCCCTTACCTCCTAAATATTTCTGAAATCTGTCTCTGTCTCCCCATCTCTACAACTATCACCAGGACGATTCATTCACTGAAGAAACTGTTCCTTCAGCACTTACTCTCTCTGAGGTGCTGAGCCAGCTGCCGGGCCCTAACAGGGAGCAAGCCAGGTGAGTTCCCTGGAGACTCCTTGGTCTCTCTGCATCTGCTCTAGCGCACCTGGGAGAACATCTCCACACTGTAGTCAGGGTGACATTAAATGTCACCGTGTCATTATTATATCATGCCCTACTTCCTGGTCGCCACGCTTCCTCTTAGTATGGACGCTATGCACTTTCTACTCCCTCTGTTGAAATGTTGTTCCCTTCAGTCCTCTGCTGGTTCACTCATGCTCTCACAAGCCTAACAAGCTCAGCCTTCCCTCCCGTGGAGCTCTGCTCCACCCTTCTGAACACACTTAGGGTTTTCCATGATGGTGATAAGTGTCCATGTGTCTACTTCCATCTCACTCCAAGTGTGTGAACTCCATTACATTCCCAGCAACTAGCACCATGTTCAATAAACATTTATTGAATGGATGCCTGACATAATGTGTTCCAGATATGAAGAATCAAAAAACAGGACAGTCACCTAACTTACCCAGCATCACATACTGAGTAGCTGGGCAAGTCTGATTCCAAAGCCCACGTTGCCAGGCTTCCTTACGCTGCTAGACTGTGCGCTCAGAAAGAGCCAGCCCCGGAGCCCCCACCCTCATTAAACCTGGGCCGATTGTCTCATCTGCGCCGCCTGGCCGGCAGTCAGTCCCACACAGGACGCAGCGCTGCAGAGAAGCTGCCCTTGGTCAGAGTGGCTGTCACATCTGTGTCCACAATTGCTCGGCATCCAAGGGCTGTGGGAGAATAGGGACGTTTCTCCTTGTTTCCGCAAACTTCTCTGGCCTTTGATTTTCATTATCTGAAAAAAAAATCTCAGCCGTGTAGGAGACCATTAAAAGACTTCACTTGTTTCAAGGGATCAGCAGCTCATGAAATGGTATGTCTTTGTTGGTGCAGAGAAAGGCCAGAGTGGTCAGATTTCTATTAAAAGTAGATAGTTAAGCAACAATCCTGAGGCAACCACAGAGGTGATTAATGTGCTGACATGGTGATCGATGATAAACATAATAGAGCTTGAAGGAAATTAATGATATTTTGAATCTTTAATAATGGTACATAACTATCTAAAAGAGATATCTCCATCACAATGTAATGCTTTTAAAAGCAAAGGGAGCTTTAATGACAACTGGATAAAAACTTTATGTGGATAAGGGAGAGAGGGAAACAGAAAATGAAAATAATTACATTTGTCAGAGTGGTCGGATTGTCCTGGAGCCTTTTATTTTAATTCCTTTAATATTATCATGACAGGCTTTTGTGCAATATATTCTTTTAAAAATAAAACACCCAGTGGAACGCTGTCCTCTTCAAAACAGATGTATGTTTTTCATGAGAATATAAAGATTAAGTTAATTTATGCCTTTTTCCCTACCTCCAGCAACAAAAACCCTCTGTTCCTTCGTGCAAATGTAAGCTACACGCAGGGCAATTGTTCTTCAGTTTTTGTCCATTAGGAGTTTGGGAAAATGCACACTCACCCCAAGAGGAAGGGGTCAGATGCCAGCAGAAGGAATGCCTTCTGGGACAATGGGTCATTGTGATCCTGGGAGCCTTGATTAATCATCTACATCTTGGGGAAAATTCTAAGTAGTGCTGCTAGAAACACCTCGAGTCAGAGGCTGATCAGAAGAGGAAGAGAAGCACGTTCGGGGCGAATCTGTGAGTCTCTCCAGTGTCACAGAGTCTGTGGTCTGAAACACCATCCCAGGCACGTGGCAGCCTTTAATTAAATTCCCACTTCTTCACACCCGGGCTGGTTTCACCCCTAACCGAATGAGAATATCTGAGATCATAAATAGAAAATCCTGGGCAATCACCATATCCGGCAGTTAGCATTACAAGACATCACCAATTTGCATCAGAAAGACTGTTTCCAGAAGCCACAGGGTGAATCCTTGGGCTCTGAAAGTGACCCATGTGCAGATGGGGGGGAAGGTTGTATCGGAAGGCTGGTAACTCCAGAATCACAGCCAAGGACCTTTCCTGTACAAGTTTGCAAATTAGTCACAGTATTGCTTTATAATGATGCAATTATCTGAGTATGCTAATAATGCCTCGCTTATATTCCATTTGGTTCCTCTGAGGAGCTGAGTGATTTCCCATGACACCAGACTCAGCACTAAAATAGACCACTAGCTCTCGTATTCCCTGAATATCACATTTTGGCTTTGCTTTCCTGACTGTGAGCTGCTGCCTCGATTCAGGATTGTCTTGGATGATCCTTCTGAAAAAATGACCGGGTTTACCTCCGTGCTGCCAAAGCAACCAGAAGGTGAAAAGCCAAACTCACCCCTGAGTTCCCTGACTGAATGTGCGTGAACGTGCTCACTGTGGATCGGCCTGGCCCACCACGTCATGCCAACGGCCCCCCGAACACAAATTCGTTTCTCCCTGCAAACGAATTTGATTCCCGCGCTATGATTTGTGGCTTTGAGAACTGCTGACAATTCTTTGACAGGCGTAGAAGACAGAGGCAGAGGGGGAGCAGCTTTGGGAAAACAGGACCCGAAGAGCGACAGGTCAGGAGGGCTCTTGCCCTTACAGCACTTCCCAAGGTCAGGCTGGTTTTCCGTAATGCACTTGAGAGTTCTGGGGACAGGAGGGATCTGATGAGATCATACGAACAAAGAGGGGAGAAAGCATACCTTATTCAGAGATGATACTCCAAGGAGGAAAAAAAGCTAAAAAGTGATCTGTGTGAAAAAGAAGGCAGGACCCGTGCTGGGGGCCCCTGGGCCCCACTGGCCAGGGAGCTGCCGTCCTGCAGTAACAAAACTCTGCGGAGCCATGACACCCTGACCCCATTCAGTGTCGCCATTGCGTCTTCTCCTCCTTCCTCCTTCCTTCTGCCCCCAGCCCTACTCATTCAGCCCTTGCCCAGGAGAGCAGGGTGGGGGCGGGGGATTGATGTGATGAGAGCATCTGCTCTGATTCCAAGTTTGCTACCAGATAACCATGTGCCCTGAGGGTGCTGGGCCCCAGTGGCTCCCCTGGACAACAGCAGCCCCGGCCCAGCTCCGTCCACATCCCGCCTTGCTGGTCTATGACGCGCGCGGCTCCATCTTACCTTCTCGAGGCGAGCCAGTAACTCAGTGGCCACCCTTCTGGGTGTCACACAATAGTCTCCGTGCTGGGTGGTCTGTTGTCAAGGTTATTCGCTTCTTTGTATGCATCCATTTCAACCAGTGCTTAGGGCATCTTCTTTTGTCCACTCTGCTAAATGCAACAAAGGAAATGACAAGATGCAGTCACTCTCAAGGGGTCAGAATCTGGTTGGAGAAATCAAACACCCCAGGTTCTCTGGCTGGAGAACTCAGACAGGATCGGCAAAGAGCTGAGCACAAGAGCTGACGAGAACAGCACGAAAGGCAGGGCAGGGTAATAGAAACAGCAGAATTGGGAATCTGGGTTCTACCTAAACAAATAGTCTCCTTTCTTCTCTTGGGCCTCCATGCCCTTGGCTGCTAAATGGGGGAACTGGATCTCTGATGCCCAAGCTCTGTTTATAGAACACAAATAACTGAGGGACACACACCATGCTCTGGTGAGTTAGGGACGTGGAGGTTCGTTGGGTCACACAGTGTATGACAGAGGCTGGGTCCTAGTTGGAAATGTTCACTGGGCAGGGCCAGGAAGGCCGCTGAAGCCCATTGGAGGAAGAGGGTGAGGAAGGCCCAGATGCCCAAGGAGCCAGGAGCACAGTGTGCCCACCGCAGGAGGCCAGAGCTGGGACAGGGCTGTGGGCTGAATAGATGAGAGCCAAGCCCTTTGCAATGAGGACTGTCACCTTTCCATTTTGTCCCACTGACACTAGAGAGCTGGTTGGGCTGGGAGACTGTGGTAACTGGTATTGCCACGGGGCCTGGTTGTTCCTGACAACACGTGGTCTTGGGGCAGGTCCCTGCCTGCACCTGAGGGGCCCCCGGAGCTACCATCATTGCAGCGTCCCCAGAGTTTGCCCCCTACTGAGACACCTGACAGGTAAAGAAGGCTGAGCAACAGGTGGGAGCCCCAAGGACCCTGAATCCTGGATTCCGCCCACGTGAAATTTCTGTCCCACCTGCCGTCTTCAGGAGCGTAGAGGTTTTGAGCTGTTCTCAAGGCTAAAAACAATGCGACAAGAGGGGACATCTAGGGCACAGAGGCGGCTGCCCTGAGAAGCCCCCGCAGAGGAGTCAACCCACAACACTAACAAACAGCCCCCCCGACCAGAAGGCACCTCCTTTTTAGCTGGCAGAGCGGACAAGAAAGCAGAGGTTTTCGTAGAATCAGACTCTTGATTCCCTGAGGTAGTTCTCAGAACTGAAGCCGCCGACTGACGAGCTCTACTCAAGCACAGCTCCAGGGGGCGGGGTCTCTGCCTAACTGGGGGGCAATAAACATCTCCTCTGCTGTTGAGACTTTTACAGCCTTCACCATTAAGACAAGACGACTCGGTGACAGCGTTACAAAGAAAGCCATCTAAATCTTAGCGGAAGGACTGGTTAATGTTGTGTTGTCTTCTTTACAACCCCTAACCTTCCATGGATAGAGAATGGCATCTTATAAAAGCTTAGCCTTGTTCCAAGTCTACCGTGTGCTTCTTTCCAGTGGCCTGGCTAGAATCATTTAGGAAGTTAGAAATTCAAATATGACCTCAGGGGATACAAAACAACCTGGGCTTGTTCTTTTAATTTTTCTCAGAAAGGAGGTTAAGATAAAATATTTAATGAATTCTCCCCAGAATGCAGGGGTGAGGCGGGAGAGGAATTCAGTGAGAGGAACCATCAGTCAGTAGCTCGAAGGCAGGCAGATATTCCGTTCCATGGCTGACTTTTGAGCCTTTGGGCACCTGCAGCATCTTCTTACCTGGTAAGAGCCACCCAGCGTTTAAGTTTACTCCAGACAGCACGGCATGGAGAAAGTACAATCACATCTGCTAGAAACCAGCCACTGGGATTCCCTGGGCTCCCAGCATTCCAGCTCTAGGCTCTGCCTCCTGCCATCCTTGGGCTCTGAATCTAGCTCTCAGGTTACCCCTCTGATGAAGCCCAGTGCTGGCCCCTCTCACTGGCCCCTCGTGCAAACTCAGCCTCGGGCACAGTCCCTTCCTGGGTCACCACCTGCCAAGCTTTAGGACCAGCATGCAATGAGTCAGATTCATCAGCAGAGCTTCCAAGCACCAGCTTGCCTTGTGTAAAGCCATGGACTCCATGGAGCTGAGCCCTGTCTTCCACTGTGTCTTACTGCTCTTAGTCATTAGCACAAGGCCTGTGCAAGTTGGATGCTCAGCAAACATTCTTTGAGTGAATCACCAGAAGGAAGCCTGAATGCATGCATGGGGACTTGGGACTGGGAGAGAGGGAGGGGAGGATCATGGTTGCATAAAGATGATTTGGAAGAAATACTTGCCTTATAACCTGGCAGTAATGAAAAGAAAAGAAACAATTATAATGTATGGCAGTATAATGAAATAACTGCCTAAAATACATAAAGAATGATGGGGCAATCCCATTATCTTTGAGTTCATATAATGCTTTAATTCTAAATCTTGGGAAATATTTGTGAAGATGGTATTTGAGCTGAGCCTTACCCTATGGATGGGAATTCTAACAAGCTGGTGTGTGCTATCCTCCTTTTATCTTGAGCCAGTGGCAGACATCACTAATTGATCACCCAGTGGCAGACATCACTAATTAATCATAGCTCCCTTTCCCATTGAGCTTTGCAATCTTTCTCAATACAGGCTTACATCCCCAGGCCCATGAGGTGCAATCTGTTTATTGTCCCATCCCTGTTCTAGATTGTGACCAGACATTCTGGGACCCAGGACTCAGAATCAAAGGGATTCCAGAAGGGACAGACAACCACTGATAACTCAGGAATTTTGGTCATTGATATTCCTCCTCCTCTAGGGTTTGGTCCTAAGTCAATGATCGCCAGTACCCAGAGCCATCTTCCTCCGTGTTACCTATGGGGCAGAAAGAGAACAGGGACCTCACTGACTGTCTATGTAACCTAGAGAGCAATCCCAACTGTGTCAACATTGGAGACAAAAGGATGCCATTGGGACCCTCGTTTGGCTTTCCGGATAGAGAGGAAGAAAAAAAAAGAGCTTCTAATAATCATTAGCTTTGTGTCAGGCACTTTCAGACATGGTATCTTATCCAATGCATAACAGTTTTGAGGAGCATCAAATAGATACATACATATATACATAAGAAGAAAGAAATCTTTTTAGCCACCAGTGTCATCTACAATACCAATAACTGAGCCAATTTGTTTGACCAACACCAAGTTTGAAGATTTCCTTTTTCTACAGCCTTTCACTCCTATTGTTAACTGCTCAGGGTACCCTAATGGGCAGTGAGACCATGCCCAAGATTAGGAATTCTTGGCAATTTGCTATTCAGTCTCTAAACTGCAGGCAGACATCAAATGGGCTATAATTATGATTTGAATATCCTGAGACTCTTCGGGACCCACTTGGTTCCCTACTGGATTTCTGTACTCTCAACCCACAGCAATCTTTTGAAGTCCGTAACTTTCCTAACTTCAAAGTTTTCTGGGTGCCTAAGTAACAAACAGGAGGCTCTTGAGGCAGAAATACTAAATGGATATACTATATGTGGTATAAATAATACCCATCTAAGAACATTCAGGACTTCAAAACCATCAGTACTAATGCAGGGGGCAGTTGTGAGACACTCTACCCTGGTGTGATGTCCTATTATAAACATCAGAGTGGAGGAAATTGGGAGGGGAGAAGCCTTGTTCATTCATATTGGATTTTACTAATTTTTTCTCCACAATATATTAGACATGAGACCCTCTGAATGTGTCCCAGTGGCCCTCCTGTGTAACCAGGCAACTGTTCTCATTAAAGGAAGCAAAAACTTTACCTCATTGTTTTATGGGGCTCATCGTCCAAAATGCTTCCAAGAGAATTTAGACCCTCCAAAATTTATAAATATTTTTCATTGGACACTATTGTTTGATGGAATCTTAGCCTCCTTTTGACACCTTGCTTCCTTAAACAAAGGTGTAGTAATAACAGTGATGATAAGCCCAGGTAGTGGTCTCTCTCTGTGCCAGGTTCGAGCCTCCATGCTTTGTCTGCTTTATTTCAGTTAACCTTTGTGGGAGCACCATTTCAAGATATGCAAACTGGGGCGCCTGGGTGGCTCAGTTGGTTAAGCGTCTGACTTTGGATCAGGTCGTGATCTCAGGGTCCTGGGATCGAGCCCCGCATCAGGGTCTGTGCTCAGTGGGGAGTCTGCTTCTCCCTCTGCCCCTCCCCCCATACTCTCTCTCCCTCTCTCTCTCAAATAAATAAATAAAACCTTTAAAAAAAAATAAAGATATGCAGTGATGCCTGCGTGGCTCAGTCGGTTAGGCGGCTGCCTTTGGCTCAGGTCATGATCCCAGTGCCCTGGGATCGAGTCCCGTATCAGGGTCCTTGCTCGGCGGGGAGCCTGCTTCTCCCTCTGCCTGCAGCTCCCCCTGCTTGTACTCTGGCTCACTCTCTCTCGCCCATGCTCTCTCTGACAAATAAATAAATAAAATCTTTAAAAAAAAAAAAAACATAAAAAAATAAATAAATAAAGATACGCAGACTGAAGCTGGAAGAGGTCTAAATAACTCGCCTAAGTCAACAATTAGTAACACAACAGGGCCAGGATTGGAATCCAACAGAAGCCAACATTTTTCATCTTGTCTAAATTCAGCCTCTCTTTCTTGTTTTCCTGTAATCCAGAAAAAACATTCTTCCACTGATTGATCCCAAATACATATGCGCGCGCGTGTGTGTGTGTGTGTGTGAAGGGGTGTGTGTTTTACTTCTCTAGTGTTTTAAACTCTAAGGCCATCTATGAGTTCTATACATCAGCAATTATTTCATTTCATGAAATGGGAGGTAGCAATATTTTCGTTTGGCAGCTTGTAAACTCAGTCAGACAGAATCAAATCATTTCCCTTAAGCTCACCACAGGAAGGTAACCTCATTACTTAAAAAAAAAAACAACTTCCCTTCTTCATTAGCCTTCCTCACAAATGTCCTCTGCATTTTTATTGCTCTTTTCATTACTTGGATCTGAGATTTTTCTTCCAGATGTTCTTGATTTAGAGGTTATTTTCCATTGCACATGAGCCCTTCAGTACTGTAAATATTTGACCCCAGTATTTTCCATAGATTGAAGAACTTTATAGTGGTCACTTCAAACATAGCTGCAGCATTTTCTCTGCTCCTTTAAGATTGTTCTGTAAATTAGGAACTTGCTAGTTGATATCTTGCTGGCTCCATGCACCATGTTTCCCAGACTTTGATGTCCAGAAGTACATGGGACTATTTATACCTTAAGCACATAAAGGGATATCATTCAGGCGTATATAAAGGTAGTTCTCATTAATGAATATTTTTTCCAGTTAATTTATCTTCCGTGTTGGGATCTTCATGTTTGATTTTAAAAGATCACTCCCAGCTGTGTTCAGTGATACCATCTTGATCCAGCACATTGGGTCATTGGGTAGTGCTTGACTTACTAATCTTTCACACGTGAAATGTCCTTAGACCCTTCCCCGCACAATCTCAAGCTGGACCTGCCCCTTGCTCCTTATCCCACCCAAACCCCAGCTTCACCTTTTTCCAGCATCTTCTCCAACCAGAGTCCCTCCCCATCACGCCTTTCCTCCTCAGCAAGACCTGCCCTTGGGTCATTTTAATTAATATGTACTAATAACCATGTTAATATTAACACATCATCTTAATCACTAATAAATCAATTGTATGTCATCTAAGGACACATTCACATAACTAATCTGACTTTTAAAAAATTATATTCATTTGAAATTACACAGCTATTCTATCTTGCACTGATTTACCAATTGAAAGCTACAAAAGACAACTAAAATATCTCTCCCCGTTCATTCCGAAAAGCAATTGTTTCATCTTGGTGTTATATTTCATACTGCAAGAAAATAACATTCTTTAAGCTATAAAAAATTACAGTGCTATAATTTAAATCATCAGGAGATATGAAAAAAGTCTTATTAAGGCATCTGGTCCATCTTGCTAATGTAGAAATTTTGTTGGTGATGTGTTGTGTAACATTTTTTTGTAAGATGTTGATAAATAATATGTTTATAAATGGCTCATAGAATGGATTTTTAACAACTTCCTTGGGAAATAATTTTATGTTCCCGTAAGATTTTCCTGCCACTCGTCCTAAATTTCCTTTGACATAGTTGATGGCTCAATAAGGTGATGATTTCATTGAGTACTTTACATTGCCAATATGTAGCTGGCATGACGGGTCATAAAACCTTAGGGCAAGGAAGGACGTACGAGATGCAAAATCACACAGACCACGTGATCATCTTCTCTTTTCAATTCAAATTAAGTTGTGTATGTTTATTGACCAGAAAATAATCTTGATGTATTTTTAAATGGAAAAGATTCCTTTTGTACAACAGAATATTGAGTATGATTCTTTCTTGGTGGGGAGCTATCTGTGTGGTCTATTAGAGATGGTCATGTTAGCTGCCCAGCACTGGGTCCGCTGGGCCATCCGTCCACTTGGGGCACCGTGTGCAGAGGGTTGCCCCCTGTCACTGGGAGCCACCTTGGACAGGACTCTCCCTCCGTACCACCTTCCCTGCCTGCCCTGGATGTGGTCAGAGAGGAAGCTTCTGCCCTGGATGTCCTGCTATCTCCAGCAGGTGACTCGGTCCTGTAGTTGCTGGCGACCCTGGTTCTAACCTTTCTCTCCATTCATTAAGAAATTCGTGTTTTGGTTGATCTCTTCCCCCCAGTGGGTCTCCTCTGGGAGAAGAGGTCGGGAGTCAGAGACCCTACCAATACCTTTTCTTCCTTTTTGCCTTTTCAAGATGGGGAGTTTTTCCCTCAAGGAAGGTGAACACTGGGTTCTTGCGTGCCCTCAGACTAGACCTGAAACCGCCACTCCATCCTCACACAAGCTCACTTGCAGTGACTCTTGGTGTCGCTCTGTTCCCCAATGCCATGTGGTTCCCATTCCCCAGGTCAGACACATCTCTGCGGCCAGGGTCCACCAGGCAGGGCTCCGCACTTCCCACTGAGCTCCAGGACCTACTTGCAGTAAGGGACCTGCCTGTGCCCTCAGTGTCCCCCAACATTGCCCAACCCTGCAGATAGACGTGTCCACCCCGAACCCGGGAAGGACTGTGGGAAGCGGACAGTCACCCAACTCCACACGCCACCTGGAACAGACCTCAGCTCTGGACCAGTCACACCGTCTCATTAACATGAGCGAGGAGTAGGGGGGCAGACACCTCCGTGGGAATGGTTATTTTTAGGACTCTGGGTGATAGCAATTTTTCCTTTTCACCTAGCAGTGTTATCTTTGCTTTCCTTCATAACGTTAACCTTCTGTAATAAGTTATTTGTTGTAAATGAGATGCGGGGCACCGATGCAAGGAGGTTGTGAGAAGAGAGAGGAGGGGGAGGATCTGAGAGTCAGCAAGGAATAGACCCCGGTGGCTACCAAGGGGCGCGGGAGACACCACCCCTGAGAGCCAGCAGCACCGGGCCACGTATGTAACTACTGGACACGCCAGAGAAGGGCCGTGCGGCAGACCCTCCACATCTCCCCTGCCTCTCCCTGTGCAGCCCCCCAGTGTGCCCATCCCACCCTGCTCCCCCCACCGGGCTCCCCCGTGCGGCCAACAGCACCGTGCCTGGCACAAATTCTAAGAGCCAGACACAAAAACTGACCCAAAAAGCCCTCCCCAGGAAGCTCCTATTCCAGTAAGAAGTTGGAGAGACCAACAATATACACAGTACATAACGAAACAGATAGAATGTCAGCTCTTAAGTGTTGGTGAGAAACAGTATAAAAGCAGAGGAAAGAAGGGAGCATGCAGTGTTGGGAAGGGGGTCGGTGCGTTCTTCCAGGCGGCCGAACAAGGGGCACGGCAAGGGGATCGTGTGGGTGCTGGTCAGGGAGGCTGGGTGCAGACACCTGCGGGAACAGCATTCCAGGCAGAAGGAACGGAAGTGCACAGAGCGAGGCAGGAGTGCGTGGGCATATCCGGGGCGCAGCGCCCTGGGCGAGCAGTATTGAGCCCAGTGAGGAAGGGGGAAGACTGGAAGGAGTAAGACAGGTCACGGGACCCTGGTGCATCATAATGAGGACTCTGAACTTGACAGAGTGAACAGAGTGAGCTGGTGGCCCCCGGGGAGGTTACGCAGAGGACTGATCAGAAGCATGATCTGACTTGTAAGAGGACCACTGGCTGCTTTATTGACAAGGCCAACAAAAGACTGTGGTGGTGCCAAGGGCGGGGCCGGTGGAGTCAGGCCAGGGGCAGAAGATCGGTTACAAGAATATGGCCAGAATCCAGGAAGGAGAGTAGATGGGGGCCTCTGAGCGGGGTGATGGTAGCGGCAGGGGAGGGAGAAGAAAAAAAGAGGAGTTAAAAATGCTTCCCACCCTCCAGACATTGTTTTGGGGAACTGGGAAGAATTTACTGAAATTAAAGAAAGTTGGCAGAAGAAGAGATTTGGTGGAAAATTCAGGAGCTCAGATTTGGAAGTCCAGGAGGAGATGCCGAGGAGATGCTTGGATGCACAGGTCTGGAATTCAAGGGAGACACCAGGGCCGGAGAGGTGCCCTGGCTGGTGGCTGGATACGAGGCATTCAGAGCCCAGAGGCCATATGAGGCCCCCCCTGAGGGATGGGTGAGGACAGAAGAGGGAAGGGACCAGAGGACTGAGCCCCAAACAACCCCCAGGTTAAAGGTCAGGGAGAGGAAAAGGAGCCTCAAAAATGCCTGGCGGGGGGGGGCTGCAGAGGAAGGGTCAGAATCCTTTCTGGGTGTGACAGAGTCAAAGCTTCTGGGGAAAAGCAGATGGAGAAGTCTTAGTCCTTCAACTCGCGGGGAAGGAAATAGGGGGCAGGGGCATTCACGGAGGCAGCGGGAGGAGGGGTATGTTAAGGGACTGGGCAGTCCCAGGCAGGCCCCATGTCTCAGAAGGACTGAGCACCTGGGATGGATGGCAGAAGGCGAAGAGAACCCAGAGCAGCAACATGGATGAAGCCCGAGTGAAGACCCCACCCCAGGGCTTGATTGGGAGGGGGGCTCCCCTCAGTGGGAGATACCAGACTGGAGCGGGGAAGGAAGGGAGGGAGGAATCTGGGTGAGTTCAGGAGAACCGGCACAACGGGAGCCGGGAAATGGAAGATCTGCAGGCCCAGGAAGCCCGTTCCTTCCACAGAGATGGGTCGAGAGTTGGCTCTGCACCAGGCATTTGGTGGAGCCACAGGTCCATCAGGAGCTGGAATTCGGAGCATCCTGGGGACAAAAGCTGGACTCAGAGAGTGCACAAGACTGCCTGGAAGAGCATGAACGGAGGGAGAAGAGCCCCAGGGGTAGAACGTTGGAGCAATGCCTCTTCTCGTGACAGGGGTGCATATTAAGAGGTGGTTCTAGGGCTCCGGAGGAGGGGGAGAGCCCCTCCAACCCCAGCCACTGCCCTGCCCATGTCCCCATGCTCCCCAGTGCACCATGACCTGTGTACCAGGGGAGAGTTAGCAAGGTGGGGCAGGTGCATTCACCCACTGGACCAAGGACAGCCCTTCTGTCCTGGGAAAGGTGGCTCTCCCACTGAGCACCAGCTTTGCAAGGGCAGGACACTCAGGAAGCCATGAGCAAGGAAGGGGTCACCAACTAGGGCAGCTGAGTCCACCCAGTGACCAGAGGGTGACACAAAAGAAGTCACCAGCAGCTCAAATTATGTGAAGACAGGTTGCTATTAATGACTACAACACATCCCTTGATTTGCACAGACTGGATCTTTGCTAAGTTCTCTCCACAACCCAACCACATGGGATCCCCAGTGTCGGCTGTGGCACTGGGTTCTTCACAGGAGGGAAGGTTGAGACCAACGTGAGCGCCAGTGGACTTGCTCCAAGACACAGAGCCGCTGGTGGCTGACCCCACAGGGACAGATAGGTCACCCTTCCCACAGGAAAGGTGAACACTGTTTGAAAATGAGCAACGAGATTGCTGGATTTTTTATACACAGTCCTCTTTTATGCAGAAGTCCAAGGGTGATTTCCTAACCATCCATAATGTCAGTTTACTTTTACTGTCCCTCAAGATGTGGTCATTCACTTTTCTTATGGGTTTTGGGGGCTTCTGTTCCCCAAAAAAAGTCATTTCCAGCTCTTCCATTATTGCAAAAGAAGGAAGGAAGGAGGGAAAGGAAAGAAGGAAGGAGGGAAGGAGGGATGGAGGGATGGAGGGAGGAGGAGGGAGGGAGGAGGAGGGAGGGGGGAGGAGGGAGGGGGGAGGGAGGGATGGAGGGAAGGAAGGAGAGAGGAAAGAAAGGAGGGAGGGAAGAAGTCACTCCCCAAAGACTTCCAGAAGAGACAGGTTCAAAGCAAATGCTAACTTTCTGGCTGAGCTGATGCCCTGCTGGGTTAGGAGGAGGGCTTGGGGCTGTATGTTTGTGCCAACAGGGCATTTACTGAGTTGGTTAAAGTTCCCTTACCGGCCACACAAGGCACGCTGCAGAGGTGGAAATGGCATCCAGGAAACTATTCAGCTCACTTTAACTAACATTTTCTAAGTGTCCAGTCTATGCCAGTTTGGAGACATAAACCCGGGAGCTGTTTGGACAAATTCTTTTGTGAAAAATTTAACCTCCCCACCTTCAATCAAGAAAGCAGATGGGGTGCCTGGGTGGCTCAGTTGGTTGAGCGACTGCCTTCGGTTCAGGTCATGATTCTGGAGTCCCGGGATCGAGCCCCACGTCGGGCTCCCGGCTCGGCGGGGAGCCTGCTTCTCCTTCTGACCCTCTCCCCTCTTGTGCTCTCTCTCTCAAATAAGTAAATAAAATCTTTAAAAAAAAAGAAAAAAGAAAAAGAAAGCAGATGTCCAAATACATGAAGTATTTGCCCAAGGTTCTCAGGGCAGAAGCCGAGCCAGATCCTTCCCTTGGATCCCAGCCCTGGGTTGAGTCCCAGGTGCATGTCTGTTCTGGGCAGTGCCAGCCACCCCAGGGGCCTGGCCCCTATGATCACCACCGCCTCTGACTTTCTCCCCGGTCACGGCAGCCATCTGGTTCCCTGGTCCAGCCCCCATCCAGCCCCCTCCTCCCTCTCTCCTCCCTCCATCTGCAGGGGCACAGGATTCAGGGGTCACACAGGGCCACACCCCAAACATGCACACCCTTTCCCCTGGATCTCCGTACCTTTGTCACAAATCTCAGCACAGACACCTCCTCGTGGAAATCAGAGGGAAACAGAGGGCAGAGTCGGCCATCAGAGAAGCTCATTTCGTCTCCCTCCACCCCACCCACCCAGCCCTGGGGCCGCAGCCCAACGGAGAAGCCAAGAAGCAAGGGGGCTGTAGGCAAGATCTTGAGGCTGCAGCCCAGACACAAGAGCGCTCAGCGTGATGCGGGGATGGGAGGCTCAGTAACCAGAAAGGGGTCACAGGCGGAAAACAGAGGGGAGCAGGCCCCAGCGGACGCACCATTCAGGACCTCGTAGGGACACTGACTCCTTACAAATCAGTGTGGAACCTCCCCAGGTAAAATGCACAAGCAAGGGAACTCCCAGACGTAATTTATGGCATATCCTGATACTCTGAAGTACTCCCTGGACCTCAAATTAAGATGTGGCTCTTCTGAACAAACTCAAGAACAAGTTAGGTAGGGAGTGACCCTGCTGTGGCCACCATCATGCCTTCTTGCCCCCTGGGGAGCAGCTTGTAACATTGGCTTCACCTGCCCCTTCCCCATGCCCTCCTCCTCCCCCTCCTCCCCCTTGTCCTCCTCCTCCTCCCCCTCCATCCTCCAGGGTTGGGCCCCTCCGTCCTCTCCCTTCCAGGGCATAGTCACCCTGCTCTGTGCCATCATAGTCCTTTGTTGAAACACCGGTTGGAGCCCTGGTTCCATGTCCCTGGGCCTCTCCCCATAAACACATTGAGCCCCGGGATACACGAGGCACTAGGCCCCGTGCCTTCAGCTTCCCGAACCGTGGCCAGTGATGGGTAAATGCAGATTGTGTGGATGGGTGCCCATGTGGCCCGGGCTCTGATTTTGATGGCTTCATAATTCTCCAATGTGACAAAAAGGCGTTTACTCCTTCAAAACTCAGAGCTAAAGTTATCTTACCAAGGCCTGTTTGTCCTCGCATGGCCTAATGAGTCCCTTTATGAAATTACCTCTGGAATGAAAGTACCCTCTGCTCCAAAACATCACAAAAACTCTTAATCCGAAAATCAACTATCTTCACTTCTCTTGGTGAAAGTTTTATGGTGGCCTTTGGCATAAAGCAATTCAATTCTGTGGGACCCAAGCCAACAGGCCACCTTGGCTAAGGTGATAGGCCTCCGGCAGCCTGGGGTAACCAGGAGGGGCAGGGGGCTGGGGGTGCAGAGGCCCCGAGAGGACTGAGAGGAGCTGAGGGCCGGGGCGGATAGGGGGGCCTGGAGCACAGCTGTTTAATGTGCAGGATTGAAACCAGTCGTTAGCAGGTAAAACTCTCTCTCACAGGTCAGGAAGTGGGTGTGGACATCCATAACCCATTCCCAAGGGCTTCATCAGATATCTCAGAATGCCAGGAGAAGGGGGCATCCCAGCTGTGGGGAGGAACGGCCTCCAGCACTGAGAAAGCAAGGCCTCACTCTGAGTGCACACTTGGGGCACAGCATTTGGGGTGCTGGGCCCTGGGTTCAGTTCCAAGAGTAGGGACCAATAGCGAGCGAGGGGCCTGTGTGCCTGGCCCCCTGAGGAGGGGGTTCTGGGTGGGAAAGAGGATGCAAGAGCAGCCTGAGGTGTGTCTGTGATCCTACACGGGGACAGTCGGATGTCCATCTGGGACGAGGTTGAAGTCAAACTGTTAGTTCCACAAACACGCCCTGGGTCACTCCCGGAGCCAGAGTGGTGCAGCTAAAACCCCAGGCAGATAGTGTCCCTCCTCTACTCAAAAGCTTCCCCTGGCTCCCCATCTCCCTCAGAGCACTCCTCACCATGGCCCTCAAGGCCCGCCACATTCTGGCCTCTTGAAACCCTGACCCCATCTTCTAACACCCCTGGCTCTGCCCCATCATGCCGACCTCCTTGCTCCCACCTCAGGGCCTTTGCACGTGACGCACCCTCTTCCTGAAACACTCCTCCTTCACAGAGCTGCAGGGCTGCACTTCCTGCAGATCTCTGCTCCCACCTCACTTCCCAGGAGGCCTCTGTGGCCCACCCTGTGCTAAGTAACCCTCTCCTTCCTCTGCTTCATTGTCCCATTGCACGGAGCACTAGGGGGCATCCTATACATTTGCTTGTTTATTTGTGTATCATCTGTCCCTCTCCCCCCACACCTCACTAGAACACAGACTCTACCAGGGCAGGGACTTGGATGTGACCCCTGCTGTACTCCTAAATCTTTGCTGAGTGAGCAAAAGCACACATGAACAAAATAGTCCCGCTCCACCTACCCATTAGAGTGTATGGATCCTCTCAATCAGCTGCTAGCATGTCTGCATTGAGGTTTATTCCCCATTGGTGCCAAAAACAAGGGGCCTACGTTAAGCTCCTGGCAAACCCGGGGGCGGGGGGGCTTTGTTGACCAGGCCTCCCTCCTCTTTAAGATCTGTATCTACATCGATTCAGATCATTAGACAAAGGGCCCCGGACCACCACTTTGTTATTTTCTCTCTGAAATGCCTCCATACAAGCCTGAGTCAACATCCTGGCTAGGGCTCTCATCAAAGCCCAGAGCAAGAAAGAATAATTTTGGTCTTAACAAACTGCTATCAGCTTAAAATGCATCAGCTTTCTCATGCCTCCTCTGTGGGGTGTCTACTGTGTCGTTGCCGTTGTTAATGGTAACATATTGTAACTATACCATATTGATCGAATAGACGACATCTGGAGCAGGATTTGCTTCTTTGAACGTACTGTGATTGTGACAAATGAAAGGGGATGATCACATCAGAAGATTAAGTTCTACCTCTTTATGGGGAATTATCTCTGAAACCAAACACCCCAGGATTTGTTTCCTAGAGCCGTGGTCCCCAATGTGTGGGTGGCAGAGTCCTGGGGGACATCAGAGATCTATCCTACTTGGTGGGGCCTTGCAGTCACTCTGGCCACCAGATGCCACTTGCCCACTGAATACAAGTCTCATGCACTAAAGCTTGAGTGTCTTTTGAAAATGTCCCCATGTGCTTTGGGATCAACCAGTTATGACCTCCTGTGAGTATTTACATGAGTGTCTTCCAATTGATCTGTGCCAACCTGCACTGTCATCATGCACAAGGTGCCCACATTGCTAGCCTCACAGGGCTCTTTGTACTCGGGAAAAATGAGAACAACTGCCCCATAATTTGGAATCTTTGGGGGGATTCAGTATTCAAAGTGAGTTGTTCGTCATCAGAAGTTCATGGAGACCCACGAGGGAGAAGCTCAGTGGATAGCCCATGGGAGATGTGGTCTTCATAGCAAGCAATGATCTGGGAATTCTCTTTATTCAAGTTTCTTGTCTGATAGTCAACTCACCTGGTGCTTCCATCCACCCTCTGCTGGTACTCCAGCAGCAATATGACAATACACCCACTTTGCAATATGTCTCTGGGACTAAAATAAACAGCACCGCATTGCACACTTTGCTGGTTGCTTTTAACTAACCACAAAGCCTATCTCAGTTGGAAAACCAGCTTCCATGTGCACAGCCATCATTCTCAAGGACTTCCCTATCTGCTTCTGACTCCTTGTGTTGGCCTCTGAATCAAGCTTCCTTCAGACCGATGCACGGTCAAGTACTCCGAGCCTTGATCCCAGCGCACCCGGACATTGCAGACATAGGAAGTCTAAACACGGTTAGGCAAGAAGAGGAATAACATGTGGATGTGATTTTAGGGCCTCATGTTGGCCATGTCTGTGTAAGTATGACAAGATTGAGCACATCTTAAAGAAGGGCCAGCCATCAACATTTTATGTCAACTCATTGAAGACCATTGTTAAATTCACAGTTGCCCTTGATATCCAAGACCTATGAACATCAAGACGTGTTTGCATGCACATGCATCTTATAGACCTCAGCAATTAGACCTTTGTGCATCCCTCCAACTGCCATCCACAGCCTTGGTTTCAGCCTTTCATATCCCTGGAAAACCCAGCTACAGGATCGTTTGGTCCAGGGGCTTCTCTGCCAGGGAGCAGGAGGGTGAGGGGAGGTGCAGACTACTACCTGAGTAGGTAGAAATATGAACCCATCCCCTCCTTCAGTCAAAACAATCCACTCCATCAATTGATCAAATTCATTTGTTACCCATTTATTCAATTTTATACAAAAGTTCTATCTGCTGTTAAGGAAGAAGTTTGAAATCCACTGCTCTAGTCTAAATTTTTGTTAGTACATAAACTGCTTTCCCTGAGTCAAAAATGCAATCACTTTGTGAGTGATTAAAACGCCACGTCTACTGTCGTTAGTTTGAAAACATTTCTTCTGAGAACAAACTAAATCCTACAAATGTAGCTTTTTTGAGTAATCAAAGCAATGACATAAGTTCTCTGGCGTCTCGAGGCAAAACTGCAGATCAGCGCAGGTGGTAGAATCAGGTGACCCAGGGGACCCAGTCCCCCCCCATCACGTCACCTGAATGACCTGAGCAAGCACACAACCACCACAATCTGTATCTGTCACCTGGGCACGACCACTCTTTCCCGTGGATATTCTTTGCCCGGCCCCCAGGGCTTAACTGCCACCTGCTTTCTGAGGACCCAAACTATTCCTCTGCTCCAGGACCCTGCCTTCATCCAGCTGCCAGCTCCATGTCCCACAGGATTCTAGATCTCAAAATGGACAGATTAAATTATATCCAGCCCCATCTGCACTGCCCGATGTCTTGATTGGAGGCACCAACTCCTCCGGTGTTTCTGCATCTAGAAACCGAGGGCTCACAAGGGGAGCTGTGTCTGAGGACTCTCCCTCCTGAACATTTTTCAAGCCTGACCTTCCTGCCACGGGCCCTGACCTGGCCCCGCCCATCCCTCCAGGACCATCCCGGGGAGGGAGGGGCCCGTCACCTGACACTCCAACAACAGGGCACCCCCTATGCAGGTCAGGCCGCTGTGCCCACTGGGTGCTGCTGTTCCCTCTGCTCAAAATTCCCCCCATCCCTACTGTGGCCACCAGGATGGGACCTTGTTTGTTTCTGCAAGCCCGATCCGGATTTCAAATCCTCAGTACCCAGCACGACACTGAGATATAATGGGTGTGCAATAAACATTTGTGGAAT
Organism: Halichoerus grypus; assembly: GCF_964656455.1. Lineage (NCBI taxonomy): Eukaryota > Metazoa > Chordata > Mammalia > Carnivora > Phocidae > Halichoerus > Halichoerus grypus. The sequence goes on from NC_135715.1 coordinate 190,021,830, forward strand.
AAATAAATAAAGGAAGGAAAATGTCCCCAGATTGTCACAGTAGAAATGTCCTTCTGCTGCAAATATGTACAGAAAACACCTCAGTGTTTTCTCAGTCCTCAGACCCACTTTTGGAAAAGACTTGCCTTATCCAGTCATGTTTACAGATGGAACTTTCCTTTAAGAAAATGTTCCAATATCTCAAACTAACTCCATTTTGTAAGATAGTCCTGTTTAATGAGAAATAAATCATGGTAAAAGAAGAGGAAGAAGAAGAAGAAGAAAAGAAGAAGAAGAAGAAGAAGAAGAAGAAGAAGAAGAAGGAGAAGGAGAAGGAGAAGGAGAAGGAGAAGGAGAAGGAGAAGGAGGAGAAGGAGAAGGAGAAGGAGAAGAAGGAGAAGAAGGAGAAGAAGGACGGGAAGGGGAAGGAGAAGGAGGAGAAAGAAATCATGGTCACATTATGGTTATCATAAGAGGAATCTAAAACAGAATTAAATTCTAACAGCTAAAGATTATTTCCTAAGAGGATCAAAAGACAAGGTCATTGGGACATTACTAAGCAAGGAGAATAAAGGTCATTGATCACCCAGAGAGAGTAAACTTCTAACAATCTCTAGCCCCAATCTTTTCTGTGTTCTTTTAAATTACAAAACACTAAAAAAGAGGGGGAAAGTCTGGCCAGTGGTTTATCAATCTTTCAAAGAACCAGCTTCTAGTTTCATTGATCTGATCTACTGTGTTTCTGGTTTCTAATTCATTGATCTCTGCTCTAATCTTAATTAATTCTCTTCCAATGTGTGGCTTAGGCATCATTTGTTGCTTTTTCTCTAGTTCTTTAAAGTGTAGAGTTAGTTGGTGAATTCGGGTATAGAGTTCTTTAAGGTGTAGAGTTAGTTGGTGAATTCAGGATTTTTCTATTTTTTTCAGTGAGGCTTGGATGACTATGTATTTCCACTTAGGACCACCTTTGCAGTATCCCATAGGTTTTGGATCGATGTGTTTTCATTCTCATTGGTTTCCATGAATTGTTTAAGATCTTCTTTGATTTCCTGGTTGACCCAAACATTCTTGAGCAGAGTGGTCTTTAGCTTCCAAGTGTTTGAATTTCTGCCAAATTTTTTCTTGTGATTGAGTTCCAGTTTTAAAGCATTATGGTCTGAGAATATACAAGGAATAATCTCAGTCTTTTGGTATCAGTTGAGACCTCATTTGTGACCCAGTATGTGGTCTATTCTGGAGAAAGTTCCATGTGCGCTCGAGAAGAATGAGTATTCTGTTGTTTTAGGGTGGAATGTTCTGTATATATCTATGAGGTCCATCTGGTCCAGTGTGTCATTCAAAGCTCTTGTTTCTTTATTGATTTTCTGCTTAGATGATCTGTTTATTGCTGAGAGTGGAGTATTGAGGTCTCCTTCAATTAGCGTATTGTTATCAATATGACTCTATTTTGGTTAACAGTTGGCTTATGTAGATGGTTGCTCCCATGTTGGGGGCATAGATATTTACAATTGTTAGATCTTCTTGTTGGATAGACCCTTTAAGAATGATATAGTGTCCTTCTATGTCTCTAACTACAGTCTTTAGTTTAAAATCTAATTTGTCTGATACAAGAATTGCTACTCCAGCTTTCTTTTGAGGTCCACTGGCATGGAAGATGGATCTCCATCCCTTCACTTTCAGTCTGGATGTATCTTTAGGTACAAAATGAGTCTCTTGGAGACAGCATATGGATGGGTCCTGTCTTTTTATCCAGTCTGCAACCCTGTGCCATTTTATGGGAGCATTTAGGCTGTTCACATTGAGAGTGATTATTGAAAGATATGAATTTATTGTCATCATGTTGCCTGTGAAGACCTTGTTTTTATAGATTGTCCCTGTAAATTTCTGTTGTATATCACTCTTGGGGTCTTTCTCCTTTTATAGAACCCCCCTTAATATTTCTTGCAGGGCCGGCTTAGTGGTCACATATTCTTTCAGTTTCTGCCGGTCTTGGAAGCTCTGCATCTCTCCATCCTGAACAGACACTTCTCTGAAGAAGACATACAAATGACTAACAGACACATGAAAAAATGTTCATCATCATTAACCATCAGGGAAATTCAAATCAAAACCACAATGAGATACCACCTTACACCAGTTAGAATGGCAAAAATTGACAAGGCAAGAAACAACAAATGCTGGAGAGGTTGTGGAGGAAGGGGAACCCTCTTACACTATTGGTGGGAATGCAAGTTGGTACAGCCACTTTGGAAAACAGTGTGGAGCTGCCTCAAAAAATTAAAAATAAAGCTAACCTATGACCCAGCAATTGCACTCCTGGGTATTTACCCCAAAGACACAGATGTAGTGAAAAGAAGGGCCATATGCACCCCAATGTTCATAGCAGCAATGTCCACAATAGCCAAACTATGGAAAGAGCCGAGATGCCCTTCAACAGATAAATGGATAAAGAAGATGTGGTCCATATATACAATGGAATATTACTCAGCCATCAGAAAGGATGAATACCCAACTTTTACATCAACATGGATAGGACTGGAAGAGATTATGCTAAGTGAAATAAGTCAAGCAGAGAAAGTCAATTATCATATGGTTTCACTTATTTGTGAACATAAGAAATAATATGGAGGACATTAGGAGAAGGAAGGGAAAAATGAAGGGGGGGGAATCGGATTGAGAGATGAACCATGAGAGACTATGGACTCTGAGAAAAAAACTGAAGGTTTTAGAGGGGAAGGGGGGTGGGGGGGTGGGTTAGACTGGTGACAGGTATTAAGGAGGGCATGTACTGCATGGAGCACTGGGTGTTATACGAAAACAATGAATTGTGGATCACCACATCAAAAACTAATGATGTATTGTATGGTGACTAATATAACATAATAAAATAAAACTTAAAAAAAAAGAGGGGAAAGCCCAGAATCGCAACCTAATTGAGAGCAAGCGAGGGTAAATGGACTCCAGAGAGACCCACAATCCAGCCTCCAAGCCACTCTCCAAGCATATTCCCACTGTTCCTGATGCTCCTGCCCTCCTCCACTGCCCACAGTTCTTTCAGTCCCCACTAAAGATTCCAAACCTTCCCTGTGGGCAGCTCCTCTTCATTTGCTAATTAGACCTATTTAAATCGGGAATCCAGCGCCCTGTGCAATTAGGCATTTAGTAATTATTCAAAGTTGATGGTGATTTTTATAAGTTTGCCAAGGTCATTTAAAGCTAATGAGCTTGCGTTCCATCCAAATCGAAGCATTGCTCATTTACAGGCTTGATGTACTTAGAATATGGTAAATTTGTTTTCCCTCTAACTACACTGGTTTGCTACAATATTTCTGTTAATAAATTTTCAGTAATCGCTTGAGTAATGAGATTCTGAGACCCCTGACTTTCGGGTCACATGTAAAGCTTTATAACCGTGTGTATCATCTGTATGAGCTTTCCCCTCCCTTCACATGATCTTTTCTCTTTGCTTCCTTAAGACTTTGTTTTTTCCTTTTTTCACTGTTATCCATCAGCAACATGTCTCTTTCTTTCTCACCAGATTAAGGCACTTTTTACACTAAAGACTAAGATCCTCTGTTACTAGCTATGGATAAAGGTGTCATGTGGCCTCTGGCAATGGCATGTATCATAGCAGAAGGAGTAATTCACAGTAAAATTCTACATGGGAATCCAATCCAGGAAAAGCAAAGCACAGTGTGGACCCTTCGCCTTTATTTTTCCATAAACAATCCTTAGGATTCGTTTTACCTAAGATGATTGAAAACCTTCGGGGCATTCCTGTGCTGCGATTTTCCTTATTATTTGTCTTTGATAGTATACGTACACCACAGTGACTCTCAGTGGTGACCTGTCCCCGGGAGTACTCGCCTTGGGCCAGCAACTGCTCCATACTTGATCAGCATGGCAAGCTTATGAGGTAGGCATTGCTGTCCCCATCCTACAGAGAAGAGGAAACTGAGGGTGGAGCATTTAAATCATTTACCCAGAGTTGCACAGCTGGTAAAAGCAATGGAACCAGCATCTAGACACCTATGGGTCTAGCCAGAGACCTGGCTCTGGAGCCTCTCAGGAAGCAGACATGATAAAACCTCCTCACCGTTCCCTTAGTAGTATCAAAGTTTCCTTGCACTTGTGAAGCTGATTCACGTAGCCTCCATGGACATCAACCCCAGGCGGCCCACCTAAGGCACGGAGTCCCTTCTCTTCGTGCCTGGAGACCCCATGGACCTCCTCCTCCACGAGCTCTTGAAAAATCCAAGAGCAGAGCTCTGAGCAAGGAATCAGAGACTCATCTCCCAGCCCCACACATGACAGACTATTATTCATCAGAGGGCTGTCAGACTCTCAAAATTCTAATCTTTGACTTAATTCTGAGTTCAGTAACTCCCTTGATTCTCTGTTAATTGAAAAGACAAAACAAAACAAAAAGGCAGACCTGCAGGAAATTAGAAGTCCCTTGCCGGGATGTTTTGTAGCTTTGGAAATGCCTGGACGCTGTTTCAATTTTTAATCACACCTTTGAAAATCACTTGACTGAGGACATAGCACTCACCAGCTGCTGTGTCAGGAGCTGTCACGGGCAGACCCAAGGGGGACCGCGCCGTCTAAAGCGAGGATGCGGGCTGACTCCTCAGGCTGGCCGCGAAGGCTTTGTGGGTGGCTGCTGACAGCAGCACCAAGCTTCCAAAACCTCAGTGTTTGAACAGGTGAACGATACTGCACGACAGCTTCCAAGACTGCTCCCCTGATTAATCCACCCGGAGAATACAGAACATTGGGGAAACTGCCACCTGCGTTTTTGTATGTTTGCAGTTACAAGCTTCTCTCCTCTGTTTTCGGGACAAGAAGAAGGAAAAAAAAAAAAGTCCTTGGAATATACAGAGAGGCATAGAAAAAAAAATGCAAAGGGCCATTTAAAAGCATCAACAAGTTGAATTTTATTTACACGCCTCTGATAATGGTGAGGTGGGACTTTTGAAATTTTAAATAAAATTGTGTAGGCACTCGTGTTAATTGATGGGAAACTTCCCTTCGGCCAGACCCCAAGAGAATTCTCCTGGAGGTAATAGATGCGTGCAGGACAAGAGTTTCCTCAGGTGGCTGCTTGTTCAGTATTGTTTTTTAACAAGAAGACTGGCCCATTTTGAGGTTTCTTCCATATGAAGCTAATCCTATAAACCAGACCGAAGGTTGTATTCAAACCATCACTTACAGCTTGTAGCACATGGCAGGTATTTCCCTGGATCAATAAACGTTGTGTTTGTGACCTCCTAGGAAAAGGAGCATGTTTGAACTTCCTTCATAGGAAACCTCACCCCTATCCCCTCCCTTACTCCCTGGTTAGTTTTCCTTCTTTCCTCTTTATCAACTCCATGATGTGCGTGTGTGTGTGTGTGTGTGTGTGTGTGTGTGTGTGTGTGTGTGTAAGAGAGAGAGAGAATGGGCAAGGGGGGAGAGAGAGAGAGACCTACACACAGGCAGAAAGAGTAATCTTTTAAGGGCTGGCCAGACCCCCTCCACGCCCTGATAAGGTCCCAGGCACACTCACCTTGGCCCCCTTGATCCCGCCCCCTGGTCAGCTCAGGCTACCATAACAAAATATCACAGACTGAGTGGTTTACAAGTAGACAGTTATTTCTCATCGTTCTGGAAACTGGAAGTCCAAGATCAGGGTGCCAGCAAGGTCAGGCTCAGGTGCCAGCCATCTTCCTCGCTTGCAGACCCCTGACTTACTTCGTGCTGAGTCCTCCCACACTGGGGAGAGAGCTCTCCTCTCTCTCTTCCTGGTAAGGGCACCAGTCCCATGGCATCAAAGTGCCCTCTCTGACCTCATTTTAACCTTAACAACCTCCTCATGGGCCCTAACTCTAATACAGTCACATGGGGAGGGGTGGAGCTTCAGCATATGAATTCTGGGGGGACACAATTCAGTCCATAGCACCCACCTAAAACAGCGTCAGGCCTTGAGACTTCACCTGTGTGAGTCAGACGTCATGTTCCCCAAGTTCCAGAGGAAAGGGGTCAAGCTTCCCCTTGAAGCCCCACTCACCTGGTTCCAGGTGGGCAAGAAGCATGCCCACCTGTCCTGCACAGGAGTGGGAGATGCTCATCATGGCACCAGCTCTCCCCAAAGGAGCCCAAGCTCACCCTCCCCCGGCCCCTACCTGGTCTCAATTCCCATAGATTTGGGGCAAAGGATAATGCTGAAAAAAGCTGCTTCATCATCATATCACACGGCCCACTCCAGTGACCTCTCCCCTCCTTGCTTTAAGAAATTGATTCTTGGCATTGTTAGGTTGGTCTCTGCTAAAACTCTGAATTAGAAGAGTCTTATTTTAATATCCTATAACAGTCATGAGCGTCTCCTCAGTGATGAAAGCAGCCAGTAAAATAAATCTTATGGTTTCATATCACTTTTGCTTTATTAAAGTAAATATTCATAGAAACCCCCCCAAAGAATAGGTATTAAATGGTATGGGAAGTAGACTTACAAGTGATTCTCATTTTCCTTTAGATTCTCTGTAGGTAACAATTACATTTTGCCATGAACATGTGTTTCGTTTATAATCACAGGACAATACTGCAAATGTTGTTTTCCAAATTTGAAAATAAAATGCAGAAAAGCCCACAGGGCTCTCCTACTCAAGTTCGAGTAATTTCCTTTAAAAGGAAAATAATTCTCATAGATTCCTGTGGTGGATGAATTTTTTGATTATAGCATCTCTTAAATATGCACAAACATAAAGCAAGTTATCACCCCTTCTTCACTGGTAACTGCCACTTAACAAAGGACATACAGAAAGCAATGCTTTCAAAGGACCAAAATTCAAATCGATGATATCATTAGATATGACTGATTGCGTTATTTTGCTCAAATGGAATTGCTAGTTCCGGGTTTAATAGTAGGAAAATGCACTCGTAGCTTCACGTTTGCATGTCATTGACTGGAGTCTGTTTTATTGCTCGGCTTGATGGACCACTGTTTGAACCACCAGCGTTATCATCGGCATAATTTACACTTTTTTAAATGTATTTTCCTAGTTATTTTTAACTGCCAATCCATTATGTTGACAGGCTAATCATTTTAAAAGTGTATTCCAAAATGCAATAATAAAAAAAAATATATGCCGTTGTTAAAAAAAAACAGAGAGAGACACACACACACGCAACAGGCGCCAGATGGAGTCACTTAGGCTAAGCTCACATCCCCCAGCCAAGACTTAAAACCTGACCCAAATGCAGGTTCAGCTTATTTCAGGAGTGGAATCTTAAACCAGTCCCTCTGGAATTACCAGGTCAACACTAGTGAGGTAACCCGCCCCCGATAGACCTCTGCTGTCCCTTAAGGGAAGGTGACCTTGCCACAAACAATCCACTCTTTGCTAGAAACTTCCTCGTCCCACCTTCTTGTGCCTCTCAAAGTCACTTGGTACCCCTCTTCCGAGCTTCTTTCTATTTGCTGGATGGGCTGCTGCCCGATTCAGAATTGTCGAGGAAGGCCGATATGATCTTTAAAATGCACTCAGTTGAATTTTGCTGTTTAACATCATTTAATGATGACTCACTCTGGGTTGGTGCAGCAGGGTCACTTGCATATCAAGTATACGTCTGCTCGTCTACATCCAGGACAACCAGAGTCTCACTCTGCAATCCTAGTTCTTCTAAGTTATGTCAGATCAAAGCTTTCACTCGGTCAAGAGCAGGAAAATGAAGTCTTCGTCCGGGAAAATGATTGTGGGTACAGAGAAGTTTTGCCTTTAACACTGATTAAGACTCCAGCTTGAGGCCACGACAAACATTGGATGCTGCCGGGTGACATCAGGCTTATTTTATGAGACCACAGGGCACGGAAAGGGGGATAAATGTCAATGCGGGCCTTGAAATAACATGGAAAAAGTGGTTTTCTGGAACATCCCACGTCTGTGCTCATTTTATAAAGTATCAGTAATACGGAAAGCAAAACTGCAAAATGCTCATGGAGAACTAGCAGACTGCTAGGAAATTTCCACAAAATTTATTTTTTAAGCTCCCTAACCAAGTAACTTGGTGCTTGGTAGCAATGCTTGGTGCTCCTTGGCTTCTGGACATGTGATTCCAATCTCTGCCCCTGTTGCTATATAGTTTCCCTGTGTCTGTGTCTTTGTGCCGAATATCCCTCTTCTCCTTAAGAACTTCAGTCACGCTGGATTCAGGACACGCCCTCCTTCGGGATGACTTCATCTCAACTTGATGACATCAGCAACTACCTTATTTCCAAAGGCGGTCACGTTCACATGTCTTTTGTAGACATGGATTTTTGAGGGGATACTAGTTAGCTCAGTAAAAATAGTGTTTCTTGAGCACCTGCTTAATATATGAGAAACGATTTCGCATCACTTGATTTCTCAAATTTCACATTCCAATGTGAAAGTTCATAGAAGCAGGCTCACACTGTCTTTGGATGAAGATCAGCTCTGTTTTCAAGTCATTAAAGAATACGTCATAATTCAGATGTTGGCGGGGATGCAGAGAAAGGGGAACCCTCCTACACTGTTGGTGGGAATGCAAGCTGGTGCAGCCACTCTGGAAAACAGTATGGAGGTTCCTCAAAAAGTTGAAAATAGAGCTACCATATGATCCAGCAATTGCACTACTGGGTATTTACCCCAAAGATACAAAAGTAGGGACCCGAAAGGGTATGTGCACCCCGATGTTTATAGCAGCAATGTCCACAGTGGCCAAACTGTGGAAAGAGCCAAGATGTCCATCAACAGATGAATGGATAAAGAAGATGTGGTATATATATACAATGGAATATTATGCAGCCATCAAAAGGAATGAGATCTTGCCATTTGCAACGACGTGGATGGAACTGGAGGGTATTATGCTGAGCGAAATAAGTCAGAGAAAGACATGTATCATATGACCTCACTGATATGAGGAATTCTTAATCTCAGGAAACAAACTGAGGGTTGCTGGAGTGGGGGGTGGGGTGGGAGGGATGGGGTGACTGGGTGATGGACACTGGGGAGGGTATGTGTTCTGGTAAGCACTGTGAATTGTGCAAGACTGTTGAATCTCAGATCTGTACCTCTGAAACAAATAATGCAATATATGTTAAGAAAGAAAAAAAGAAGAAGAAGAATGTAGCAGGAGGGGAAGAATGAAGGGGGGGAAATCAGAGGGGGAGAAGAACCATGAGAGACAATGGACTCTGAAAAACAAACTGAGGGTTCTAGAGGGGAGGAGGGTGGGAAGATGGGTTAGCCTGGTGATGGGTATTGAGGAGGGCACGTTCTGCATGGAGCACTGGGTGTTATGCACAAACAATGACTCATGGAACACTATATCTAAAACTAATGATGTAATGTATGGGGATTAACATAACAATAAAAAAAATTTTAAAAAAAAGAATACGTCGTAATTGTAAAAGCACGAGTTTTATTGGTATTTTGCTAGTTTGTGGGGGAATAGTGGAAGAATTGTTCACTCATCCCTCACTCAATTAGTATTCTTGAGCACTAAAGTACATGATTTGCATATATCTTGAGGGAAAGGGTTTCAATATTCATAAGACATGGTCCCTGCCCTTAAAACACTTACTAATTTTTAATAATAATGCAAAGAGCCCCTTCCCAGACCTGGCTCTCAACTCGGCTATAAGCAGCAATAGCCTTTCTCCACTCCTGGGAAAGAAATTCCCTTTTATCTCCCATTTCAGAGCAGCAGGAATTTTTTGCAAAGAAAGCAAAGAAGATAGCAGAGAGTTGCTTTGTTTTGGGGACTGTTTTGCAAATGGCACCTCTCAAAGCAAACTCTTCCCCTGACAAGTCTAGGGTTTCCCCATGAGACAGAAAAATAAGCCTTCCTGTTGTCATACAGCTGAAACAGTGATTTTTCCTGCTCCAAAAGACATGTCCTCCTCTGCATGAGAAGACTTTCAACCTGGCCTGAAGTAGGGTAGATGGAGTTTTGAGAAGGGGGAGGGACAGATCAAAAAGAATGCTTTGCATGGAGGGTGAACCTTGTGTAACATTAGGCAGTGTTTCTCACACTTTATGATGTTTGCCTTGCCTTGTCCATGAGAACAGCTATCATTACTTGCTTAATGTTTTCCCTCCAACTTGACTCATTTGAAAATTTAAATAATGTATTCCCAACATAGGCCATAATAGATATTATGAGCAAAACTGGCTTCTTGCTCCAGTTATATATGTTATATATTTATATATTGGCTCCAGTTTAGTTATATTTTCCAGTAATATTTTCTCTCATTCACATTGAAAGATGATGCAACTAAAAAAATATTTTTAGAGTTCATCCATTGGCTATGGAAAACCCACTCAAGTGTCATCCACGGAACGGTGCCTCACTTGAGAGATACTGCTTTAATGCGACCTTAGTGGTGTTGAGTTCCTGTAATCAGCAGTGGTGACTCCAGACCCAAGAAGAAGACAATGCAGGTCAGAGCAGAGGATAGGGTTGGAGACAGCGATGTGGTGCCCAAGCCCATACCACTCTGCAGCCCTACAGCCCCGACTTTGGTGCTAGCTCCTCTCCTGAGCACCGATCCTATCCTCTTCAGTCCTAAGTCTCCTCATAAACACAGTTGGAACAATAACTCCTAATTCACTGTACGGTTGTGAGTTTTGGAGCTCACTCATTCACGGGCATTTATTCAGCCTCACCTCTTATAGGGTACCAAGCACCACATCTGGCTCCCAGGTCCAAGCAAGAATGCCATCCATGCACTGTGCATGGTGCTATCAGTCACCTCTAAGCTACTTGTTCAGAACATCTCTCTGTCTACATGTTCATCCACAGTACAATTAAGTGACTTCCAATTAGTGTCCTTATTTCTAATTTTCCAATTAAAGAACTGCAGAATATCTGGGCATGCCTACTCATGTTCAGATGCTAATTTCATACAGAAATCCGTGCCTGCATGGAGCTCCCTATCTACTGGGGGAAAGAGGCATTAATCAGCTAATTTCACAAGTTCGTTTATAATTTCAATCCGGGGACAGTCCAAGCATCAGAGGGGGCATTGGAGTATAGAACACAAAGGCTGACCTGGATTAAGAAGTGAGTGTGGTAATGTACATAAAGCCCTTTGGAATAGCCCATTATCCATGTTCGGCTGGTCTCCATAATGAAACTGGAACAAGAAGAAGAATCCCCAGTCTTTGATCCAGGATGGGCTAGAGACATTTCCGGTGGTCCCAGAAAGAATCCCACCCAGACTATCTGTTTAGAAGTTGATGGTTCATTAAATCACTCCATGTACATTGTCACCTATGGTTCAATTGAGTTTCTTTTAATTACTGTCTTTATTTCTACTTTTCCAATTAAAGAACCACTTCGGGATATGTCCATAAAAGAACGTCTGGACGGTGCAGACCCCGCAGATGATTAAGTCAATACAATTCAGGCTCAGTAAGAGCTGGCCTAGTAGAGTATTTAGGCCATGCATCTACAGATGGTGTATTTTCCTAAAACCTAGAGCACATCACCAACTATCCAATGGAATGCCACGGAAGCGGCTGGAGATAATCCAAATGACTACACGTGGAATGTTTCCATCTCTGTTTATCTAACCAAGGTTGTAGTTAGTTGTATTAGTCGGATAACACAAAGTGACTTAAAGTATTTATTTTTAACGTGACATATCATTTATTCAATTTCACTTCAAAATGTTACCTGGATCTTTCCTCTCTGCTGCTGTAATCATGCAAATGTAAACATTTGGATTATGACTGGATGACCTAATTACTTTGAAGTTTGTCATGTTTTAAAATTTCCCTTTCTTTTATCAAGGTACAGGAAATGCAGTGCTTGTTGAACATCAATGTCTTTGTCCAAAAGGGAATTTATAATATTTAATGACTTTAGATTTCACTGCTGCTGAGTCCGCATATTCCATGGTTAACAGGGGAGCCAAGAAAGGAAATCACAGAGAAATCTTTGATGTCAAAGAAAAGCAGCTCAAATGGCAGGGAAGGAGATAATGGGTGTCGCTTCCTTAGAAAAGATAGGAGTAACATAAACCAGGACGTGGGGGTAGCAAAGAAGCCTGGTCTTGGTGTGCCAGAATCTAATGTTTACTTTATAATCATATCAAATAAGCATCCCTAATACTAGACATCTTACAATTGCACACTTTCTTTTTCCTAGGTTATGTTTAGATCTTTTACAAGAAGATGTAAGCAAAACAAAAATCTAAAAATCCAACACTAACAACCTGTTTCTTAAAAGAAATAATCAAAGTAAGAATTTTGGCTCATTACATTTTCCCAAAGAAATTGGACAGTTCTCCCAGCCTTTTTTTTTTCAATGTTCAATTATTTGAATGATGTTATAAAGAGGTCGACCCATGAAAACTTACATAATTTGCATAACTTGTATAATGAAACTTGAGGACCTCAGGAAGATCTGTCCCTTCTCTGCCATGTTCTCCTTCGTTTATTTACTCTGTTACTGAACTAACAGCCAAGGTTTCGGTGGTCACCTGTGCTCTACCTTCCCCACCTCACCATCACCACCTCTCCCCTTGTGTTGACTCAGTCATTCCTGTTTAGCAGGCAGCATGCAGAAGCCTATGAGAAGGGGAATACTCAGTGGCAAGAAAGGTCGATTGCTGCTGCAAAGGCAAAGAAGTTTTGGAAGCACAAATAAAAGCATTCCAAAGAACGTCAAGCAAAGCTCTCTGGCCCACACACTTTGGTGCATAATATAACAGTACAACACTGAGCAGGGACTGATTTGTAGAAGGACCATTCTGACTCATAAAAGCAAGGTTAAGTTCGATTTGTTTCCTGTATGTTCTGTTGAATCTGTTATATTTCAAAGTCCCATGGAAAATTTTAATGTTAACAGTTTTGTTCATAAAAATTAGGTTCAGTTATCTGGCAATTTCCCTTAGGTAAACCAATACATTCTCAAGGATGTCAGATTGCTAAAGTTTACCACAAGAGGTTAACAACCATCCGTGCTCCTCATCCCTAAAATATTTGCATGGACTGATTAAAACCACAAATGGTGGCTAAGCACCCACCCTATGGAGGGTGATGAGAAGTTCTTTGCAACAAGGGGAGTGACCTTTCTCAATCCCCATGCATCACTCTGGAGGAGCCTTGGTTAGGAGCCCCACCAAAACATCAGGGATTAGGCACGGGGTAGCTTCCTAAAAGAAAGCAAGGACACTATTACCACAAGATGGGGGAAAGAAAGCAAAGGGCAGAAATCCACCACAATTATGGTGCAAGGTGATTTTCTAGAATATTCTGCCCCCTCTGGAAGAATCTCCCTTGAGTGTCACATTTGAGCCCAGTGACCTTCCAAGCAAGGACAAAGGAGGACATCTCTGTTGTGCAAAGACAGGGCAAAGAGGATGGTGAACCCCTGTCATTCTTCTCCCCAAAATGAGAATGGCAAATCCGTGGGGGCCAGTGTCCTATAAGACTGAATGCAGGGGGAGAGGAAACATTGCATTTGTTGATAGGAGAATGTCTTGTAGACATGGAGAGTTGGACAGCCCATTGGATTCACACATCTGTGGAGGGAAGAAATGCCCCAGCATGGGTGGCAGGAGAGAGAAAAGTGCTCGGCGAGAAGCCTGCCAGTGTGTCCCCAGCTCACTCACATCCTCACACTTACTCAACAGTTCTCACAGTCCTGTCGAAAGCTTTGACTTACTTTTGAGAAGATAAAAGCCATCAAAAGCCAGGGACTTAAAACATATTTGAAAAGTCACCTTTACCATGTGGCCTTGGGGGTGTTTTGAAACCCTCAGTGGGCTCACTAATTTCAGAGAAATCCTCCGGGCGCAGATCCTGAGTCCTCCATGTGAAGTGGAGTCAGTCCCGAGGACAAAAGTGAGGCGCTTCCTCACCCAAGAATTTGGAAAGAAAGAAAATTCTCTGAGACTCAAGTGGAGGGACAGTCTTCGAGGAAGGCGCGGGCCTCATGGGGACACCCATGGCTCCATTCCACGAGGTTGTTTGTGATCTCAGGGGTGCAATTTCAGAATGTGCCCACAGTCATGAAGGCTGTCTTCAACTCCCAAAGAAACTCTGTGATGGCAGCAGACCCTGATGACATTTATCCAGCAATTTCCAAGAACAAGGAGCAATAAATAAGGTGGACACGAATGTTCCGGGTTACTAAAATGATGTTCTCTGTTAAGAAGTGGGTGGAGCTGTCAGCTCTCATGGCTCTCCTGATTTTCCTTATATTGATGTTCACCTCCCCACTTTCCTATTGCCCTTTGACTTCCCAAGTCCGCTAATCCTGAGAAGGGGTCCTAGCTAGCAGTCTCTAAAAAGGAAATATCACAAATATCACCTATGAAAAATTAATAAATCACCTTTCTGGTTTATTTTATTCATCCGTGCTGTCAACATTTATTATAACTTCCTATATTCAAACTGTGCTACCGTCTGATGGTATCCAAATTTGAAGTGGATACAGCCCAAGCTCTCAAAGAGCTTCCAGGAACATGCCTCCATCCTAGAGACACTACAATATATGTACTGCACTGCAGTCGTATGGCTTGAAGGGCAAAGAGAAGGGCCACCTAACCCCGTTTGTGGGCGGTCAGTGGTCTCAGCCAAGGTTGGATTCCTATAGGGGGTTTTGCCTGGGCTGAGTCTAACTTGGAAGAATAGAGAAAAAGCATGGAGATGTGTGACGGCAAGGTGTGCTTGAGAAAACCTTAAGGGTCTTGGCATAGAGTTTGAAGTAGTGGATGGTTCGAGACTTGTATAGATAGTCACGCAGGAGTTGGTGACTCACATACATGAGCTGCTCAGTAAAGGCTGTGTGGACTCCATGGCAGGGTGGGGGCGATGGCAGTAAGCCAGGGAAAAGAGATGATGTGTAGCCATTAGGAATAAAATTTAAACTCTACTGGAAGACATAAAAGGAACCCTGAATAAATAATAGATATTATAGGCATTACTACATATTTCATAATATTTATGAAAGAGGAGGTTCAGTATCACAAATATGTCATTTCTCCCAAAGTCAGTCCAACACAAACTCATCAAAGGCCCACTGGGCTTTTCCTTGTGGAACTCAAGAAACTGGTTCTAGGATTCTGTTTTGATGAAGAGGTAAGAGACAGGGTATTGGAGTTGAACTGAGTTCCCTTCAAAACCCACATGTTGCAATCCTAACCCCCAGTACCTCTGAATGTGGCTGTATTTGGATATAGGGTCTTTACAGAGATGATTAAGTGAAAATGAGGTAATTGGAGTGGGCCCCAATCCAATCTGATTAGTGTCCTCATAAGAAGGGGAGATTTGGACCCAGACATGTACAGAGAGGAAGACAGGGAGAACAGAGCCATCTGTAAGCCAAAGAGAGATGCCTGGGACAGATCCTTCCCTACAGTCGTCAGAGGAAACCATCCTTCCTGACACCTTGATTTTGGGCCTCTGGCCCCCAGTCTGTGAGAAAGTAAATTTTTGTTGTTGAAGCCCCTACTTTGTGGTTCTTTGTTATGGCCTCACTAAAAAAAAACGAATGCAGAGGATGTTATCCGAGAGATATTAACGTTTATTATAAAGCTATGTAATTTAAAGAGCATTACATCAGGACTAAGATGGACAAACAGACCAGAGCAACAGAATAGAACATCCAGAGTCATTAGAAAAGCAGGAGTTTAAATCTGACAATTCATTCTGTGAGCACTTTGTGGGCACCTTAGCAATACAAGTAAAATGGAAGAAGCACTTACCCATGATCCCGTGATCCAATAATTCCCCCATTAGTGAAAATCCAGGAAAAATTCTCATGTGGACAAAAAGCACTGTTACCTCTCATCCTTTCGGGGGTTCCTTCCGAGACTGGGGAGATTTCCCGAGTGCATGTGCTGAGTCCTTGGGAGCGATGGTGGGCACATCTCCAGATTTTTCTGCCATCTGGTATTCTGTCCTGTGAGCTCCAGTCACCATGATCTTCCTGGACTCTCGGCTCTGTCCTCTCAACTCAGGGAGTCACTAGGCTCTGCTGGGTTGCCCCCGCCACCTCGTACCATAGCCTGGAAACTCAGGGCAGGAAGATGAGCAGGTACTGATTTACTATCTCACAGGATCACTGTCCTTCACTGCCTGATGCCCTGTGTCTTGAAAATCATCATTGCATATATTTCGTCTACCTTTTGGTTGTTTCCGGCAGAAAGGCAAATCCAATCCCTATTACACCACCTTGACAGAGCAAGCTCATCGAATGAAATGCAATATTGCCATTTTAAGAAATGAACTAGATTAATAATTAGACTTTACACATTATCATCAATCTTGAAACAATCTTGATTGAAAAAATTAAATTTGGAGAATAATATATTCTGTCTGAAACCTTTTGCATAGTTGGAAAATATACAAATATATATATATAATTTTTTTTTAGAGAGAGAGAGAGTGAGAGCTGGGGGAGGAACAGAGGGAGAGGGAGAGAGAGAATCTTAAGCAAGCCTCACACCCAGCACAGAGCTGGATGCAGGGCTCAATCTCATGACCCTGAGATCATGACATGAGCCGAAATCAAGAGTCAGATGCTTAACTGACTGAGCCACCCAGGCACCCCTCCTATTATTGATTTTACATACTGAAGATGTGAAGGTATGGATAGGAAAAGCCCAAATTGGTGTGAGGCTGGTGGTGCCTGAGTGGGGAGAGACTTAGGGGACAGGATGAGGAGGAAGTAAAATGGGGGTTTAAACTTTATCTGCAATGTCTTATTTTTAAGAAATAGGAAATATGGGGGCACCTGGGTGGCTCAGTCAGTTAAGCGTCTGCTTTCGGCTCAGGCCATGATCCCGGGATCCTGGGATTGAGCCCCATGTCGGGCTCCCTGCTCAGCGGGGAGTCTGCTTCTCCCTCTCCCCTCCCTTGTGCCCTCTCTCTCTCTCTCTCTCAAATACATAAATAAAATCTTTAAAAAAAATAGGAAATATGAAACAAACATGTAAAAATGTTAGTGTACTAGCATTACTTAAATCTAAGGGTTGGCTAATTTATCAATTAACTGTTTTTTTCTATATCACCAAATTATTTTATAATTTAGTATACCTATCATTGAGGTTATTAGTAGTTTCTGCTATCAAGAATAGATATTTGAATTTGCCTTTGGGGCTCACTATCTTTTGCTCACATTTGCATAATTAAAAAGCTCACAGAAGTAGCTTCCTGGGGGAAAAAGAAAGCCCTCTTCTAAAAAGGAAGTATCTAAGATACTATAGCTCTGAAGAGATCATTGTTCTGTCTGATAATCATCGAGGTTTTCAAAAGTATAAGCAGTTCTAAGAGTGCATCGCAAAATGTTTTTTTATGAAAAAAATGGTTTTTGTCAATATTCATTTAGAATAAAGCATGCACATAAATTATTGTTCAGTCTCATGCTTTTAGGGAGATGATTCTATGTGCATGTGTGTATGCACATGTGTGTGCTTGGGTGTGTGGATGCGTGTGCGTGGGTATGTGTGCTTGGGTGTGTGGATGCGTGTGCGTGGGCATGTGTGCATGGGTGTGTGGATGCGTGTGCATGGGCTGTGTGCTTGGGTGTGTGGATGCGTGTGCGTGGGCGTGTGTGCATGGGTGTGTGGATGCGTGTGCGTGGGCATGTGTGCATGGGTGTGTGGATGCGTGTGCATGGGCTGTGTGCTTGGGTGTGTGGATGCGTGTGCGTGGGCGTGTGTGCATGGGTGTGTGGATGCGTGTGCGTGGGCATGTGTGCATGGGTGTGTGGATGCGTGTGCATGGGCTGTGTGCTTGGGTGTGTGGATGCGTGTGCGTGGGTGCATGTGCTTGGGTGTGTGGATGTGTGTGCGTGGGCGTGCATGCATGGGTGTGTGGATGCGTGTGCGTGGGCGTGTGTGCTTGGGTGTGTGGATGCGTGTGCGTGGGTGTGTGTGCATGGGCACACTTCTCCTGTTCAGCGATAACAGGAATCCAGAATCTCAAAGACTTAGGAAAATTTGTAGGCTCATCCTCAGGATTATGAAAAGGAACAGGATTTGCTTGATGTCCATTATGTAATATTACTTATTAGTAACTAACTAATACCCTGCTATAGGTGTTGGTGTGAGGACTGCTGCATGATTATCTTGCTGGTGCAGGGCAGGGCTAGACCATAACCATGCAAGTGAGTGATGTTTGCCCTGAAGAGAGTGAGGAGTCCCGCTGCCAGATGTGAGGGGAAGAGGCAGATCTGGGGATAGCAGAGGACTGCACCATTCTTTGTGGGAGCTTCTACCAGGTTGGCTTGAACTCAAAGGCAGAGAGAGCCCAGCTGGTGGGCTCTGAGGGTGGTAACATTGGTAGCGACTCTAAGCATTTCTTGCAGTATTTTTCTTTGCCATTATCCCCCAAATTTCCACAAATCCTTCTTAAAAGTTACCACCTGGTCTCTGCTTTGCTTTGGAAAATGAAGGACAATTTCACTGCACAGTTGAAGTGGATGTGGACGAGGCTGTGCCCACATCCACAGCAGAGCCCAGCTGGGGCCTCGGGGTCATGGTCTCTGGGGACACCGGGCAGCAGCAGCTGAAAGGCAGCAAGACGAGGAGACCACATCGAACATCATGGGACCCATTCTTGAGCGCAAGGGTCAGCTCCCTTCGACACCTGTTGATGCAACTTGGAGATCATTTGAGGAGACCGCTTTCCAGTGATTAAACTATTCAGGATCGCTCATGACGCTGACACCTCATTATTTGTTGAAAATGTGATTTTGTTTTATAGTGATGGATGAGTGAGGCCCAGACCTCTGGGCACAGCTATCAGGAGCGAAATACAAACCTAAGTTTGGAAGTTAGGAAGTTCTCTTTCATTGCTCTACAGCAGGAAATCTCAGCCTTTTTTCTCTTTCATGACAAACCTAGCAGGTGCTCATTCCATGGTGTGAACGGGCTTCAGCGGGCTAGCTCTCATTCTGGCCTCTTCCCTCCTTGAGAACTGCAACTGCGTTCTTCTGATAACAGACCAGAGTGCGGGTGAGTGACAGGGATGTTATCTTCTAGATAGCCCAGGGGCTAGTTTCATTTTTACACCAAAGTAAGTGTGGCGCTTTAATCCTAGTGACAAATCACAGGTGCGATGGCTTACAACGGGCCGTCTGTACAGGCAAAAGCAGTTGGGAAGAGACAAGGGGAGAAGGAAGTCAGAAGGAAGACAGAAGGAAGAGGGGCAGGAGGCTCGGAGAAACTCCAAGAATGAACAGCAAATATGCTTCTCCATCAAGGTCTCATCAGGAAAACAGAAAACACTCAGATCTTTCGAACAGAGGAAGTATAGTGCCGGAAATTGCTTAAACAGTTACTGGGAAAGCAGATTATCTAAGCAGGGATGGCAGACAATGTGGAGATTAGCAGCAGAGGGCAGCTGCTGTCTTCCCCAGGGCCGGAAGGTCAAAGGAGAGGACTCACGGCAGCCCAGATCTGGCCCCTTGGGCGGACCGTGGCAGGCATTTTTGACCAGAGATGGGGCCGTGGCAAAGCTCAGCTGTGACCAGAAACTCAACCAGAAGAATACAGGGAACCTGTAGTCTGGGTCTTTCTGTCCTCCTGCTCCGGCCCACCCAACCCACGCAGACTCTGCAAGGCAGGGAGCTGAGAGATGGGGCCCATGGGGTGGAGCAGAGCAGGGGAAGGGCAGGGAACGGTTCTACAGGGGTGGTTGCCAAATTAAATACAGATGCCCAGTCTAATTTGAATTTCAGATGAACAACGAATAATTTTTTTAGTACAACCTTACCTCATGCAGTATTTGGTACTTAGTTATACAAAAATGAATGCATTGCTTATCTGAAATTCAAATTTAACTGGGCATCCTGTGTGTTTATTTGCAGCCCCATCTAAGAGCAAACAGGGAAGTAACTGGCACATATTGTAATGAATGCTAAAACGGGCTCTGGCAGGGCCCTTGGCCCATGGGGTAACAGCTCTGAAGGAAAGGGAATTTTACAAGAGGGAATGAGGATTTGTGAGGAAGGGAGTTAAGGAGTTAATACATGAGAATCTTCGAAATACTTCATAGGAAAGATCAAGGCAAAGGGATTCCCGCAGATGTTGGAAAAGGAAGCCCAAGACTGGGGGAGGGGACTGTGGGTCTGCACTCAAGAATTCCTGATAATGAGTCATGTCCCTGATTTAAGTCTGAAACCAATTAGATGCAAAAATATGCTCAGCCTCAAAATTCAATCAGAGCTAACAGTGCGAGGCATCATTTTGAAGGATGAGGGAGAGCAAGCTTGGACGGGGCCCCCTCTCCACCTTACTGAGGTGGGAATCGGCAAACAGACCAGGAAGGAATTGGAGAAAGACACCATTGCCCTCTGGATCCCTCAGGAGTTTGGAGCTGTGGCAAGTTCTCTCACTGCTAACTTTGGGTTTTGGATTACCAATAGGTCTACCAGCTGGCTGGGCTGACCTGGCCCTCGTTCATGAGTGTGCATGTGCGCACCCCCCCACACACACACACACACACACTGCAGACAGGGAAGACACCTCCCTCATTATGGAGCAATTTGGTTGAAGCACCCAAATTCCCAGGCCTCCCCCAACCATCAGTAACCAGCATCTTGAGGTAAAGAGGGCCTCAAACACCCTTTCAGCAGTCATCGAGGTTGATTCTCTCCAGCAGCAGCTAGGCCTGTCTTGTGCACTGTCTTCCAGACCGTGCGAGTCTGCCATCATCGTGCATGTCTGCGGGCAACATCGTTTTCCTTCTGGTAATAGATACAGCAAATATAGCCGAGAAATGTCCTTAGTCCATAACTCCAGCCGCTGAAATAGTAAGTTATGGTAGTTTCCCCCGGGCTTAGTCAGAAGACAGCTGCCGGACAACATTAGGTAATGTTTCAGAATAAATGTGGCTGGACTTTCTCCTCGCTGGGTTTGGATAGCTGGCTTCCCATGGCTGTTTGTGAGGGCGAGCTTATCACCACCAGTCCCGACTCCCAATGATAGCGCTGGAATATGTAAAGTTTATGGACCAGAGAAAGCTCAAAAGGCTGTCAAAGTGAGGCGAGGCCTCTAATCAAGCCATACTGTGTCCATCTCATTGGGCAGCACAGTCATGGGGGGAGATGCTAACGGTTCTGATCTGAGCCTGGCGCGTGCCGCTCACTGCTGTGGCCCGGGATGACATGACCATGGCCAGCGAGGCTTGCTTCCTGCCCAGTTTGCCCCGCTACGGTCAGGAAAGAAAGGGGCCTAAAACCTTAAAGATGAAATAATTTATTTTCTAAAAATCCAGATAACTGGCAAGGAGATCCTATTATAACTGGAAAGAGGAGTTAAAAGATTAGGGTCTTTGCTTATAGAAGTTCGTATGTCACATGACAGGAGAGGGAGTTAGTCCTTGGGGTTGCATTCCAATGGGTCTGCTTAGCACCTATGTGTTATGGGTCCACGGACACCGCTTCCTTAGCAGCACCAGTGAGGAGGCCAAATGCCCCTGTGTTGAGTCACGGAGTAGATCCCAGAGGAACTCGCATGCCTTCCACACTGCTAGACCACAGACGGAAGGGACTACTGGAGATGTGGTGCACAGAGGGGTTACCGCAAGCCTGCCTGGGCGTGCAGCCCAGCAGACTCAGGGAGGTCATAGGAAGCCATGTCCAGCCCCCGCGGAGAGAGGCATGGTGGGCTGTCAGCTCAGGGAGGGAGGCAGGCCTCTGGGTTCCTGCCACTTTTCAGTTCCACTCATGGAGATGCTCACAGCTCTGCCCATGCCCATGGCCTAGAGCAGGGGCAGAGGGGCAGATCCAGTCCCCAGTTCGGGGCGGGAGGGGGCTTGTCCATGTGCGCATGGTCACAGCTGCAGTACGTGAAGAGGGGCCCCCGCCCAGCAGTGCTGACCCTGCCACACCACGATGAGAAACAGGGGCCTCAACACATGCCAGGAGACTTAACCCTCGCCGGGCCTTTTAAAAATAGTTTGGGCACGTGCACCCCAATATTTATAGCAGCAACGCCAACAATAGCCAAACTATGGAAAGATCCCAGATGTCCACTGACAGATGAATGGATAAAGATGATGTGGTGTGTGTGTGTGTGTGTGTATATATATGTATATATATAAAATGGAATATTACTCAGCCACCAAAAAGGTGAGATCTTACCATTTGCAATGACATGGATGGAACTAGAGGGTATTATACTGAGTGAAATAAGTCATTCAGAGAAAGACAATTATCATATGGTTTCATTCATGTGTGGAATTTAAGAAACAAAACAGAAGAGCATAGGGGAAGGGAAGGAAAAATAAAATAAGACAAAACCAGAGAGGGAGACAAACCATAAGAGACTCTTAACTCTAGGAAACAAACTGAGGGTTTCTGGAGGGGAAGTGGGTGGGGGGATGGGGTAACTTGGTGATGGTCTTTAAGGAGGACACGTGATGTAACGAACACCGGGCATTATATGCTGCTGATGAATAACTGAAGTCTACATCTGAAACTAATGATACACTATATGTTAAGTAATTGAATTGAAATAAAATAAGACAAAAAAAGAAAAGAAAAGAAAAATAGTTTTAAAATACAGAATAAAGGAAATTTATTTTTGAAAAAAACAAGGATAAAATCATAAATTATCTATACTCCCACCATGCAGAGATAACCAGTGGTGAAACTTTCACAAAACGTATCATTACAGTTTGAATGTACCGGTTTCCACCTACAGTTTTCATCTCAGAGCATTATTCTGTGCTGCTGGGTGTTTGACAATGTCGTCTGTGCAGCTGATGCAGCAAGCTCATTTTTGCAAACGTATCAGTCCACCTCTCCATCGTTTAGGGTTGAAACAGACTTCATATTACAGTTATATATCTATCCACCAAGATGCACGTATGTTCATTTCGGCAGATCACTGCTAAAAGAATTCCTTTTATAGAAGTTCCCATGTTTTTTCCTTTCACCGCTGCAGGTGAACCTCTAGACACCTCTATCACCATGGGTTTCTTCAGCGGGCTTACTGTCTACTAAACACTTGCTCCGAGGCCGCATTCCCTGTGGCTGGCCCCCACCAACAACGAAGCAGGGCAGGTGCATCACGGGGCGACACGGGGCTGAGTCCTCTGGCCAACCCCGCAGTCTGGGTGCGATCACGGTACCAGATTGGACAGCCCTGGGACTGAAGCTCCCAGAAAGCGGCTTCACAACGGCTTTTCGGAGCGGGCAGCCTGGACCCTCCGCAGGATGCCAAGCAGGCCCCCGCGGCCCTGAGAGGCAGGCAGAATTCGGTGCGGGTATTTCAGACAGCTGGAAATTAACATTTATGTGTACCTACGCTCACACGCCAATCCATCGAGAGTTCTAATAGGAGGAAAACATTTTGTGACTATTTGCTCTTCCTGTGACTTTTCACAAGGATACAAAACACGCTTGTTTCCTGACTTCCAAGGCCTGGGCTCCTTCCCTGCACACGGTCACTCCCCGGCCTCACCCCGCGTCCCACAGCAACGCGGCGCTCTGAATAGCACAAGCTCTGGCGGCTGAAGGAGAGCAGGATGCAGTGCGTGGGGAACGTGAGAAACAGGGAGGCGGGTGTGGGACAAAAAACCAAAAATATCCATGTGTATAGAAACAGAATAATTTTGCATAAAACCAAACTCCTCCCTATCCCTAGAATTTCTAGGATCACATCCCAAAGGCAGCTCTGCCAGACTCCCTGACTTTGCCCCTCTCTCGGTGCTCTGGGGGGAAAAACGGTTTACGCATCTGGGGCACCTAGGAAATCTGGGCGCTGCTTGCGGCCTCTTTAGTGAGTGATGATGGAGATTTTCTTCCCGGTGCGCTCCGGAGTCTGCTCCCGCTGTTCTGGACTAGACCGTGGGATCACGCAGGATTAGGCTGTCCAATCCAGCTGGAAATATTGGAAGAGAAGAAGGAAGGGATGCCCAGGAAACTCTCAAATTTCTTTTGTTCATATTGTTGTTTTTGAAAATCACAAGTTAATGAAAAGATGAAATCCCCCGTGAAGATGTAAGTGGTCCTAGAATCCTTTTGTGGTGAGCGCCACCTTGTGGTCCGTCGTTGCATTCCCCCCAAGAACACGAAGTACCTGCGGCACCCAGGCTCCTGTATTGGGGCCCCCCCAGGCCCTGCCCGCCCTGCCCGCACAGGTGCCCCTAACCTTCCCCGCCTGACGGCTCAGAACCACCTCAGACCCACCCAGGAGGCTCATCCCACTTCTAGAACGAAGACTGACCAACCGTCTATTTGCTGGCTGGCCTGGAGCCCAGACGTCCCACCGTGGTTGCCGTGCGCTAGGACAGGCCATGCCCGAGAGCACCACCCTCCACAGTGCCTACCCGCCCTGCCCTACCACACGCCGTATTCATTCACTTACTTAAGTTGGCTTCACACCCAGCATGTGCGGGGCTCAAACCCATGACCCTGAGATCAAGACCTGAGCTGAGATCAAGAGGCGGATGCTTAACCGACTGAGCCACCCGGGCACCCCTGCTCTAGGAAGAGCTGAAGCCCACAGGGGATGTGGTGGGGTCACAGCAGAATGAAGCAGAGTGGCACCACGTGAAGAAGAGGAGGGAATGAGGGGCCGCTGACGCCGGGCACAGATGGGCACGTGACTCATCTCACCTAACTCCTTCCCCCACAACATTTCAGGGAGGCTCGTATTCTCCCCATTTTACAGAAGAGGAAACTGAGGCTCGGGGGTTAAAATTTCCTTATCTTGAATTTCCCTGGACCTGTCAGAGACCCTCAGATTCTACCGGCTTATAACTCCCCTCAAATGAAAGCTGCACCCCGCATCCCTGCCAAGACCCCTCTGTTCTGTTTGGGTGTCTCAGGTTGTCCCACGTGGGCTCTGCTCACGGAGCCATGGGGGCATCATGTCCCTTCACCACTGCTGCTGGTTGCTCTGGGAGAACATTCCAGACAAAGTCTGGAAGACCCACGTGTGCTAGGCTCCTTCAGCCCTCCCCACGCAGCGGCCAGGCTCACAGAAATGTGCAAAATGACCTGTCCTCCACCTGAAAACTGCTCTGTCACACTCTGCCAAGAGCCCCCTCAGACCAGGGGTACTTGGGGCACTTCTTTACCCCTTATTAGTTTTCGATTGTTGCTATAACAAATCACCGCAAACTTGGTGCTTTCAAACACACATGTATAATGTGATGTTCTGTGGGTCGGAAGTTCAGTTCAGATCTCACCATAAAAGTAGGTGTGACAATCTGTGTTCCTTTCTGGAGCCTCTGGGGGTTTGGTCAGAGGTGAGGGGGGTCCATGTCCTGCTCATTCAAATGTTGGCAGAATTCAGTTCCTTGTGATGGTAGGACTGATGTCCCCGTTTTCTTGCTGGTTGTCATCTGAGAACAGGTCCCAGTGTCTACAGAGCATTTAGGATTAACAAGATGGTCATTCTGGAGGGCTGGGGGCTCTGAGATTCAGCCTGGGGTTCACATGGGCCCCAAGCCTTCTGGTTCTTAGTCCTGAGAATTATC
Organism: Halichoerus grypus; assembly: GCF_964656455.1. Lineage (NCBI taxonomy): Eukaryota > Metazoa > Chordata > Mammalia > Carnivora > Phocidae > Halichoerus > Halichoerus grypus. The sequence continues at coordinate 190,047,260 of NC_135715.1, forward strand.
ACTCCAATCCAGCTCTTCAGAATGTCAGAGAGCCAGCCCATCCCACCTGGTCACTACTCTATGGAAGGCAGATGTGTTCTTTCTCAGTCCTTCATTCTGTGTCTCTCCAGCCATCATCCCAAAGCTCTATCATGTCCCCGTTCATCCCAGCAGTTCCCACCCAACACGAGGTCTGCTCCCAGTCAGCCCACCCTCCCGTCACGAGAACGGTGGATTCTGGGCGACAGAGGTAGAGGGTCTTGTTTTCATGCAATTGGTGCTAGAGTAAAGATTGGGGCAAAATAGTGAGCTTAGCAGATCCCTGATTATGGTTTTTAAAAGGCTTTGCACAAAGTAAGAGGTTTGTCAGAAAAATCAGTGTAGGTGGTGACTGTATGAACGACTTGTAGATCGTGAACTGCAGGTGGAGGACAGTGTGAGACCCTTGGGTGCTGGTCAGGGCTGAGCTCCCTTGAAGGGCCCTGTTGGCTCCGGGTAAGATGGCTCACATCGGAGAGGAGAGCTGTGAGTCTGTATGAGGACCCATCCTGGATCAAGAACTTCGAATTGCCTCTAACAGAGGTACTCCCACCACAAGAGAGCCAATAACCCCAATTCTTCATTTTCACTGGCCTATCTGAAATGCCACGCAAAGGTGCAGGGCACATGCCGACCGCAGCTGAGCAGCCCACAGAGCTGGTTGCTTTGGCTTCTCTTCAGACGGGGAGCAGGTCCTCACTTCCAAGGAGACTTCTAGAAGTTGAGCGGGACCATTGGGGAAAAAAGGGAAAGCGGGCATCCCATCTCTTGATTCACACCAGGTAAGCCCCACGAGTCCTGAGCTATTCATAGGAAAAGAAAGAGCAAGAGGGATACCTCATTTAATTGCCCAACATCCCCTGGACTGATTTAATGGGAAAGTCCTGATGGTAAGCTTCCAGAAAAGGGTTTAGGCACTGAGCTGGAGCCGCACGTGCTACCTACCTCCTGTGTTTTGTGTTCACAGGCAGGGAGCACATGTGTGTTTCATCTCCACCCCATCCATCCTTCCCTGTCCTTCTTGCTTCCACGTGAGAGCAGCCACCGATGATCCTGTCCACTTACAACAATACGGTCACCGGCCTGGGGCTCCGGGCGCCGAACCACAAAAGGGAGAGAGACGTGATAAATAACATTTAAAGCACTTGATAAATAACATTTAAAGCACTGCGAAGTTTGATTTTCATGTCTAATACCTGCCTCTGGAGATTCTGCTAAATGTCTTTTATTCCTCTGTTCATAAATTCTTATGATAACAGCTTTATTTGGGAATTAATCCAGATTCCCATTATTCAGTGAATTATACGTTCCCGGTGTGTAAATTTCTTCCTCATCATAAGTTACAAAGCTCTGGAAGCTACATTAACTCTTTCTGGCTGCTAGGGCGCCGGGAAGGTATCGTCAGTGCTCATGGGGTTTCAGAATTATATCTTAAAACATTAACATAGTTTAGGGTTTTCAAATTAAAACCAGAGTGCAAATTGGCTCCTGGGAGAATCTGATTTGTACTCTTAGGGGATGCTTTAAAAACACTACCAGCTTGCCTTCTGCCATTGCGTCTTGCCCCTGTGTGTGGAGCCACCCCCCCTCATGCAGCCGCCCTGGAGGGTGGTCCACCACACAAGCCCTGGAGTAGGACTTCCAGGGTTCGTGTCTTGGCTCCATCTCTCACCAGCTGTGTGACCTTTGCCAAGGTGCACAGCCTCTCGGAGCCTTGGTGTCCTTATTTGTAAAATGAAGGAAATAACACCCACTTGCTGGGGCTTTGTGAGGATTAAATGACACTGTGCAAGATAGTTGCTGGGAATGGTGTTTGGCAAATAGTAACGACAGCAGTGAACACTTACTGAGAACATTCTGGGTGCCAGGCATTGTTCTAAGTACGTTACGTGCAGTAAACTTCCGAGCAGCTCAGCAGCCCTCAGAGGGTGGGCACAGTGAAGGTGGATCATTACCTGTTGGCTTTGACACCTGGCATCCACTCACCCTACTTCTGGTGACTCCATGCAGACTTCAGCCGGGAAACCACCCCACCCTGCCTCCAAGCCCTGGGCTCTGGCGGGTGGATCTGGGGACCAGGGCCTAAGCCAATCAGCATCTCGCCTGCATGTGGCCTGCACAGTGGCTGGCCTGTTGGGGGGCACAGGCCCCGTGGGGCTCCCTCCCGCTGCACTTGAACCTGAGAGAACAGTTACGTCCTGAAGGTGGGGGGCGAGGGGCTGCCTGCGAGGGGACCCACCTGCAGGAAATGGAGCGGCCAGGCTCTGCTGACATCATGTGACCCTGCCCAGAACACCTGCCTGGCACGGGTCCCTCTCTAGACCTCTCCACGACCTGTGTCCTTTGACTCCTTTTGGTTGATTTCTGGTGTATGTCAGAGTCCCAAATGATACAGAAATTTTGTGAAATTGAAATTGAAAATGAACCTCTGTCTTTTTCTTCCCAAGTTCCCTCTGGGCCCATAATGTGGGGGCTTCTTGGGAAAGCGTTGAGGAGGCCCATTCAGCCCAAACACCCATCCCTCACCCTCTGCTCCTCACACCAGCGGGGGCAAGCTTTCTGTCCGGGGCTGACGTGTGCACGCAGGCCCGCCTCTCACGGCTCCTCCAGCTTCCCTGACAGCAGATTAGAGGTTGCCCGGGGCTGGCGGACAGAAGAGTGCGAGCCATCGCTCAATGGGTACAGAGTTTCTATTCGGGGTGATGAAAAAGTAGAAATAGGTCATGGTTATGGGTCCGTGACACTGGGGATGTGCTTAAAGCCCCTGAATCATACACTTAAAAATGGCAAATGTTATATGTGTGTGCATATATATATATATATATAATTTACTATAATAAAAGAAATATTTTAAAGATTAAAACAAAACAAAAAAACCCAGCTCTCCTGGGAAACCACCCCAGCTCTACTGGGAACAGGCTGTGTGGCTCTGGACAAGACTTATCACCCATTTGGGCCTTGATTTCCTCTTTAAATGGAGGCAATAGGACCCGCCGCATAGAGCGTTTCAGGATGAATAATGGGCACGGAGCCCAGCGGGTAGGAACATCCTCATCAGCAGGAGCCAGCAGCCCGGCCCCCTCGTCCACACTGGGATGCTCGGCCGTCTCTGCCCCCTGCTGGCCCGAACTCTGGGCTGTCTCCATCGGTGGCTTCCCCGGTGCTCTGGCTCTCTGCTCGCACCTGCCCAGCTTTCTGACAACCAGCCCCCGATGGTCCGTAAGGTGCTATTTATTCCTCACTTCCTCTACCAGCTCTCCCCATGGACTTGGCTTTTCTCCTGCAGTCTACACCAGGACCCTGATTTTGTTCTGTCCTGGTGGCTTCTGGTACAGGACTCTGCTGTCCTTAACCTAGTTAGAGCCCACAAACACGTATTGACACAACTTGAAAATCAGGCGACGGGGCCTCCCAGCACGGGCAGGGCAGCCGCCCGACAGAGTAGCGTCCTGCATGCACCTGGGCAGAGTCAGGGCCCCTCTCTGCTTATGTCTGGAACTCAGCATTGACCCTGGTTGGATGGCATCGGATCCGGGAGCAGAGACCCTGCAAAGATGCTTCCTCCGGCCTGCTGGGTCCGTGGGCCCGGACTGCCCCACAGTGCTTTCTCAGCAGCACCGACCCGTGAGGTCACCGGGGCAGCTGCCGAGGCAGGGGCCAGGCTCCCTCCGGCAGCCACACAGACCCCTGCCCGAAGCACAGGCCTTTCCTGGTCCCCAAAGCAACACGGAGGCAGGAGTGGGATATCTGAGCTTGTCCCACAGGCCTGGCCTCCTCCCCAGGCACGTGGTCACCCAGGCTCTGTGTCCTGCCTTTCCCAACCTCTCCTTCTTCCTCATGGCTGCCATGCTTTGCAAACTCAGGGTGAAGGGCCCAGGCCTCCAGACTGCCCAGACTGGGAAGACTCAGACACCAGCTGCAAGGTTTGAGTCCTCAGGGCCACCCTCACTCAGGCCAGCTGGCTATAAATTCAGGGGTGCCACAGACACCCTCAAGTCCAGTAATTCACTAGAATGACTCACGGGAGTCAGGAAAGCGCTGTACTTACAATGACAGTTTTATTATAGCAAAAGGATACACATCAGAACCAGTCAAAGGAAGAGACCCAGAGAGCAGATCTGGGGTCAGGGACGGCTCCATCTCGAAGCTCCCATGTCCTTGGGGAGCCAGGGCCCTCCTGTCATTGATGTGTGACAATATGCCTGGAATATTAGGAACCCAGGAAACTCATGGGAGCTTCAGTATCCAGCCTTTATTATTGAGGTTTCATTGTAGAAACGCAATCGATTGAATCATCACCTGTGGGACTAAACTCCACATCCAGCTCCTGACTGTCCCCTCTATGTGGGAGTGACAGGTGGCTCAAAGCCCCAGCTCTCTAATCCCATGGTCTGTCTTTGCAGCCTGGCCGGCCACATCCTGTGTCATTTCAGCTTAGCCTACCTTGCTAGCCCTAGAAATGTGCTCACCTGGGGGCGCCCAGGTGGCTCACTCGGCTAAGCGTCTGCCTTCAGCTCAGGTCATCATTTCCAAGGCCTGGAAATTACACAGCACACTGGGGCCACACAGCAAGGTCCCAGGCAGAGAAAGAGGGGGTTCTGTTCTTACTGGGGTCAAGGGTGGGGGCCTAGGGTTCTATGGGCTCACTATTGGTGAATTTAAAACATAAGAGCAGGCATTTAAAGCACAGGAAGAGAAAAAAAGGCAAGTGGCCCAAATGGTCAGTTATTGAATTCAAGCAAGATTTCTAAAACAAAGGAAAACTTGCTGTGGGGACGTGGCTGGCTCTTGATCCAGCGGTGTGGCCAGGAGCGTGTTTACTGGGGCTGCCCTCAGGGCGTGGATGCTGGGGGCAATCAAGGCTTAAGTCAGGCACTTGCATTGTAAGAAAAACCAACCGACCCATCAGACTCTCAGACTGCACATCAGCATAAGATATGTGCCCCCGCCCCACGAGTCACCTCACTGACAGACTGTCAGGTGTGGCTCAGGGGCCCACAGGGAATTGCAAAGATATTCCCACCCTTCTGGAAATTCCAAAGGTTTGGAGGTCACTTCCCAGGAACTGGGGATGAAGGCCAACCAAATTCCTTATTCTACAACCTGGTACAGACATCCCTTTGGGTATAGGACTCTGGGGCAGGAGCACCTACATTTGAATTCTGCAACTAGATAAGCCTTTGGCCGAACAGCGAAATCATAATCCTATAATCGTATGCGTGCTGCCACTTTGGTTTACCCATTTTCTGTGAATAACTTTATTTTTTTCTAATTCCATAATTAACATCAGTATCCCATTCTATTGAAAACCATCTCTTTTACCAGAGCTATGTTATGGATCATCCTGAAATTTAGAAACCCCACTCTGGCTTGTCCCCTCAAGGAGACAGGTGGAAACAACAGCATATGGCCAGTTGGCGTAAGCCAGCATGTGCCCCAGGCAGGCCGCAAAATGGCCAGGAAAACCAGGAAAGTCATTTACCACCAAGCATTCTCCAGCTAACGTTGGTGAGCACAAAGCAAGTAGCTTTATTTTTTTTTTTAATTTTATTATGTTATGTTAATTACCATACATTACATCATTGGTTTTTGATGTGATGATCCATGATCCATTGTTTACGTATAACACCCAGTGCTCCATGCAGTACGTGCCCTCCTTAATACCCATCACCGGGCTAACCCTTCCCCCCTCCCCCCTCCCCTCTAAAACCCTGTTTGTTTCTCAGAGTCCATAGTCTCTCATGGTTCATCTCTTTAAAAGGACAACCAAGCATTCTCCAGCTAACGTTGGTGAGCACAAAGCAAGTAGCTTTAAAAGGACATGATGACATTTATAAAAGTATGAACACTTTCCTTTTCCTTCGGGCAAATGGGGCAATGGTTTGCTATCTGCCCCACATTGTGCCACCAATGATTGAACTCTTCAGAGCATTCAGATCCTGTGGAAAGTTTCCAGGACTCCGGGGAGGGAGACGGGCACGTCGCCTCTGTACTTTACGGGTTGGAGGGCTGTGAGCAGGGATGCCCACCAGAGGCTCCAGGCAGAATTGTGGCTCAGAAGATACAGGCCCCAGCTAGCAAGTCAGAGAAACCATTTTGTTAGAACCCAAAAATGATCAGAGCCGCAGAGGCACCCATCCTAACCAAAGCCCTCCAGATGCTAAACTGTCCTTGAAAATGCTAACATGAAAACTCCATAATGAAACATCCATTCTTAGAGGGGCCAAACTTCTCCCTGCCTGTGGATGGCTTCCTGGGAACAAACTTCCCATCAGAAAATCACTGTGGGTGGTAGACAATGGGAACGAAGGACATGGCTGATCTTAAAAGCCCCTCCCGATAGCCCCCATCCCCGGCCAAGAGAGTCAGGATGCTTCCTGCCTTCCCCAGGGGTTAGAGTTGCCAAAGAGACCATGATTTCTGTGTCCTTGATCACGACACCCCCCAGACATTGTTGGATGCACTGCCCTTATTCCACATCTGCCCCAAATCTTTGGCAGGATATCCAAGAGAGGAGGTAGAAGTAGCTAGGACTCCCTTAAAGAACTGGCGCAATTCGTTTCTTCTGCGTTCTATGGGGCAAAGCAAGACACAAGGTCAGCCCAGAGTCTTGATGTGGTTAGCCAGGCGTGCATGGTGGGAGTGATGGAATCCATGGCGCCATCTTTGGAGTCAGTCCCCCACGGCTCATAACAGTACTTATTCCTTCCTAGAGCTGCGTAGCCGTGAGAGTACATGGCGTGGTTTTCAACCAATCTTCTCCATCTCAGCATTTAGACTGGTTTCAATTACAAACAAGCCCCTGATGAATAAGACTGTGCACATTATTTTTTTGTATCACTGGATATGTGTCTTCAGGATAAATTCCTACAAGAGGCTCTGTTTGGCTGGAGAATCCATGTACTTACTGCCTAGGGCTCCCCTAACAAAGTATTACTGCCCCTGTGGTTTTAAACAACAGAAAATTTATTCTCTCGCAGTTCTAGAGACTAGAATTCCAAAACTAAGATGCTGGCAAGACTGTGCTTTCTAGGAAGATCCTAGGGAAAGAACCTTCCTTGCCTCTTCCAGCTGCCGGTGCTGCTGGCCGCCCTTGGCTTTCCTTGGCTTATAGAACCTCACCCCAATCTCTGCCTCCTTTGTCACATAAACTTCTCCCCGAGTCTGGGTGTCTTCTCTGCTTATTATAAGGACATCAGTCATATTGGATTTAGGGTCCACCCAACTCCAGCATGACCTCATCTCAATTACATCTGTAAGGACCCATTTTTAAATGAAGCCACATTCACAGCTTCCAGGTGGACATAAACTGGGGGAGACACCATTCAACCCAGTTCTGCAAGTATAGACATAGTTTGGCTCTGTTGAGTGGTGATGCCCTCCACGGAGCTGCACCTTGTTACTCTCCCCAGCAGTATGTGGAAGCACCCGCTGCCCCCCAACCACAAACACAGTGTGTCCTCGGGCTTTGGGGTTTCCGCCAGCCTGGTACGTGGGGGACAGTATCTCAGTGTTCTATTTTTCATAGGGACAAAGTGAGCGTGTTTTCTTGTGTGTCTACTTGTTCATTTTTTGGTCAGTTCAAATCTTTACCCACTTTCCCAAAGGATTGTGATCTTATTCCCTTCATTTTTCGTAGAGAACTCAACTGGGATTTTTCCCTGTCCTTTTCTGTTGTCCGTTTCTATGTGATGTGGCTCTCGTGGCCATTCAGAAGGAATCATTGCTCGCACGCTTTCCTCATCCACAGAGCCCTCTCGGCTGTTATTTCTGTGAAGTGTTTCAAAAACGAGGCAGCTCAGCTTCTGAGACGTCCTGGCTACGTGGCCCTTCCCCAGGGGCATCTACACACTTTCCTTTTCTCAGTTGTCCTTTGCCTGCAAAATATTTTTTCCATTCTCAACAGCCTGCCCGGGAAGAAAACCCTGGGGGATCCATTTTGCGAGTCAGCAGGGTCTAGACGGCTCCAACCCCTTCCGTGTCCAGCAGGGACGCCTGCAGTCAGCCGCTGCTGAGGTGGGCCCCACCCCTCCCGGCTCCACCTGCTGCTCACAAATCATCCTCTGTGCTCGACAGTGAAAACCCAGGGCGACTTTTCACTTTTCCTCTTCTTGGGTCCATCAGAAGCCCCGTTACTTCCTCTGCTTTTTCTTACACAGACACAAAAACACACAAGTCTTCGAACTGTTAATGGATTATCCCCATCTGCCTGTATTTTGAAGTTCTAAGAACACCTTATGACCTAGTTTGATTGTAAATGTTACCCATGGCCCTCTGTTTCTCCATGTAGCTGCTCTGGCTACTCTTATGGGGGAATTCAGAGAGATTGAAAACCTAGAATACAGAGTACAGCCAACGTGGCCATCTCCACCCGTCTTGGTTCAATCCTTAAGAATTCTTCAGACAGGGCGCCTGGGTGGCCCAGTCAGTTAAGCATCTGCCTTCAGCTCAAGTCATGATCTCTGGGTCCTGGGATGGAGCCCTGCATTGGGCTCCCTGCTCAGCGGGAAGTCTCCTTCTCTCTCCCCCTCTGCCTTTGCCCCTGCCCCTCTCATTGTGTGTGCTCTCTCTTTCTCTCAAATAAATAAATAAAATCTTAAAAAAAAAAAAAAAAGAATTCTTCATACATTACGGAAATTGGCCCTGTGTCTCCAACATATATTGCAAAGATCTTCTACCAGGTTGTGTGGTTTTTCTTTTTAAGAATGCATATGGTACTTTTTGGTGTGCATAGGGTTTTTGGTTGTTGTTTTTTTTTTTATTTTTATGAGTTCAACTTTATTCACCTTGTCTTTCATGCCATCTGGATTTAGGGTCATAATGAAAAAGCCTTTCCCCACAGAAAAATTCACTGATGTTGTCTTCTAGAGCTTGTATAATTTCATTTTTTACATGTATATTTCTAATTCATTTGGAGTGTATTGGTATGTATGGTGTGAGGTATGGTTATCTAACTGTCTCCACATCATTTATTAAAAAACCAGTCACTTTTCCAGCATTTGAAATATCACATTTATCATATAACTAAACTTTCATATGCACTTAGGTTATTTCTGGACTTTTATTCTGTTCCATTATCTGTCTGTCCATTTATGTACCAAAGAAATTTTCTTTTTACAACATTTATTATGTAGTATCAAAGACACATAAAAAAACTTGAAGAGTGTTACCATGATTGCCTGTGTCCTTATCACCCAGCTGAAGAAAGAATTGATCACCATCAGTTAGACCAGCAGGAGACAGACTAAGGAAACTACTTAGTTGCAAACAATTTCTACCTTTCCTGAGTAGAGGAAGGATGACAGAGTCAGGCCCCCGGGGCAGAGCCCAGAGACATGGAAAACTGTTCTCAGGGCTTGAGACTGAATCCAGGAACTTTCAACATTTCCCTGGCTGAATTTCAGAATTGCTATGGACTGGGGACTCCCTTATTCCCCTCACTCCCTTCTCCTGAGCAGGGTTATCTATAGCGGTGGTCCTATGCGTGTCCCACCTGTTAGGAGCTATGGGACGGAACGTGTGTCTCTAGTTTAACAGACCTACACACAGAGAGGAACTGTACATAAAGAAGCACACCCAGATCTAATTCAGATGGTAAGACTGAACTTGGAGCTGATGCATTAGCAGCGTGAAGCCTTGGGGGAATCTTGGGAAGAGGGTGAGTGTGTTTTGCTTGGGAGAGGAATGTGACTCTTTGAGAGTCAGAGGGCAGACTGTCACAGGCGGGCTGTACCTACCAGGACCCCCCACAAGCCCCATCTTCAGGTCGTCACGGAGCTCCCATTAAGTGTGGGCTGGGCCTAATGGCTTGTTTCTGAAGAATACAAAACAGCCAAAGTAATAGGATGTCACTTCCAATATCTGGTTACAAAAAGACTGTGGCTTTCCTCCTAGGCGCCGTCTCTTGCTCTCACTCGATGGCCGTGAACGACGCCTGCTGGCCTGCTCTGAGCCGATCTATGCAGAGGCCCGCCTGGCAAGGAGCCGAGGGAGCCTCCAGGCAACAGCCCCAGGACCTGCATCCTGCCAGCCTCCATATGAGACAGTGTGGACGAGGATCCTTCCCACGTCAGCCTCGAGAAGAGCCCACGGCCTCGGTCAACCCCTCTAAGGCGGCCCAGCCCGTGAGACCCTGCGAGAAGCCAGCAGGGCTCACCCAGAGTCCTGCCCCATGAATATTGTAAGATGACGGACGTCTATCATGTTAACCTGCTGAGGTTTAGGATCGCTTGTTATGCAACATAGACAACATGATCATAGACAACACAGAAATGGACCACTAAGTTCTAGAAAGCACAGACCCAAGAAAACTAGAGGAATTCCTTAGGGAGTGGGTGGCTTGAGGGCAGAGGCTGAATCTCTTGCCGGCTGAGCCCCAGCTCCTGGCACAGTGCCCGGCACAGAGTAGGTGCTCAGCAGAACCGTTCCAGGAAGGATAAGAGCTGACGTGAGGGCGGGGGGTCAAGTAGATCTCGGGAATGGGCAGTAGGCAGACAGGATCCAGGTGTGAGGAAATTTGGAATTGAAAGGAGTACCAGGAAGGGTATGGAGTCATAATGTAGCCTTGGAAATTCAGCGGTGACCTGGACCCAAACTTGTTTCCAGGCCGCACCGATCCCCAGGAGTCACGCAGGAGTCTGGACGTAGCTGGAGTGAGCGCTCATTGGTGTGTGGGGTCCCCTCAGTCTCTGTGTGCTGCTGCTGAGAACGGGCCTTGCAGGGAGGCAGCCCAAGTTCATGTCTCTGTTGCTTGCTAGCTGTGTGACTTTGGGACAGTTCCCCAACCTCTCTGAGCCACAGTTCTTCATCTGGTGGTTGTGAAGTTCGCAGGATGGTGCAGATAAGGTAGCTTCACAATCCACTTAAATCCAATTTAAAAATCATCCTCAATTCTATCAGACTCCGTCCCAGACTCCCCAGAACAGCCTTCAGGTCTTCACGCTGGCCCCTCCGCCAGCCTGTCAGCTCCCCAGGACGGGGACGAGCACCCGGGGGCTCCCACTCCGTGAGAAGGCGGGCACCTGAATCCCGCAAGCTGATGGTGACCTTCACCCCGAGCCTCGCACGGTCCAAGGTCCAAGGTCCACTCCCTTGGACCGTGCAGCTCAGGATGAAGCCAAGCCTGAAGAAGCCCCGAAAAATTGAGACAGATATGGGGCACGTGGAAACGTACACCTCAAAAGCACAGTGCCCCTCCTCCTTTTGAGGAGGAGCAATTAACTGCCCTGAGCTGAAAGATAAAAAGCAGATGAAATAAAGCAGGTATCCACGTGCTGAGCCCCAGGCCCGGCTCGGGTCCGCCAGTCCGGCGCGAGGTCAAAGATCCTCCGCGGTGCAACAGCGCCCCCTGGTGGCACATCCTGAGCTCGCACCCACGAGGTCTCCAGAGCCTGCCCTCCTAGCTGGCCCTCCCCCTTCTCCTTCTGAAGGGAGAAAACTGAATTTACTTCCCCAGGACTGCATTCCCTCCAGAAAACTTAAGTGCAATGTTTGCTTCCTACTGTGAAAGGTTAAAACAGATGTGTCTTAAAACCCTGTGCGAATAAGGGTATGGGACGTCCCAACCTAGAGGTGGTCTGGTTGCTCTCATGTGATTAATAATAATCTCCATACAGGAGCCCAGTCACTGGACTAAGACTAAGCTAATTCAATCCTCAAAGCGGCTTTGCAGGCAGCCCAGCTGTTACCTCAGTTTTGCAGGTGCAGAAGTAAACCTGAAGGGGCGGAGGGCCCGAGGCTACGAGGTCAGTGCCAGGAACCTAAGGCTGGGCTCTCAAGCATTCTACTATAAAGGGAGTGGGAAACGCATGATGGTTTCTGCTTCGGTTTCTCCAAAACACACGACGCATTCTGATCGGGTTTTCGAAATTCCTACACTTCTTTCCCCGCCAAAGACTGACTTTCTATTAAGCAACTCCAGATCCCCGTCTATTTCTAGGAAAGTATGAATCACCCCTTTGAGAAAGGTTATTGACCACAGGCTTATTTGCAAGGGAGCTGGGATAGGTGCTGTGGGGGAAGTCAGCCAGCGGGAGGCTCACGTTCTGGGCTGGTGGTTCTCACAGTGCAATGGATGTAGGATCTCCCGGGTGACTGACTGTGACCCCAGGGCAAGGCTGTGGGGAGACAGTGGGTGAAGAGATCAAATAACCCCCACCTCTCATCACCAGGCACGCGCTGTTGCTCTAAGGCCTGGGTTGGGCTTGGGGGTCGCCATGACTCAGACGGGCACAGTTTGCTGGGACCTGTGGAGCCCCGAGCATGCAGAAGGCAGGAGAGAAGAACTGTTTGAGGAGGAATGACAATCTGGATCCCACCTCTGAAAATGCTCAAGATCGGGGCCCTGGTCAAGCACGTGGGACATGGCAATTGCAAGAAACCGGGCACACAGACTGGCGGTGCCCCTCCGTCCTGACACAAGGGTGCCGACAAGTGTCACTGTTCCGTCGGTAGGGCCCGGCTGACGTTCTCAGTCGAGGAGGATTCTGAGACCGTGCCCAGTCTCCACGGGAAAGAAGACTGTGATTGATTAGTCATCTTGGCCATGGTCTCCTCCTGGGGCAGCTGCACCTCCCGTGCCATGAATTCTGCCTCTTTTGATTCCATGAAATCTCTCTAATTGAAAGGGTGCATATGGAGGAGGTGACCTAACGCACGGGGAGAAAATTCGAGAGGATTAGACAGAATCCTGGAGTTCCAACCGAGTGGGGGTGGATTGGGGTTCTGGGCGGCACTACAGTCCTGGAGGTGATAAGAGGACGGAGGCAACCAGCATAAGCAACCAGGAAGTGTTGCAGGTCCGAAGTCAGATGTCATAGGCAGAGGTACTGGGTACTGGTGGGGAGGGTGATTCGGGAGGGTGACCAGCACGGCCCTCCATCCTCGGCTCTCTGAAGACAAGAGCAGTTCCAGCCACATCCCATACTGAAGTCTGGGAGCACACAGTGAGCCAAATCCCTCTCAGTGTGGAGAGGAGAGCAGGACCCTTTTGTCAGAACTGACACTGGTTCTGAAGGCATCAGAGCGCCCCGGAGGGTTGTAGGGGGCAAGGAAATGAAGCAAGGATTGATGGACGAAGGGAAAGAGAAGGCAAGGTCCTGTTCTCGGGGAATGGAGGAAGAAAATGGGTTCATTTAGCCGGTGTTCATTCCAGACATTAACTGAGCACCTGCTAGGTCCGTGCTCACAATACGGGTGTGAGACGCTGCCCCGTGGAACTCACAGCATTAAATAAAACTAGCAATGGAAAGTGTGATGAGCAGCTCTGCATCCCCGCTCCTGTCGTTGTCCAAGAGACACATAAATGAGAAGAGCTTCCACGTGACACTTCTGTAAGCCCGCCCCCATACCCACCCACCACCGCTCTCCCTTCCTCCCTGCTTTATTTATAATCCCTTTGCTTCCCCCACTGACATCCTTCCTTACCGCTTTTCTTTATCCCGCTGAACGTCCCCTAACACGTATCTGCCCTTAGCTCCAGGGCCTTTCTGAAGTTTTGCAAAAATGTTCTCTTCTATTATTCACCTGTGAACATGAGCATCAGGAAAAAGGGGGTGGGGGAAGAAAGATGTGTCCTATTTTTTTTTTTTATTTTGGATTGTTAAAGTTGTGTAAGATTTGGGGCAAAAAATCATCACTAAAATAATTTCACAATATTAAAAGAATTCTTTTTTTTTTTAAGATTTTATTTATTTATTTGACAGAGAGAGATACAACGAGAGAGGGAACACAAGCAGGGGGAGTGGGAGAGGGAGAAGCAGGCTTCCTGCCGAGCAGGGAGCCCGATGCAGGGCTCAATCCCAGGACCCTGGGATCATGACCTGAGCCGAAGGCAGACGCTTAACGACTGAGCCACCCAGGCACCCCTAAAAGAATTCTTAAAAGAAAATATTTCTCACCTATAATCTAGCCCCTTAGTCTTACAAGAGCTTCCAGTTCTACGTCCCTTCCAACATGTCCCCGTAAATCTGGTCTGAAACATAGTAATACAAACTGCATTATTTCCTGTTTTTCCTTAACATTATTTCAGAAAGGCTCCTTTTACATAGACTTTATGAGTTTAATGACTTCAAAACATCCCCTTGCCTGACCATGCCATGGTTGACCTTTCACCTATTAGACACAGAGGTCATTTTAAGGGCTTTGGCTTTTGTATTTTACATTACTGCGCCATTTCTCACCATGATTGATACCCTCTTTTGCAATGTCTTCCTCTGGATAATTTCCGGGGGCCAGACTCTACGTGGAAGGTGAAGACTGTGTCGCAGCTCCCACATGTGTTGCTACCTTGCTTTCCAAAATGGTGGCCCCCCACCAGCAGTGCCATCTGCAGGGGATGACTTTGCCAAGAACTCTATCTGAGATTTTACCAAGCACAGACACAAATGTCCCTGTAAGTCAGTGGTCCAATGACAGTCCATGAGAACCTCCTTTCCCATTCTCGGCCACATCAGGACCCCGAAATCCCAGTTCTTCCAGAGGACCATCCACCAGAATTAATATACTTCCCTACTCTGCTGAGTTTGTTGTCTCAGGAATTAAAAATGCATCCCCTTCCCTCCCTATCTGTTCTTATCCAGCCAACAGAGGCAGCTGGTCCTGCTCTGATGTTAGCTTCTGCCTCAAGTGGGAAGCTCAGGCCCTCCCACGGAGGACGGCTGGCTCCGGGGTGAGTGGCCCATTCCTGCAGCTGCTTCCCTGCAAGTCTAGGCAGAGCTGTCCATAAACTCCAGCCACAGCCCCAGTCCTCCGTGGCCCATCCCCTCGCCCCAGGTCCTGCTACCTCCTGCCAGTTACTGTCTGCCTCTATGGAATAGCCACTTCTGGATATTTCATGTAAATAAAATCATACAATATTTGGTCATTTGCAACTGGTTTATTTCACTCAACACAACGTTTGCAAGATTCATCCATGTTGTAGCAGGTGTCACTACATCATTTGTTTTTATTACTAAATAATATTCTACTATATTGGATATACCGTGTTTTACTATCTATTTGTCTGTTATCTAGACGTTTGGATTATTTCCACTTCTTGGCTATTAAGAATAATGCTGCCATGAACATCATGCACGAGGTTTTATATGGACGTGTTTTCATTTCTCTTGGGTACAGACCTAGGAGTAGAATTGCTGGGTCACATGCTGACTGTTTACACTTCGGAGGAACCGCCAGCCTGTTTTCCAAGGGCAGCCGAAGCATATTGCGTTCCCATCCACGGCGTATAAAGGCTCTAACTTCTCCACATCCTCACCAACACTTAGTATGATCTGTCTTGTTTGTTATAACTACCCTAGCGGATGGGATGTGGGGTTTGATCTGCCTTTCCCTAATAGGTAATGTTCTTGAGCATCTTTTCATGTGCTTTTTGGCCATTTGCATGTCTTCTTGGGAGAATTGACTGAATAAATCCTTTGCCCCTTTTTAAATTGGATTATTTGCCTTTCTATTTTTGAGTTGTAAGAGTTATTTATTGATCATGAGTCCAAGTTTCTTATCAAGTATATGATTTGCAAAATGCTCTCCCATTCTGTGGTTGTCCTTTCACTTTCTTGATGGCGTCCTTTAAAGCACAAAAATGTTTAATTTGATAACGTCCACTTTATCTGTTCTTTCTTTTGTTGCTTGTGCTTTTGGTGTCATATTTATGAAGTCGGCGCCTAACCCTGGGTCAGGAAGACTTACTGTGTTTTCTTCTAACCATTTTAATTCTTACATTGATGTCTTTGACCTAGTCCCAGTTAATTATTATACGTGGTATGAAATGGGGCTCTCAGCATGGGAGCCCACACTTCCTTGGCATGCTGACCCACCCCTTGCCCCACGCTCGGGGAGAAACGCAACCCTTTCCACCCCCGAGTCGGCGTCTCCAGGATGCAGAACTTCTTTCCCATGTCCTCTCCTCTTGCCTACTTCTGCCAAGTCCTGATCTCTTTTCTGAGTTCTACCTCCTGAAATGATTGCCTTTTACACCAGCCTGCCCTCTTTCCTACGCCTCCATTCCCCCTGCCTATTATTGAAAGTTTGGAGGTAAAGACAGGTGCAGCACTCACAGTAACAACCTAAAACTGGATGCCAGCATCACAGCCCTGGAAACCCATCAGCCCTTCACTGCACTCTGAGTTCCCTGTTTCCAGGCCAACATCTCCCCTTGGGCCCCGACTGCTCTTCCCCCTGCCCCACCCCCAGCCCTCTTTCCCTTTCCCAAGACTCTCTTTCTCTCCCAACTCCCAGCTTCCAATACCCAAATGCCTGTACCTGTCTTTAGAGAACAGTTTGGTCCTACAAATGACACCCCAAATTGTACCTGTAACCTGTACTCATATTTCCAAAGGCTCACTGGGATTTTCTGTTCAGCAAAGAACCATCTATTAGATCTTCACCTTTTGGCAGCCGAGAGTACCTGCCAAAGCTTTCAATCACAGTTTTCTTTTTAAATGATCAAATTGTTATGGAACCTGGACTGGATCGCCCGACGGAAGAACCAAGCAGCACCCAGAGATCTTGGAGGATAGGAGGTTTATTTAACACCGGCGGGCTCAGAGGAGAGTGGTCTCCAAAGGTCTGAGCCCTGAGCACAAACAAAGGGGGTAATTTATACACTTCTACTTCTGCATACTTGACACTCTTGGTGCATGTGCGAAGTGGGGCAGGGAGAAGAGCCCGGACTGGTGCTCGCGGGAAGCAGAGCAGGGAGAAGAACCTGGAAGAGCCCCGCTGGGGCAAGGACTGGAACTCTCTTGCTGGCTCGGTCAGCCATCTTAGGACACAGATTTTCCTTATCATTCCCCCCTTTGATGCCCCTTTAAACACCTAGTTTAGAGGGCATCATCTTCATCTTCTAAGGGGCGATAGTGAGTAAGGAGTAACTGGAGTCTGATTTTAGCAATTTGAGTAGTGATAAACCTAGTAAGGGCATTAAGAATACAAGGACCAAATGCTACTATGAGGAGAAGCAATAGGAGGGGGCCGACGAGGGGGGCGAACCAAGGGAACCACTGTGAGAGGGAATCCCACCAAGTTGTCCACTGGAGTGTTTCCTACCGGCGATGTACTCGTTCCTGTTATTGGGTCAGAGTTTCTTGGACCACCCCCGACTCAGTAGCATAGAAACAACAGTCCTTCTATAGGAAGAAGCAGAGCCCCCCTCCCCCGTGCGGCCGTGAGCAGGTCGAGCCCGCTCCTGTTTTGGAGGACCACTGAGGCCAGTGAATCGAGTTGGCGCTGCAGGACCAGGGCCAACTGGGTGAGGGCGGAAAAATCCGCCGTGAGTTGTTGAGTTAACCCCTGGTACTGCACCTGAGACATCCCAACGCCCGTGGTGCCAGGGCAACGCCTGATGCAGCCGGCAGGCTCACAGTAAGAGGGACGGCTGTGGGAGAGCATCGAAGGCAGTTAGGGGGTCTCCATATGAGCGGGGCATCGCCCCCAGGGAGGACTGAAAGATTGGGTAAGAGACTGACAAGCGTGCATGATTGATAGCGCGGGGTGATGCAGATGTATACACCTTGATCACAAGCCAGAAAAGTGTTGTTAGGCGCACAGACCCGACTGTGGCCCGTGATGGGAGAGGAAGAGTTGCCATACAGTGGGACCGGAGTCAGAAAGGGATAATCTGAGGTCCCCGGTGCTGAGGTGGAGGTGACATGGTAGACCGGTTGAGGATGATACCTAGGTATTGGACGGGACCAGGCTTCATACAGATCCAGCAGTCAGACGCTAGGGGTGGATTCAAGTGGTTAAGCATTTAGTGGGAGGAGTTAATCACCCCTAACAGTTGTGTTATAGATGCTTGCTGCGTATGAATGGGGGACCCAGGGATGCGCCAGGGTGAGTTATTTTCTGTCAGACTCTGGGGGTTGACTATAAGGCTTGGAGTGAACATGGACTTAATCATAAATTTAGCCATGGAGTCGGTCCCCATAGGGTGATATTGGCCCAACAGGAGAATGATTCCTGTAGCCCATAATGTGGCCTTGGGTTCTAAGACTGAGAGGGTGAGCGGTATACAGTGATTGTTAGGGCAAGAGGATGGGGTGGCGTTGCGTGACAAGGAAATCTGGATGTCACTGTGCTGTTTGAGGTGCCACCACCTGATGGACCATCATTCCATTCTGGGCCAAGTCGCCACCCATGACTCACATCCCCAGGCTCGCGAGCAGAACTGAGGGCAGGTGTTGGGCTGTTGAGGCGTAGGGCCCCCACAGATGTAGATATCTACCAGGTGGTAACCTGAGTGAGGGCCATGGTAGGAACACCGTCTGTGAGGTTCCCAGGAGGTGTCAAGAAGCTGGCATCCATCAGGATGGAGGTCAACCTTTGGTGTGTGCCCATCCCAGGTGGAAGAAGCCAGTGGGGGTGCTGGTGCGGGATTGAGGGGGATAAGCTGGAAAGTCCACTTGCCAGTAATGGTGATACAAGAGTTTGCCCCCCTTGCCTGGCCGGGCAGCTAGAGGCAGTGCGGAGGAACAGCACACCAGGTAGCAGAAGACCGGGACTGACTGGGGCCAGGAAAACCATGGTGACATGCGCTCAGGAGTAGACAGCAGAGGGCCAGTAAAAGTGGGGTCTATGACCTTAGGTAGAGGGAGCCATCATGGTTAACCTGTCAGCAGATGAAACCCGTGGACAAGTAAGTGCAGTAATACACCCTAGGGACACCCAATAAGCAATGACAATAGTAAGCCTGTGGGGGAAAGTCCAGTCAGGAGGGGCAACAGTGTAGAGTCTGATTCCCAAGATGAGGGAAGTCATGCCAATGAGAGCCAGGGACCACAGTGTGAGCAGATGTCCATCAGTTGGTGGGATCTCGTTGAAGGTGAAGCCGGAGTGGGTTCGTGAAGTCTGGATGGACTCTCCACTGGCACGGCTTCTCATCTGAATGATGAGCTTTCTTCACTCTGGAGTGGTGGACCCACGAGGTGACACCTGAGACCTTGAGGGCAGAAGGGGTGGTTAGAACAACAGTGTGGGGTGAGTTTCCTGGAAGGCTTCCCAAGCACGGGGGAAGCCGTCCATATATTAATTCGAATGGGGAGAAATCTGATGTCCCGGGCGTGCAGTGAGCACGCAGGAGAGCTAGGGGGTAGCAGATCCGGCCATGGGAGGTTAGTCTCCTGACAAAACTTTGCTAAGGTTCCCTTGAGGTGCGATTCTTTCGCTCTACTTTCCCTGAACTTTGGGGCCGGTAAGCGGTGTGGTCTCCAGGTGATGTTGAGAGATTTGGTCAAGACCTGTGCAATGTCTGTCACAAATACGGGTCCACTGTCACTATGGATTGTTAATGGCAGGCCGAACCGGGGCATGATCTCCCACAAGAGGACTTTAGCTACTTCCCGGCTTTGCTCCGTCCTGGTTGGGAAGGCTTCGACCCACCCAGAGTATGTGCATCTATTACTAGGAGATATCTGAACCCCCTGCTCGGCTGCACATCTGTGAAGTCTACCTCTAGATCTTTGAAGGTGGTTGCTCCCATCCTCTGGGCACCTGGCGGGGGCTGTGGTGCAGACCGAGCATTATGTTTAGCACATGTTATGCATCATTCACTCGTTGCTCAGCATAGTGCCGGCAGCTGACTGATGTAGTAGTGCTTCTTGAGAAGGACCTCTAATGCAGTTTTCCCAGATGAATGAGTCGGTGGTGTTCCTTGACTAGATGCCCTCCAGTTGCTGTTGGAACAAAGATGCCACCATCTGGCATCATCCACCGACCCTTTTCAGTCAGGGTGGCTCCCTCAGCCATGGCCCATTCTTTTTCCTTTTTAGTGTAACTGGGCGGAGGGACTTCTTCTGGGGGTGTCAGGGCCATGGTGAGGGAAGGGACTCTGTCCATGTCCTCACTGGCTGTGGTCTTGGCTGCCTTATCTGCGGGACAATTTCCCCGTGCTATGGGGTCGTCTCCTTCCTGGCATCCCTTACAGTGCAGGATTGCTACTTCCTTTGGAAGCCAGACAGCTTCGAGGAGTCTCAGTATCTCCTCCTTGTTCTTGATAGTTTTTCCTGCGGCGGGTAGGAGGCCCATTTCCTTGTAGATGGCTCCATGTATATGTACAGTAGCGAAGATGTACCAAGAGTCAGTATAGATGTTGACTCGCTTGCCTTCACCAAGGGTGAGGGCTCAAACTAAGGCATATAATTCAGCCCGTTGAGCTGACCATCCAGCTGGTAATGCCTTAGCTTCTAGGACTTCAGTGGTTGTGGTTACTGCATAACCCGCTTTCCGGGCACCCTCTTGTAGGTAACTGCTGCCATCACTGAACAGCGTGAGCTCTGGATTCTTTATGGCTTGATCCCGCAGATCTGGACGGCTCGTGTAGACTTCATCAGTCACCTCGGAGCAGTCATGGTCTGGTTCCCCCTCTTCCATGGGGAGAAAGGTTGCTGGGTTTAACGTCCTTACTGTTTCGAGGGTGACCCGTGGGTTTTCACAGAGGAGCCCTTGGTATTGTGCTAGCCGAGAGTTGGAAAGGAAGCGGTGTCCCTGTGCGTTCATGAGGGACACAACTGCATGAGGGACCTTGATGTTAAGTTCTTGCCCCAGGGTAAGTTTGTCCGCCTCCTTGATGAGTAAGACTGTGGCTGCCAGCACCCTGAGGCATGGTGGTCATCCTGCTGCCACGGGGTCCAGCTTCTTTGATAGGTAAGCAACTGGCCGTTGCCAGGGTCCAACAGTCTGGGTGAGTACCCCAAGTGCTATTTTTTTCCTTTTCATGCACAAAGAGATTGAAGGGTTTTTCTACATCTGGTAGGCCTAGGGCTGGAGCCCACCCCAGGGCAGTCTTTATCTCTGCGAAAGCGGCTTCTGCCTCCTCAGTCCAGGTAGGGGATTCTCGATCTGGTCCCCCTAAGAGATCATAAAGGGGTCTTGCTATTGCCAAGAGCCCAGGGATCCAGATGCAGCAGAATCCTGCAGCCCCCAGGAATTCTCGTAGCCCTTTTTTGTCTAGGGCTGTGGCAGGGAGATAATGACCCTTTTGCTCTCTGACCCTACTTCTCTTTTCCCTTGGGTGAGAAGGAAACCAAGGTATCAGACCTGTTGTTGGCAGATTTGTGCCTTCTTCCATGAGGCTCGGTATCCTGAGTCTGACAGGAGCTGTAGGAGGGCCTTTGTGCCTTTTGTGCAGACTTCTTATGTGTCACTGGCGAGGAGGAGGTCGTCCACATACTGGAGGAGGGTGCATCGTGTGGCCTCTCTTGGGAAGCTGGCCAGGTCCGCAGCCAGTGCTTCCACAAAGAGGGTTGGTGAGTTTTTAAGCCCCTGCGGGAGGCGCGTCCAAGTCAGTTGCATCTGGCCTCCTGTATCAGGTTCAGACCATTCAAAGGCAAACAGTGGCTGGCTCTGGGGAGCTAAGTGGAGGCAGAAGAAGGCATCCTTCAAATCTAGGCAAGTGAACCATCTGGCCGACCCTGGGATTTGGCCAAGGAGGGTGTATGGATTCGGGATCACTGGGTGCAGAGAGATGGTCACCTTGTTGATGGCCCGGAGGTCTTGAACTGGTCGGTAACCCCCTCCTGGCTTCTTGACTGGCAGGAGTGGGGTATTCCAGGTCGACTGGCATTTGACTAGAATACCTGCCTCTTTGAGTTTGGTCAGATGTTCTTGGATGCCAATCTTAGCTGCTTGTGGAAGGGGGTATTGCCTTGGCCTCTGAGGTTGGGCTCCTGGGATCAGTTCAACAATGACAGGAGCCTGATTTCGGGCTAGTCCAGGCGGGTTGTCTTCAGCCCATACTGAAGGGAAGGCGAGTCTGAACTCCAGCAGGCTACTTGGTTGGGCCTGGGCACAGAATAGCTCCATTCTTCTTCCCTTGGCGTGGTAACTGCTAGTACCAGAGACCCCGTCTCCTCTTGCCTTGGGTTCGGTTGGAGGCTAGTGTGTCCGGTGGGCTCAAAGGTTATCTGAGCCCTAAGCTTGGAGAGTATGTCTCGGCCCAGGAGAGGGATGGAGCAATCAGGCAGATAAAGGAATTCGTGTCAGACCGTGTGCACGTCCCTGAGTTCACACTGGTGAGCCTGGCAGAAGGGCTGTTGTATCGCCCGTGTCCCAGTGGCCCCAAGGATGGTCGCAGTCCTTCTGCTGAAAGGTGCCACTGGGGGGTGAGGGGTGACAACAGAATGCTCGGCCCCAGTATCAACCATAAAAGTCACTGGTTGGCCCCCCACCTTCATTCTGACCATGGGCTCATGGGGGCCAAGGAGGAAAGAGCCCGGTCCCCCTCAGTCTGAGTCCATTCCTGCAAGGCCTGTGAGGTCCTCCTCTCGGGGTTCTTCCTTGTAGCAGCTGGGCTTCTGAGCCTTTCCCCAGTTGGGACATTCGTTTTTTCCAGTGCCCTTTCTCTTTACAGTAGGCACATTGATCCTTTGCCAAGGGGGTTCTGGGCTTCCCCCCTTTCGGTGGTTGTGGTCTCCCCACCTTTGTGTTGTCCTTTTCTTTCAGGGCGGCGGTGAGGAGGCTGACTTTCTTTTTCATCTTTTTGTCGGCTTCCCGTTTGGCTGCGACCTCCCTGTTCATGTAGACCTTATTGGCAATCTCTGTTAGTTGGGTGATGTTCATCCCGGCAAAACCCTCTAGTTTCTGAAGTTTTATTTTCTGATGTCTGGGGTGGCCTGAGCCATGAAGGAGGTGTTTACCATCTGTTGGCTTTCCTGTGCCTTGGGGTCAAATGGAGTGTATATCCTGTAGGCTTCACATAGTCTTTCGTAGTAGTCCCCAGGGGACGCCCCTGGTTGTTAAGTGACCTTAGTCATTTTCATGGGTTTCTTAGCTCCTGCCCGGATTCCCTGGAGGAGGGCCTCCTGGTACCAGTGGATGTGGGCTTGTCCCTCAGTTGTGGTGAAGTCCCATGCTGCGTGATCTTTGGGTGCGGCTGTATTAGCCCAGGCAGCAGAGCTGATGACTCCCACTGGTGCGTGCTCTTCCAGGTATAGCCGTGCACCTTTCATTATTCTCCTCCTTTCCTCTGTGTTAAACAGGGTGCGGAGTAACTGTTGGCAGTCTTCCCAAGTTGGCCGATGAGTCTAGAAGAGGGATTCTATGAGGTCTACCATAGCCTGTGGTTTCTCAGAGTAGGATGGGGTGTTTTGTTTCCAGATGAGGAGGTTGGTGGTGGAGAAGGGCTGATAATACATCATGGAACGGCTGGGTTGGACTGTCCCATCTTCATCGTGCCTCTTGGGTTCCCGTGTCTCTTGTACCGGCATTTGGAGAGTGCTTGCAACTGGCCTGGGGCTCAGCCTGGCTGCTGGTCCTGGAGACAGTGGATCTTTGGGGCCTGGGGGCACTGGGGCATCTTCTGGGCCTGGGGGCGCCGGTAAGACTGATGGCGGCAGAGTGTCTGGAGCTGAAGGGCCAGGTGTAGGTGGTCTTGGGGGTGCGTACAGTGGGGGCAGGATCGGTTCGTCCTTGGGAGCTCTGGCTAGGATTTGTGGAGACCGGGGCTTTTGCAGATTTTCTTTAGGTCGCTTGGATGA
The DNA here is from genome assembly GCF_964656455.1 of Halichoerus grypus. Taxonomy (NCBI): domain Eukaryota; kingdom Metazoa; phylum Chordata; class Mammalia; order Carnivora; family Phocidae; genus Halichoerus; species Halichoerus grypus. The sequence continues at coordinate 190,070,746 of NC_135715.1, forward strand.
GGCAATTAAGACCCTGGCCTGTCCCTGCCTATTGTAAGCAAATCACACCCAGGGGGAAGGGTCTGAGCAATTCCTAGCCAGGAGTCAATGTACGGAAACTGGTCAGGGTGTCCTGGTTCTCCTGTTATGACTCGCCATACTCGACGAGTCGTTGGGACATCCAGTGTCCTTTCTGAAGGCCACCTGACATCAAAGTTGGGCCATTCCAATTCACATAGGGTTCTCAGCTTGCCGGGGATCATCCTGACTCCATAGTCTCCCGAAAACCCCTTCTTGAAATTTTTGATCATGGTCTCTAGAACCATAGGTTTACTCTGCCCTGACCCCATGGTGATGTCCCTGTGTGCGGTGGCGCAGAGACAGACAAGGGGGGGGTGCCTCCTGGGGTGAGGAGACCAATCAGATGCCCATCTGGCCGTGTTCCGAAGGAGCTTAGGTGAGGCTTAGCCGTAGCGGTCTCAGTGTTGTGACTTATAATCAGAAACTATTCCGATGCTGCCAAAGACAGTAGGCCATTCACCATGGAATTGCAGACAGGTCCACTCAGACTCCGCAGGCTTCTGGGGACTTTAAGGGTGCCCGCCCGTGGAGTCATAGAATCAGTCTGCTTGAGCAAGCCAGGCCAGACTGCACATTCACTCACACAGTCACACTCCAGAAGGTATTACATTCCCTCCCTGGGAATCCCTACCTGTGAGACCTCTAAGAGGTCTCTGGGAGGTGATCAAGCTCCCCTTCCACCACAATGGGGGTGGGCCTGTCTGAGTCCTGGGGCCCCAGGCCTTACCGGAATCCAACGTCAGGACCAGGTCCTCACCTGCTAAGTCTCCTCGAGTCCGGTGGGGACAGCGGAGCACGGTCGGCTGAAGGCGACCAGGGCAGGAGACTGCCGAAAATTAGGCAGGGCGCTCCTTCTCCCTTACAATCCCTCATTCCGTCACCGCCCTGCTGTTGCCCCAAAACCGGTGGCAACAATGGGCCAGCGCGGTTGGGTTTCCCGGTCAGGGAACCAAATGTTACAGAACCTGGACAGGATCGCCCAACCTAAGAACCAAGCGGCACCCGGAGATCTTGGAGGATAGGAGGTTTATTTAACACCGGCGGGCTCAGAGGAGAGTGGTCTCCAAAGGTCTGAGCCCAAAGCACAAACAAAGGGGGCAATTTATACATTTCTACTTCTGCATACTTGGCACTTTTGGCACGTGCGCTAAGCAGGGCAGGGAGAAGAACCCAGATTGGTGCGCACGGGAAGCAGAGCAGGGAGAAGAACCCAGAAGAGCGCTGGGGCAAGGACTGGGACTCTCCCGCCAGCTCGGTCGGCCATCTTAGGACACAGATTTTCCTTATCAAAATCATTGGGAAGTTGATCCCACTGAATCTTACTTTGCCCCAAATACGTTGGCAGCCGTTATTACACGTTAAAAATTTTAAATCCTGTTCGTTGAATTTATGTCAAATGGTCTTAGAATCACTTTGCCTCTCGGTGCTCCTCTTCTTCGTCTGATTGATGAAATTTGGTTGCTTTATTTCTCCAAAATATCTCCAGTTATGCCAGCTATTTCTGTACCTCCCCCCCTTTTTTTGGAGAGAGAGAGAAAGCGGGGTGGGGGGGACAGAAGGAGAGAGAGAAACTCAAGCAGACCCCTCCCCCCCCCAGAGCACAGAGCCCCAGACCCCAACTCAGGGCTGGATCTCACGACCCTGAGACCATGTCCTGAGCCAAAATCAAGAGCCGGATGCTTGACCAACTGAGCCACCCACACGCCCCTGTGTATCTTCCTATTCAATGTTGCCAATTCTTTGAGTTTTGTAGTGGTTTATCTTTGTATTCCATCCGGAGCATTATTACACAGTCCTTTCCCCATGGAAACAGTGTTGATTCAGCAAAAATAATCAGTGATGCTGTCACTGTCTTGAAATTCTTAGTAATTTTACCTTTGAGCATGTTTGGCAAGTGAAGCCCATAGGGACGACGGAGCATTTACACGTGAGCCAAGAGGTAGGAGCGATATGTGTGTTCCCTGCCCTTCCACAGTGCTCCCAATACTACATGAATCCCCAGCTGGACCCCCAATGGTGGGAGTTCAGTGAGCCCCAAAGTGTGTTCACAAGGTAAGCGCACTGTGTCTACAACTGAGTTAGCTGCATGCAGATAGCCCTCCGAAGCCACATTTTCACTTGGAACCTGAACTTTCTTCAAAGATATAATGAAGGCAACAGTGTCCTAAGGAACATGAACATCCAAGGAACGCTCTTGACCGTTCTTTCTTACTTACATTACTTATGTTACTTCCTTGCAATCCTGCTGAAATATTCCTTTGTGCTGAAAATGGTAACATAGCATCAAAGGGAATGGTCCTATTCCTCTCAGCCCTTCCTTACCCATCAGTACACAGAGGGTAGAAAGTGTATTTCATGTGCATGAAATGAAGTGCATGAAAAAGTTGTCACTTTTGTGCATTTCCATGGCTTTAGTAAGAACAACATACGTGTGCATCTATGAGCTATGAAATACGAATTGCGTGATTTCTGTGATTCCACGTAAGAGTTAAACGCACTTATATATGAATTTAAAACTGGCAGTACACCATACAAAGACGGATGTTAAGATTCATGCTAATAATTTAAAATTTTAATTTTTCTTTACTTAGAATTATATTAAATAGCAAAAAGCACATGAAAAATTGAGGTACAGTGCAGTCAAAGGAGAAAGCTTTACATTATATTACCCTTAAGTCCCCCCTCCCATTTTTTGAACGAGGGTCCTGCACTTCCGATTTGCTCTGGGCCCACAAATTGTGCGTCCAACCCTGCAGCAGCACACAAACCGAAGCCTCTTCGCGGGCGGTCTCGTGAAGGGCAACACGGCAGTAAGTCCATGCAACTGCACATTAGAGCGCCCGCGGGCGAAAAGCACTAGGGGGCACCCACGCAGGCCGGGGGGCGGCGGCGGCCGGGGCGATCCGGGGCCTGATCTCCAAGCCCGGTGAGCGGTCCAGCCACGCTGGCTCCGGGGCTGAAGCCCACACCTGACCAGTTTCAGAGAACATGAGTCTGGGAGTGCAGGAGGGGCGCAAGCCAGGCCCGCGAGCATCCCTGGGACCAGCAGGAAAAGCTTGCTCCTCGAAGTGCGCATGCGTGTCAGGCCGCAAAGCGGAGACGCCGAGCTGTCCTGGAATCCGCGCACACCCCTCCCTTCAGTTCTGGCCTCGCGCTCCGGAAGCCGCTTCCCGCGAGGCCGGGCGAGTCCTCCAGAGCACCGAGAGCGCCGGCCAGAGCGGCAGCGACCCTTCCCCGAGAGTAGTGGCGTCCCACTATGCGCCGGAACCAACGGCACACCTGCGCCGGGGCGCTCCGCGGCGACGGCGGCCTGGTACGTCATTGCGGGCGCGACGGCCCGAGGGACGGTCTGGGTCTGCTTTCGTGGGGTTGCCGCGGCGGGACCGGCCGGGAAGATGCCAGTGGCGGTGATGGCGGAAAGTGCCTTTAGTTTCAAAAAGTTGCTGGATCAGTGCGAGAACCAGGAGCTCGAGGTAGCCGTTCGCGTCGCGCTGGGAGAAACCGCGGGGTCTTCTGCGGTCCCGGGGCGGTGCCGGTTTCCGGGGTAACAGGGCCCGCGGGGCTCGCGACGGGCGCGGGAGCTGGGCTTGGGGAGCTCGGGACGCCGGGGTCCGCTCCGAAGGCTACGGGTCTGGACCCCGTCTCCCCAGGCTCGCTGGGAGCTTTTTGTTGTTGATTTTCAGCTAGTCAGTGCGAAAACCCGGGGCATCTTTGCTCCTGACATCCTCCAGTATGTTTCTTGTGTTAATTAGACTGGGCATCTCTCCTCCCCGTGTGGTGGAAGGCGGGAGAATGTGGATTTTATTAAAGGCGTTTGTGCAGGCATGCACACAGACTAAAGAAGGAATAACCTTTTTTCAACTAGGAAAGTCCTTAGTCTCAGAATGTCACCACCTAAGCTTACCGTTCGGTCTTGTATTACAAGACTGGTCAAAGTTGTATCATGCAGCTGTTAAAGTTAATTGAGGTTTTTTTTCCTTAGAAAGGCACTGGAAAACCATGTATAACATTGGTATGAAAAGTTAATTAACCAAAGGAGACAACAGCCAGAAGCAGCAGCTCACTAATAAACACTTAATAGATCTTTTTTGAATGAATCAAATTTGAATGAAGAGAGAAATGTCTTTGTAGCACTCGGCTGTATTTTGTTTTTTTTTTTTTCCTATTCATCACTCATTACTTAGCTATTCAACATACTTGATAAGAATGGGCAGAATCATAGTGCTTTAGGAATCTGTTGGAAATGTTTGTTTCTTTTAATAGTAAGACCGTTTAAGAATTTGAGAACTGGGAAAGGAATCCCGTTTAAATATTCTCGTGCATATAAAGACACAGAGCTTTGGAGAGAGAGAAAATCACAGCTGATGGCAGATCTAAACTTAACACTGTGATTTTTAGTGTTTGGTACTTCTCTGAGCTCTTTCTACATCTGTAGTACTAAATATTATAAAATAGGCTTATTTTTTAGATTAGTTTTAATAAAATCTTTTTTTTTTCTTTTTTAAGTGTAAATATAAATAAGGTTTCTCGTTTTTGGCCTTATAGGCTCCTGGAGGAATTGCTACTCCCCCAGTGTATGGTCAGCTGTTAGCTTTATATCTGCTTCACAATGACATGTAAGTACCTTCTACCTAAAGCCAAGAGCAGCAGCTTCGTCAGGATTGTACAGAAATTACTCTTGCATTGAAGAGAGATCATTAAAACATAAGAAGGTGCAAGGAGCTTTATCTTCTATTGTAATACTTAATACACCTGTTTCATATATTGAATCGTGACTCAAACTGATTAGGCTGAGTTGTTTTAAGATACACTTGTTTTACATATATTCTCTAAAAACACATTCTAATTTGTTATGCGAAACTACAGTGTCAATAAATTCCTTTAATTCTGTTGACCTTTTTTGTCTTTAGAAAACTTCGTATGACCTCTATACTTAATTTCATATGTAATCAGTAGATCAAGAGAAACAGAAAGGGAAGATTGAGAAAGTTAAGAGAAATTTAAGTAACAACACCTATGAGATTTTTTGAAAGGTGTTGTTTTTTAGTTATTCCTAATTCGTGTTCATTGACGAAAAGTCAGAAAGCATAAGCATACAGGAGTCCCTCGTGCTATGAATCGTCAATGATTACCGTTAAATGTTGTTGGCAAATTCTATTCAACCTTTTTGTTTCATGCCTTTTAAAAAAACTAACCTGCGATTTCTATTAGACATATATCATAAGAGCTGTCGGTTTCATTTTTGTAATCCTCTCATCGTATGTTTGTTGTAGTTCAAGTTTTCAAACTCTTAAAAACTGCCTTGAAGTTTTGGTGACTCTGCACTCATTGGTCAGAGGAGGGCTCATGATACGGAGAAAAGCATTGTGTATCACATACATTGTCAGGGAATTCCAGAGCCTTGAATAGAAATTTGTTTATATATGAATAAATTACCTACTTAAGTGTTTGTGTTTTTAGTGTACCGTTGCCTTAATTTAAGATCTAGATCGTTAATTAAAAATCCACTAAAAATGGCAAAATATTACTTTGGTGAAAGTATTTTATGTTTTTTTATCTGGAAAGCTACTTTACTTCCCATGGACAAATTCATATAAAATTAAATTTCGGGGCGCCTGGGTGGCTCGGTCGGTTAAGCGGCTGCCTTCGGCTCAGGTCATATCCCTGGGTCCTGGGATCGAGCCCCACGTCCGGCTCCCTGCTCAGCGGGAAGCCTGCTTCTCCCTCTCTCTCTGCCTACTTGTGCTTTCTCTCTCTGTGTCAAATAAATAAAATCTTTAAAAAAAAAGCAACTAAATTTCACTCTATAAAATACAGAGTATTTTAAAATATACTTCTGTGTGTTTGCAGTGAGATCTAGAATTTTAAACATTTACTGAGATGATTTTTTTTTAATTGCTTATTCTTTCTTGGGGGGATGTAAATTAGGAATAATGCAAGATATCTTTGGAAACGGATACCACCTGCTATAAAATCTGTAAGTATTCTTCGATGTATCCTACTACTTGAATGTAGTAACAGCATTCATTTAAATGGCAACCTTCTAAAGTTTTTAAAGTTTCTCTTTTCTTTCCCCTGTAGTTCACAGAAATAGTTACTAAACTGGTATTAAAGTTTAAGAACAGATCTACAAATTCCTCTGATCAGAAATTTAATTTCCCTTGGATGGTATAGAAATCTGTGCTCAGCTTCTACTGATCATGTTTATTAAGACGCTTCTTGTAAGTGTCACTTTGCCTGGCAACCAACTGAGACCTTTTAATAAAGGTTTGGTTTGTGTTTTTTTTTGCTTTTTTAACTAATTTATGCAGTAATGGTATTTACTTTGAAATTGATATTATTTCCAAGAATATCCTAAAAATGATTTTCACGGTATTAAGATTATTTTTGCTAATTAGGATTTTAGATTTCTTAGTTTGGATGGGAGATTAGATGAAATAATGTCTTAAAAGTTTCTTCCAAAGTGGAATGAAATATATTTTTAATTTCATGGGATTCCCTGTTTCTAGTATAAATGCGAAGTGAATTTTTTAAACATTCACCAAATATTACCAAGAATTCACTTGAATTCTTCTGTTCATTATTGATACTCAGCAGCAGTTCATTTTAGTATTTTTATTCTTTCTTCTCCAGACATTCTATTAAGTAAGATTGGAATGTTCTTCCAGCTTCATTGACTTAAAATAAAGAACTGTAAATTACACTCATCGTTTCAGTGATGTTAGCGGGAATTCTTTCCTGGGAGAGGCTACAGTGTATGACATCTTAGATTGACAATCTTTATTATTAGTCATTTTGCTATTACTTTTGCCCAAGAAATATGTGTATGTATTTTACATGCACATATATATGAATATTCTACATAACGTTGATCACATATATGTACAGATGAAATACAAATACAACATTCTGAAAAAACAGTGTTTAAGAAAATTAATTTCCAGACTTAATTCTGAAATATTTTTGGACAACTGTTTTATGCTTTAATTTTCTGTTATAATAAAAATGTATATAAACCATACAAATAAATTTTGCATTACTGTCCACAGCATCTAAAAACCTTTTTGATAGTGATTGGGCTGAAGAAGTAATTATACGTCTTAAGAGAAATGTTGAATTATGTTTTAAGATACAGTTGTTGGTAAATCTGCAGAGTGACTATCCTCAAAGGCAGTGATATTTATTGCAGGCAAATTCTGAACTTGGGGGAATTTGGTCAGTAGGACAAAGAATCTGGCAGAGAGATTTCCCTGGGATCTATACGACCATCAACGCACACCAGTGGTCTGAGACGGTCCAGCCAATCATGGAAGCACTTAGAGGTAGTGTTTCTTCGTGGTTAAGAATTAAATTAGACCTGTTCTCTAAGTGCTGCGATATTGAAGTAAGTCAGTGATGTGTTTTAAAAAATAGATATTTTCTGCTAGGTGAATAGGGCAGCTTTCAAAATTCTTTTGTAAGGATTTGCTGTAATCATGCTTCTTCATTTCACATGTGAGGATTTGCTGTAACCATACTTCTTCATTTCGTCTTGCTTGAGGTCATATCGGTAGCTAAGGGGCTCACTGTCTCTTAGTTCCAGATTGAAATTGCTCGTCAGTAAAAGGATTTTTTTGCTACTAAAACGAAATCTTGTGATACTGTAATAAGCTCAAGGTATGGGGTGGTTAAGATTTTAAACCCCATGTATTTGAAAGTAGAGACTGTGCTTTGGAGTCTGTTGACCTTGGGCTTTGATAGGGGTTGTCTCCAGCTTCTGGATTTGTAACTAGTCAGTTCAGTACACAGATGCTCAGATGTTTTTTCATTGCTCTGAAAGATCACAAGCCTGTGTGACATAGCACTGATCTCATGATGAAACTGGACCCTGCCTCTCTCTCTCTGTTTTCCTGCCCCTGACATTTGCTGGTTCACTCTTTTATAAATTCATATAGTAACCTCTTTTCATGTTGTTCAATCCTTATTTCTTATTGTTACCTCATTGCTGTCGTTAATACCTGCCTTGACTGTCTGCCTTCCTGCTCTGGAGGAGTCAGTGGGCAGGAATGTTTGAATAACCACTCATTATTCCGGCAAGGGATATCCTCTTTTCAGGGGAGCGGAAGGTGAAGGTTGCTTCTCAGATGTACCTCATTTTTCTTGTGATGGTAAAGCTCTGGCAGCATAAAACAGAACAATGTAAGGGACAAAACAGGAGGCACTTACTTTAAATATGAAGGAAGTGAGCAGGAGTGCAGGGCCAGCCGGTGGGTGGGAAGGGAGGAGTGTGGTATAACGTTGCTCAGGCACAGTAGGGGCAGTTTGGGATTTTCCCACAGGAAACCGCCTTCACCTCTTCACATAAGTCCAGAGGAGAAAAGAGTGTGGTGGTGGATTTTTGTAGTATCTGGTTCAGTCTTAGGATTGTCGTGTGAGGGCACAGGCTGCGGGCCATTTCCCAGCAGCCTACAGCAGCGTCATTGGCAGGACTAAGGCTCAGATCTCCTGACCCACGCAGCAGATATTCCCTGTGTGCCTTCAGTGGGTGCAGCGGTGTTTCCTCCCAGGACCGCCTCTGCCTCCAGCCCCGTTAGATGCAGTACTTCTTTGAAGTCAGTGCTGCGGGCCCCTGGGAGGCTGTGGAGCACAACGTGGGAGAGCCATACTTCTGGAGTTCACATCCTGGTTCTGCCACTTGAGTGACCCTTCTGTACTTTTCTCATTTGTAAAGTGCGATCAGAAGTAGTATTTTCCTTGGGTGGTTAGAAATGAATTAATATGTATAAGCACTTACATATGCTTAATTAATTAATACATATAAGCACTCATCTGTTCACTTGCAATATCTGTGAATATACCTGAGAATTTTACAAATCCCCAGATTCACGAATGGTACTGTATTTTCCTCCATAAGATGAAGCCTGGTGAAGGAAGTCTTATAACAGATTTGAATTACTGCTAAATTTGACATTTTGCTTTTTACTGTATTACAAATTTTCGGTTTCCTAGATTGTTTTAAGAACACTCACATTCTCAGGTTTTTTCCTTTTCTGTTCTGAATTAGTCACAGTCCTACCAGAAAATTGAAAGTGGCTCCAGTGAAGAGAGGCTAGGGAAAGAGCGGTCTCTAAAGGCAGCCGGCAGGGACTGACAAAGCACCCAGGGGCCGGGTGTGGACAGTAGCCGTTTTTACTCTAGGCCCAAAGGGAGGCGGCGAGGGACCCACACTGCTGAGGTCACAGAAAGGGGCTGCCCCCCGGAGCTGAGGAGCAGCTGGAGCAAGGCAGGGAGGGCGCAGAGGAAGTGCGTTCCCGTGACCCGTGGACCCGCTCCCCAGGCGGGAACATGCAGGTGCCGTGCGCGGTGGTGCCCTCTGCCGCAGCACTGGCACCTGGCGGACTCCCTGGAACAGAAGGGCAGAGGTGGGTCAGGAAGCGCGGGACCCCGGCTCATCTGCCCTCTGCCGCAGCACTGGCACCTGGCGGTTGCTGGTATATGGTGAGCGTGTTGAGGTGTTTTTACACGACAGAGTGAGCATTCTTTTAGGGTCTCCCCAGGACTTTGTCCCGTGGTGAACTGCCACAGATGCTAGGTGCTGGCTCAGTGGATTCCCCTTTCCAGCTTGTCATTCTAATGCACGCCCTCATGAGGTGACACATTTCACAAATCCTAAGGGTCACACAGTGACTAGAATGTCCCTGAGCGGTTACAAGCAGCCCCAGTTGTGTAGCCTCTCACTGACCCCGTGGAACACTCCAAGCCTGTATTTTTGCTCCCTCTGCCCACCAGCTTCCGTCTCCCCGTGTGCTTGCTTCTCTGCCGTGTGCCAGGCCTGCCTCTTTGTGTCTCTTGTTCTACTCCCCATCTCCTCTCAATTCTAAAAATCTGACCAGAGTGCTTGAACTCAGGTTAATATTTTTAAAATACGGTAGGCTTTCCAAGTGGGTATGGTTGTTGGTGCTCACTTGGATTTCCCGTTTCCATTGTTGCTCTTGGTTCTTTTTCACTGAGTGCCCATGGCCTTCAGTAAGGGAAAGTTCCCTTACGCTAAGATGTTTTCAAGTCCAGCGTGAGGTCATGTGCTGAGTGGTCGGTAGGAAGAAGGAAGGAGTTGACTGAAGGCATGGAAGGAGGGGCAGTACGGCTGAGCAGAAGCTGGCGAGGACATCAGCCTCAGTGAGCAGTGAAGAAACGCAATGGAACGTCCACGATCTTTAAGAAATATGAGGGAACAAAGCCAAAGGCTTCGTCCTGGTGATATTGTCAACAAGCACGTCTTCAGCACGTACTTCGTTAGAGAGGCTGGGCTCTTTGGGGGGCGGGGGTATAAAGATATAAAGACAGCCCTCCTCCCATAGAGAAGTTTAGGGATCATTGAGGTGATGGGAGTGGGGAGGGGTGGGGCAGTGTGTTGTAGGTGGTGAAAGCATGCTTGCTAAACAGGTAGTATAAACAGTGCTGTGGATTCAGAGAAGGACAGAGATGGCAGTGAACTTCAGTGCTGCAGGAGTTTGTAAACTGACCTAGGAGTCGTAGAGAGCAGACATCACACAACAGCATAAACCCAAAGCCTGGAGATGAGAAGGTGTGAGACTTTCTGAGAGCCGGGGGCCTAACTGGGAGCCAAGGGTGCCTGGGGAGCTTGGTGCGCTTGTCAGGCAATGTCCCAGGAGTGGAGAGAGGGTTTTCAGTATGGGACTCTACTGCACATATATACTGGCCTCTTAATTGTGGAAAGTAAAATCCAGAGTATTTTTAAGCATGTTGACAGCCAGATGGAGGAGTCCTTATGTTCCTGGAAGAGCAGTGGGCAGGAAGACAGGCTAGCTGGACCTCAGTTCCTACCATTGACTTTTTGTCTCTGCCTCATTTCTGGAATAGTCAGTGTGGGAATGTAAGCCTGGGGAAATCCCACATGTCATCTCTAGGGAGGTTTTGTTGCTGGAATTGTTTGCAGCCCCACCCCCCCCACCCCCCAATTAGGTTTAGTCATTCAGGATTTGACCTTAGGATTTGAACCCAAATAAAGTCAATAGTTTAGAGCAGACTCAAAAGTTAGTGTTAACAAAAATTCAACTGAGTAAACTTGGAGATCTAATTGGCTTTATTAAGCAGTCCATGAATTGGGCAGCATACCATCCAGCAAGTAGAGGGGAGCTCTGAGGAGCTGTGCATAATGGCGGGTTTTCATGGGAAGGAACTTGGGGCAGGGACGTTACTAGCAAAAGAAAAGGAAGGAATGTTTCAGGCCAGGTCACCTTCCCTTAAGGGTAGAGTGGGGAGTCTTCTCCTTTTGGGGGATGGAGGGGGAGTCTATGTGACAGACTACCTGTTCCACAGGCTCGGGAAATTCCCAACTGACCTCTTACGACTGTGTTCCTAGGGGAGGTTGAAACTGTGTTCGGTGTGAAGTCCCAGTTTGCTGACTCGGCATTTGGGGCTTATGGTTTTCTTGTTAACAGAAGAGTGCTCTAGTTACAGGGCTTGTTCTGCAGTTCCTAGGTGTGATCCTAGATCAGAGACCCTCGTCAGAAAGGACAACTAATTACCGAAGTAGGTCATTTCTGCTCCATTCAGTCAGTGTTTGTAAGTGGGATTAAAAAAGAAATTTAAGGAAAATTATATACCAAGTGCATAATATATTTAAATGAAATTTTCTTAGATTTTGGTCTTATGTGTATTAACTTTTTTCCTTCTTTGTAAATTTCATTGTCCTCCAAGGGAGATTGGCTGTCTGAGAGGAAGTACAAGGCATTGGTTGTTTATTCGGCAGTGTCTGAGCACCTCTTTCATGCCAGGCACGTGTGTCCGCATCTGTAAGCGTAGAGACCTTGGGGTCGAGCTAGTCTCGCTTATAACATGTGGACAAGGCCGATCACATAACTGAATTATGTGTTAAAAACGCCAGCTCTTGGTTCACTGTCTGCCACCCGTCCATTCCCCCCACAGATGCAACGAGGAGAAGGGCGTTTGCCCTGGTCTCTCAAGCCTACACCTCCATCATTGCAGACGACTTCGCCGCCTTTGTCGGGCTCCCCGTGGAAGAGGCCGTGAAAGGTATTTGAGCTCGCTGTTTATGGGGAAGTGTGACTTGGTGGAGCAGGTTGGTTTTGGAATTCAGGCGGTGTTCGTTCCCTGGAAAGGGAAACCTGTGTGGCATCCCCCCCACCCCCACTGCCTCCAACCCCAACCCCCTCCCCCCACCCCCGGCAGGGCCAGGCCCAGAAGCAGGCTGTCGGCAGGCCCAGCAGTGGTGCTGGGGCGGCCGGTGTGAGTGTCCTGCTCAGCGGTGCGAGGAGATACCGTATCCAGACCTAACAGGGCCTCACAATCGCTTTTGCCACCAAATGAGTTCAGGAAAAACTTTTTGGATTTCTGGGTGTGGATAAGAAATTTCAGGTTCTTACTTACTTTTAAAGCACTTTTTGCCAGAGGCAGTTAATGATATCCTAGAACACGAGCTTTGCAAAGGAGTACTTTGCCATTTTGATGAAGTTACCATTCAGCTATGTCTGTGTGGTGTGCCCTTGTTGTATTTGATCATTCTGGCTCTTATTGGAACCTCTTTGATGTTCCTGTAGTCATTTTTTATCATGGTTCCCAGGGCCTGATCCCTGAGTACTTTCTACTTTTATTTCCAAGAACTTTGATGAAGACTTAAGTTAACAGTGGCCTGTGAAATGGTGGGGTGCCCTCCCAAGATGATGCCCAGGAAGGGGACTCAGAGCCGCTGTTGACTGGGAGTGGGTGGGGCAGGGAGGGATGTGGTGGGAACAGAGTTACTGAAAGGGACAACGAGGGGGCGGAGTAAGGCATTTGAGACAACTCCATGCAGCTCCGATTACACCCGGTCTTATAAGTGGTGCGAAATGCCAGATACAAGAAAGTAAAGGATGTACAAATTAGTTGCTTTTGTAAGTATGCCAGGCGAGTATTATTATATTCATGATTTGGAGCTTAAACTTTGTAACTTCTTTAAATTAGTTCTTTTCCTCTGAAAATCAACATGTTGATAAATGTATTTTTTTAAGAAAATCTTAATTGACCTCATGATTCACATGTAGAAATCCTCATTTCACCCGTACTTGGTAAAGGCAGTCTCCTCCCACGTCCCTTTTCAGCCCATTTTTTTTCCTCCATATTTCTCACCAGTAACTCCTCTTACCCACTGGTCTCCAGCTGTGCTTTTGCATTTTCATTTCTCAGGTGATGCCCAGACTAGCTCCTCCCCTCGGTAAATTGCTATAGAACATTGTCTGTGCCTCATAGCAGTGTCTTTGTCTTCCATGGTTGACATTTTTGATTCTCTGACTAAAATGGGAACTCTGTAAAGACCACACCTTGTTCCTCAGTTTCCAAAGCCTACCACAATTTTAGATGCATAGCAGGAGGTCAGTGAGAGTTCCTGGAGTAAATCAGGACTGTCGCTTACTCACAAACACTTGTTTTGATTCGTCTTGAAGTTGATCCGTAGTTTATTACATAATAAATAACATCCCCCCGAGCCGTACTCTTAACTGACTGCTGGGTGGGACTGCTGTACGCTCCCCCCATGCTAACTCATGATCTGGGACACATCCCTGGAGTTCTCCACATCAGTTAGGTGCTGGTCCTGTGTCCTTTTTAGAGTAGTGTGATGATGACCTGAGTGATCCTGTGGGACGGTGCCTGCCGGCCAGGACTCTGTGTGTGAGCTGGGGTTCTTGTCGCCAGACTCGCCTTGTCACTGCCGATGGAGCAGTCGCAGCTGGCGTCATGTGCGTCCCCCTCAGGACACGGTGTTGTCGTAGTCACACTGCCCAGATGAGTGCCGTAACGCGCACTTCACACAAGACCGCTCGTCTGCTGGGGGTTCTCTCGGCCTGACACAGTAGCATGGCTTTGATCCACGTTTCAGAAATGTTTCAAAAGTAAGTTCACCTGAGAAGGCTGTCTATAACCTCCTTTTCTAGAAAAAAAGACACATTGTAGGGTAACCTGCACTTGTCAGATCTTCCATACAAGTAGTATCATTGATAGACTGTGGATCTCGTAGATGAAAATTATAGGAGTTTTTTGGTTATTTCTCATTTGTGTGTCAAATACACATTTTTTAGGTATATTAGAACAAGGATGGCAAGCGGACTCCACCACAAGAATGGTTATGCCCAAAAAGCCAGGTAGGTGGAGCTCTTCATCCACGTGTGCAGCACGGACCTAAGCCCACGTCAGGTTCCGAGGCATTTGAGTCATTTGATAATAAGGTTCTTCTGTACTAGCAAATTGCAAGTAACTCAGGTGAAATATAGATGTGGAATGATAGACACGGTAGAAAGGATTTTAAAGATCACCTAGTTTTACCTTAATTTTTAAAAATGTATTTCTTGTATAGAAAACTATTTTATATGGGTTTTTCATAATCGTTCTTATGGTTTTTCCTTTATATGGGTTTTTCATCATCCTTGTATAAAAACCTATTTTTTATGGGTTTTTCATAATCCTTATTACGTCTTAATTTTTACTAAGTATTAGTCTCCCATCCTTTTATTTATTGGAGCCATTTCTAAGCATATTTATCCATAATATCTAAACTGTTGCCTTTTAAAAAAATATATCTTATTCAGATACCCCCTTTTCTCCTTGTACTACACACATGTACACTCTTCTCTGAAGTAAGATTTCAGTGGCTTTAACATGCACAAAATTAAGTGTTTTGGCTTAAATTATTTGACCTGCCCTCGTCGTGTCCGTCTGAATTCCCAGTCCCTCGGTACGCCTTCTGCAGGGAGCCGTGCTCATTCCTGCTTGGAGGCCTCTCCTCCTGCTTGGCAGGAATGTCCTTTTCTGCCAGGTCTTTGGAGCTGAGCTTAAGGCCCACATCTGTGAGCCCTCCTCCTTCAACCCAAAGTTCCTTCCACCTGCCCTGAATTCCTGTTGTTTAGACATTGTTGGCGCCACAGTAAAGAATTACTCAAATTTCAATGGGCTCTACCCTGTGAAGGTACAGGAAGTGGTTAGACATGGTCCCGGCGAGTCTAGCTGCGGAGAGAAAACTGCTGTGGTGAGAAGACTCATGTAATCATACAGAGCATAATTGTTAACTCTGTTTGAGAAGTAGCAAATGGTCGTAAATGCCATTGTGTTAAAAACGACATGTTCTGTGTGAAAGTTCTTTATGATGACTCCTATAAATTGTGCTGTTAATTTTACTTAGTTGCAGGGGCCCTGGATGTGTCCTTTAACCGGTTTATTCCTTTATCAGGTATGTATTTTTATATGCTCATTTAAAACTTGTTTCATTATTCTTTATTTCTTTTTTGTCGTGTGTCTCTTTTTTTCTTAGCTCTAACCTTATAAATGAAGAGGTTAAATTCTATACTTGCTGTTTATGATAACATATTTGGTTACAAGAGAGAACGTGTGGGTTCTCCTCTGGAGCTTACCTCGACGCCGGGGCACCTTCTGACCCGGCCACAGAGCCGCGTTGGTGTTGTGTAGGGAAGCCGTGATAGAGCTGCTCACCAGCACTTACTCAGATGGCATCCCTAGGCTGACATGTGCGAACTTAAAAGCTAGAACTGAATTCCTGGATGATGGGGTTCTTTGTGGGGCTTTTTTTGTTCACTGACAGTTTAATAGAGCAGTGCCTGGCACACGGTCAATACTGGGTAATTCTTCATTGAATTCTGTGTCACATGGGTAGGTGTCCTTCCAACAAGAGCTGTGCTCTCTTAAGAGGGTTGTTTCATGTTAACATGAAAACTTCAGCAAAGCCAGACACGCCTTTACTCCCAGTTTAGAAAAACTACTCATCAAAGTTGAGACTTCTTTGCTTGTTTTTCAAAAATGTCCAAAATCAATAAGAAAGTTTCCTTACCGTTAAATTAACAGGCATTGGAGGGTGTGGGTGGCAGGGCTCACGCGCCGTGACACGGGGATCTAACTTCAGTCTCTCTCTGTATTTCACACGCAGAGCCTGCCCCAGTGCCCCCGATCCCCAATGAACAGCAGTTAGCCAGACTGACCGATTATGTGGCTTTCCTCGAAAACTGATGTATCATTCTGAGTTCAAGATCCACCTTCAGAATCCTGTATACTGACAGATAGAGAAATGTAAAATTTTTATTTTCAATTTATTGGATGGATAAAGCACCTCAGCATTCCTTACTGAGTATGTGATAAAATACATATATAAAGTATATTATATATATTTTGTCCTTAAACATTATGCTGAATAGTTGTTGAAACAATTCTCATTTTGTAATATTTGACAATTTGGATGGAGCCCGTCAGTATTATGCAGTTTATATTTCCTAGTGACTTCTAAAGTACAGCTCTCCTGCTTCATGGCGGTCAGTGGCTGTCAGCTGTTTGTCCCTGCCCCAGCGCCCAGCACACTCCCATCTGCACCGATTGTTGATACTTAGAGCGATTCATTTGGGGTTTGAGGAGGACCGTCCCCAGAGCCAGTATCTGAGCTGCCGGGGCTTCTGATGCACCCCCTTCAGAGAATATGCTCTCCTTCCTCCTCACCTCCTGAACATCACTCCTACAGAATGCTGAAACGCAGCTGAGGAACCAAAGACCATTTCCTCAGTAAACCAGTTTGTGAACTTCAGATTTTTTCCTGATAGTGTGAGTACATCCATTGCTGGCAGTGGAGGGCTTGCCATGAAAATGCAACTATTTAAGACCTTCAGGAGAAGTATTAGATGTAATGTTCCTTTCGGAAGAAGGGAAACTTAGGGTGGAATGCATTCTATCGGCAAAGAAGCTATTAAGATAAGTGATCCACTTTGTACAACTATCCTGCAACCTACTGGTTGCTTATATTTATCCTTTGGTTCAAGGTCTGCCTTTTGGAGAAACACTGAACAAGTCTTTCAGTTTTTGTGTGATGCCCTCTAAATATTTGGAGGTGTTTATTGTATCTTCAGGTTAGAAGCCCCCCTGCTTCATTTATTCTGCATTTGTTCAATAAATATTTAATTGCATCAACTGTTTCATCTGAGATAGTTTCTAGACATTTCACTCTCCTGGTCTTTCTGTGGATACATTCTAGTTTGTCATTGTCTCTCAAGATATGAATTTCCTAATTAAATAGAAATGACGTATATAGTGGTGATTACATGATTCATGTTTTCACTCATTTTAAACACATTTTTCAGTTATTGTTAACATTTATGGAAATACCTTTTAAATTAACATTTTATTGAACTCTGATGTATTAGTCATGTTGTTAAAACTCCCTTGTTTTACAGTTGAGGAAATGGAAATTCGAGAAGCAAGAGGATCAGTAGCTAGAAAGTGATGATGCCAGTTGTTGAACTTCCAGGTATTAAGTACAAATTGTATCCATGGGCCTGATTTTTAGTAGGTTGGAATCAATCCAAATGTTCCTTAACAGGGGACGAGGTGACTAAACGGTGTGCAGCGCCGTGCAGCTCCTGGAGGCATGAGTACGAGAGAGAAGGTCTCTGGACGGAGTCAAGGTGATCTCCACGGGGAACCAGACAGAGTAGGAGGAGGTCAGACTGTGGCTCCGAGGGTGAGGAAGGCTGTGTGGGCACACGCGCAGCTGTCATGCTGGGGTTTCAGAAGAACAGTCGAAGGACAGCCAAAAACTAGTAGAAATGATTCTCTGCAGGGAGAGAGGAGGAGGTCAGTGAACTCCACACAGTGAAACAGTGATTACTTCAAGTGACTCGATCACAGTATTTTGATTCTTCATTGTCACTGGGATATATACTGAGGACACAAAGATCTCAGCCTACTGAATATGGTTTCATGGTTAATTTCAAAAAACTACCTTGATATCATCACTATTATTAAAAGTATATTTTAGGATAAAACAGTTTAGAAATGAGGTAATCTTGTTAGAACCTAGTAATCTTAAATATCACATAGAAACTTTAAATGATTGAGCACCTGGGTGGCTCAGTTGGTTAAGCGTCTGCCTTCGGCTCAGGTCATGATCCTGGAGTCCCTGGATCGAGTCCTGCATCGGGCTCCCTGCTCAGCAGGGAGTCTGCTTCTCCCTCTGACCCTCCCCCCTCTCAT
Organism: Halichoerus grypus; assembly: GCF_964656455.1. Classification (NCBI taxonomy): domain Eukaryota; kingdom Metazoa; phylum Chordata; class Mammalia; order Carnivora; family Phocidae; genus Halichoerus; species Halichoerus grypus. The sequence goes on from NC_135715.1 coordinate 190,088,824, forward strand.
GTACTCGCTCTCTCTCATTCTCTCTCTCTCAAATAAATAAAATCTTCAAAAAAAAAAAAAAAAACCTTAAATGATTTATTTTTCTTTCTAAATAATAAATCGTTCCTGGCTCTGTCCAACTAAAAAGGTCTAGAGTAATTACAACCCAGCACCACTGAGAACCAATAGTGCCCAGATTGTGGTCTCTAAACTTGTTTCAACTAAGCGGAATCAGAACTTATTTTCAAAGTAGGTACAAATTGGGGCGCCCAGTGACTCAATCGTTATGCGTCTGCCGTCGGCTAAGGTCATGATCTCAGGGTCCTGGGATCAAGCCGTGTGTTGAGCTCCCTGCTCAGTAGGCCTGCTTCTCCCTCTCCCACTCCCCCTGCTTGTGTTCCCTCTCTCGCTGTGTCTCTCTCTGTCAAATAAATCTTTAAAAAAAAAAAAAAGTAGGGACAAGTCTGGGGAAATAATTGTACAGGTTGATCCCCAGTACAAGATGTCCCAGGTTCAGGAATGTTTCAGAGTCTCATAGGGTTCTTTCAGAAGTTCATAGAAGCTGACTTGAAGGAGCTCCCATCGGTCAAACATGAGACAAATTGAGCATGAAAAATCTGTGTGTCTATATTTTTAATCCCAAGTTCATAATTACAATACTAAGATAACCTCATCATTGTACAAGAAATTCGGGATGTGCTTGATTCCATCTTCCCCGTATTTATTTATCAGTCTTAAGAATAAATGAATTGATGCCCTAGTGATGTCCAAAGTAACAAAATTGAACCTGCGAAGTAATCAAACAACTGGTGGTAGAAAATTCTTTCTAGAAGGATTCCACCTAGTGCAGATAGAAGTAGAAAATCTGTACTTTGTAGTACTTTGCCTCAAGGATCTAGGAAGGAAGCATCAGTGGCTCCTTGGACCACAGGCTGAGAAAACGAGAGCATATAGCCAGCCCATCCCTGTGCCCTGACACCTGCTGAGACTCCCACCTGCATGCAGGTCTAGCCCGACGGCAGCCTGCGTTTGATGCACTGACTGCAACTGCCGTGTTTGCTCTGGGGCTTACCCTGACAACGCCACAGGGGTTGCCCACACAAACCTGGGTAAGGGGGAGCTAGCCCCTGAGCAGCCCTTCAGCAGATGGAGGCCTGATCCAGGGAATAACACTGCCTTCCATGTCTTGAGAAGACAGTTTCAGGTCTGGAATTCTAGGCCTGGTTCCTGAAAAAAGACCACAGCCAGACTGAGCTGTGGTTGCCCATTGTGACCAGTGTGCAGTGGCGTGGATTGCTAGCTCCCCCTTCCTGTTTATCTCTACCCAGTGCCCCTCTGTGTTTCCTGGGATCGAGAGACTTGGCCCATCTGCACGTAAGTTGAAAGCACCTGAATCCATGTGTCCTTAACCTCACTCACGGGGGGACAAGTGAGCTTGCCAGGAGGGCACGGTAAGCATACAGCCTCCACCAGGAAGCTTTTTGTCAAACTCCCCTTCCCCAAAATGAATGTGAATCTAACCAAGGTTGTAGACTTAACTGCCCATTTCCATTAAATGTGGGTATTAGGTGAACAAGTTAAACACCCCACTAAGAAGCAATCAGCCTGATCTAGAATGTGGGGGATTTAACAGGACAAAAAAGTGAGTTTCCTTCAAAAATGAATGACCTGAGAAGAATCAGAGGGTGGTAGAGTTGGCAGTGAGCACCGGAAGATCTCTGCTCCTGGGTGGAAGAACTTTGAGGCCGACTCCAGTCGTCAAGAGCTACAAACAGGTGGCTGCGTGGGAAGAAACATGCTTACGGGCATCAAGGAGCTCCTCAAGAGACAAGGCCCGAGGGGTGCGTGTTGAAGGGAGCAGAGAACACAGGGGGCCTTATGGCGTGGCCTTCGGGGGGTGGCTGTGGGTCGGAGCCAGGTCCCTTGCTGGGGGCCTACCACCTGGGGGACTTGGGCATTTGAAAGGGCTAAACCACACAGCTGCTTACCCCTCAAGGCATCTGGTGAACTTTTAGTCTGCTTTGGGTAGGAAGAAATGAGGCCAAGTCCAAAAAAAACCTTTGGAAACAGCTTAGTTTTCCTCCGGTCTTGCTGTGCTGGGCTCCAGTTAACAGGTGGGGTGGCGGGGAGCGGGGTGCCTATCAGCAGAGAGCAGTTGAACAGTTAGTTAAGCTGCTGGAGGACAGGTCAGCGGAACATGTTCTAATGGAAACCGAAAGTAAACAACGGAACTTACTGGAAGCAGTGTTGGAGACACTGAGTCACAGCAAAGAGGTCTACGATGTGTGCAGTGGAAATCCAAGGAATAGAAAATAAAGCAGGAAGACAATCCTTGGAAGGACTGGCCAAGAACTTCCCGAGACTGATGAAAGAAATGAAGCCACAGGTTCAGAAATCTCAGAAAACCCCGCACAGGATGAATACAAAACAAAAACCCCTCACACCCTGACACCTGCTAGGAAAATACCAAAAGTGAAAGCAAACATATTAAAAGCATGGAGGGGGGTAACCGGGGAGGGGGGAGTAGCGGGGAATTTCTCTTCAGAAAAGCAACCGCAAAGCCAGAGGATAATAAAACGGCTTTTTTTTTTTTTTTTAAGTGTTGAAAGAAAAAAGTCCTGACTGCCATTAATGAGACACGCTCTTACTTTCGGCCCTCCTGTGTTAAGTTTAAAAGTTGGAGAAGGTACATCGGTGCAAACACCATCGAAAAGCAAGCAGGTGCCGCTTTGGTGATGGCACAGTCGGCCTGAAGGCGAGAAGCGCTCTCCGAGGTGGAGAAGCACGTTTTGTGGACAAGGTGTCCCATTGCTGCCCTGGGTTACCACAAACCTGATGGCTTCCAACAACACTGACAGCTGGTAGTTGAGGAGTGTGAGCTGGGTCTGTCTGGGCCAGCGGCAGGTGTCAACAGGACTGCTGCCTTCCCATCCGGAGGCCCCGGGGACAGTCTGTTTCCTCGCCCCGTCCAGCTTCCACAGGCCGCCCGCACACCTTGGCTCCTGGCCTTGCTTCCATTTTCACAACCAGCAGTGCTGGGCCAGGTCCTTTTCACGCTGCCACCCTCCGGGGCTCACCTCTGCCTCCCCCTTGCACAAAAGACCCCTGTGATTATGTTGGTCCCACCTGGCAATCCAGGACAAGCTCCCTATTTTAAGATAGGCTGATGAGTGACCTTTCTTCTGTCTGCTCTCTTAATTTCCCTTTCATGTGACTGAACGTATTCACGGGTTCCAGGGATTCGGACATCTGCATCTTTGGGGACCATTAATCTTCCCAGTACAGTAGACAACAGGACTATGTGATTCTAAATCTATAAAAAATGAAATATAATAAAAGTTAACAACTGAGAGTCATCTACAGTTGGGGCATTGGGGTGGGAGGCACCCTACCAGACATTAACACATAATCTAAAGCCCCTTATTAAAGCATCATGGCACGAGCATGAACAGTAGCTAGAGGAATAAACTAGAGAGATGAGAAATAGACTCGAATACATACAGGAATGTACCTACCGTATGATTCAGATGGCATCTCAGGTCACTGAGGTTAAGGTGGACTTTTAAAGATTTTATTTATTTAAGAGAGAGAATGAGATAGAGCATGAAAGGGGGGAGGGTCAGAGGGAGAGGCAGACTCCTTGCTGAGCAGGGAGCCCGATGCGGGACTTGATCCCGGGACTCCAGGATCATGACCTGAGCCGAAGGCAGTCGCCCAACCAACTGAGCCACCCAGGCGCCCTAAGGTGGACTTTTAAACAAATGGCTCTGGGAAAATTGATTAGCCTTTGGAAAAATAAATCCATTAGAATAAAATCCAGATAGATCAGGGATCTTAATGTGAAAGAATGAAACCATGCCAGTCCTAGAACTTGGGCAAAGGAAAGGCTTCTGTGTCTCAGAATTCTAGCTGTTGAAGAGTCCAATTTGACTACTTACAAATGTTGCAAATTATAAAGATACTCAAACAGCAACAGAGACAGAAACCGAAGGTAAATATAGAGAACAAACTGGGGTTGCCAGAAGAGAAGGGTTTGGGGACAGGGAGTGGGTGGGATAGCTGAAGGGGATTGAAAAGTCCAGACTTCCAGGGACGCCTGGCGGGCTCAGTCAGGTAAGCGTCTGATTCTTGATTTCGGCTCAGGTCATGATCTCGGGGTTGTGAGATCGAGCCCCGTGTCAGGCTCTGTGCTGGGTGTGGAGCCTGCTTGTGATTCTCCCTCTCCCTCCCCCGCTCGCTCTCAAAAAAGTACAAACTTCCAGTTATAAGTAAGTCCTGGAGATGAAGAGTACAGCATAGGTAATACAGTCAGTAATATTGCAATAATGTGTGGGGACAGGTGGGGCCGTGCTCATCCTGGTGAGCACCATGTAGTGTACGGAACTGCTGAGTCCCTGTGTTGTGCACCTGAAACATACAACACCGCACGTCATCTGTACCTCAATTAAAAAATTTTAAAAAGACATCTGAGAACTGACAAAATATTTACAACATAAAGGGCTGGTAATATTCCTCATATATAAAGAATTCTTAAAAATTGAGGGAATTACGGGCACCTGGGTGGCTCAGTCAGTTAAGTGTCTGCCCTTCGGCTGGGGTCGTGATCTCAGGGTCCTGGGATCGGGCCCCACATCAGGCTCTCTGTTCAGTGGGGAGTCAGCTTCTCCCTCTCCCTCTGTTCCTCTCCCCAGCTTGTGCTCATTCTCTCTCTCTCAAAATACCTTTTTTTTAAATTTTTTAAATTTTATTATGTTATGTTAGTCACCATACAATACATCATTAGTTTTTGATGTGGTGATCCACGATCCATTGTTTTCGTATAACACCCAGTGCTCCATGCAGTACGTGCCCTCCTTAATACCCATCACCAGGCTAACCAATTCCCCTCCCTCCTCCCCTCTAAAACCCTGTTTGTTTCTCAGGTCCATAGTCCCTCATGGTTCGTCTCCCTCTGATTCCCCCCCCGCTTCATTTTTCCCTTCCTTCTCCTAATGTCCTCCATGCTATTCCTTATGTTCCACAAATAAGTGAAACCATATAATTGACTTTCTCTGCTTGACTTATTTCACTTAGCATAATCTCCTCCAGTCCCATCCATGTTGATGTAAAAGTGGGGTATTCATCCTTTCTGATGGCTAAGTAATATTCCATTGTATTTATGGACCACATCTTCTTTATCCATTCATCTGTTGAAGGACATCTTGGCTCTTTCCACAGTTTGGCTATTGCAGACATTGCTGCTATGAACATTGGGGTGCATATGGCCCTCTTTTCTTTTCACTACATCTGTGTCTTTGGGGTAAATACCCAGGAGTACAATTGCTGGGTCATAGGGTAGCTCTATTTTTAATTTTTTGAGGCAGCTCCACACTGTTTTCCAAAGTGGCTGTACCAACTTGCATTCCCACCAACAGTGTAAGAGGGTTCCCCTTTCTCCACAACCTCTCCAACATTTGTTGTTTCTTGCCTTGTCAATTTTTGCCATTCTAACTGGTGTAAGGTGGTATCTCATTGTGGTTTTGATTTGGATTTCCCTGATGGCTAATGATGATGAACATTTTTTCATGTGTCTGTTAGCCATTTGTACGTCTTCTTTAGAGAAGTGTCTGTTCATGTCTTCTGCCCATTTTTGGACTTGATTATTTGTTTTTTGGGTGTTGAGTTTGAGAAGTTCTTTATAGATCTTGGATACCAGCCCTTTATCTGTAGTGTCATTTGCAAATATCTTCTCCCATCCTGTGGGTTGCCTCTTTGTTTTGTTGACTCTTTCCTTTGCTGTGCAGAAGCTTTTTATCTTGATGAAGTCCCAAAAGTTCATTTTTGCTTTTGTTTCACTAGCTTTTAGAGATGTATCTTGAAAGAAGTTGCTGTGGGCGATGTCAAAGAGGTTACTGCCTATGTTCTCCTCTAGGATTTTGATGGATTCCTGTCTCACGTTGAAGTCTTTCATCCATTTTGAGTTTATCTTTGTGTATGGTGTTAGAGAATGGTTGAGTTTCATTCTTCTGCATGTGGCTGTCCAATTTTCCCAGCACCATTTATTGAAGAGACTGTCTTTTTTCCATTGCATGTTTTTTCCTGCTTTGTCGAAGATTATTTGAAAATATCTTAAAAAATAATTGAGGGAATTAAAAAAAAAAAACAATAGAAAAAAATGACAAAAGACATGAACAGATAGTTCACAAAAATTTACAAAGTGGCTTTTAAACATGAAAAGATGTTCAACTTCATTTATAATAGGAGAAATGGGAGTTTAAAATAACACTGAATTTGTATTTGTGAGCCTTGGGAGTGGCAGAACCTCAAGAGTGTAACAATGTTTTCTGTCATCAAACTCAGGAAATTGATTCTCCTATGCTCTTTGTTGGTGGGAGTGCAAGTTGGGACGTCCATGTAGAGAGGAGTTTGGCGATATCTAAGAACAACATATACATATGCTTTGTATCCCCCACAATCCAGCTGTTAGGAGTTTATCCTGAAGATTCAACCCCACAATTTAAAAAATGCATATATACAAGGTTATTTATTGCAGCATTATTCCTGATAGGCAAATACTGGGAATAATCCAAACACTTATACACAAGGGAATGAGTAAATGATGCTACGTCCAGGCTACTGGCTGTTTTTGAAAAGAGGGTTTTATTGGGATACAGCCATGTCCGTGTATTTATGTATTGTCTGTAGCTGCTTTCACACCACAAAGCAAAATTGAGTAGTTGTGACCGCTGTCCTGCAAAGGGTAAAATACTCTGTCTGACCCTTTACAGAAAATTTCCCAACTTTTATATTAGATAACTTTGTTTCGACATTAATCTCCTTGATTTTGTTGATTTTACTGTGGTTATGGAAGAGGACGTCCTTGTTTTCAGAAAATAAGCTTACTTAGAAAATAAAATATATGTAAGCATTATTTATATCTACGTATGTATGTACTTGTCACTAGTATTAGAGTGATTTTTATAAGATGGAAACCTCTCCAACATTTGTTGTTTCTTGCCTTGTCAATTTTTGCCATTCTAACTGGTGTAAGGTGGTATCTCATTGTGGTTTTGATTTGGATTTCCCTGATGGCTAATGATGATGAACATTTTTTCTCCTTTCTCCACATCCTCACTAACATCTGCCGTGCCCTGACTTGTTAATTTTAGCCATTCTGACTGGTGTGAGGTGGTATTTCATTGAGGTTTTGATTTGGATTTCCCTGATGCCAGCGATGTTGAGCACTTTATCATGTGTCTGTTGGCCATTTGGATGTCTTCTTTGGAAAAATGTCTGTTCAGTGAGAGCACCAAATTCTCAAAATTGTTTTGCCCCCATACTGTATACTATGGAATACATTCATTACATAATTTTTTCAAATTTTCTTTGTCTTTCATGAATTTGGTATTCCTGAGGGCCAGCCAGTTATTTTTTTAGATGTCCCTCTTTTGGGGTTTGTCTGTTGCTTCTTTGTTATTAGATTCAAGATATACATTTTTTTAAAAAGATTTTATTTATTTTAGAGAGAGAGAATGTGCGAATGGGGGCAGGGGTAGAGGGAGAGGGAGAGAATCTCAAGCAGACTCCCCACTGATGGAGCCCAATGTGGGGCTCTATCTCATGACGCTGAGATCATGACCTGAGCAGAAACCAAGAGTCAGACACTTAACCAACTGAGCCATCCAGGCGCCCCAGTATATACATTTTTGACATGAATACCACAGAAGTGATGTTGTGCTCTCTTCGGTTTTGTATCAGGCACATGACAGTGGAAGTCCCTACATCCTTTAGTGGAGAATGCTTCTAGAAACAATGATGAGGGCTGGTTGTGCACTTTGCTGGGGGGGTGTCCTTGCTCCATGCTATCTCAGTGGCTGGAACTAGGAGATATATCTGTGTGTGCAATTAATTATGTGTGTATTAGTGGTTCTTGAAAAGTCTCCTGAAGATTCTGATGCTCCCTGTCTCTAATTGGGAATTGTTAAGTTAGAGCCATCTAAAAACAAAATGCCTCCAAACTTATGAACTATTATTGCCCACTATGAAAATCCTAAATCACTGAAGTGTTCAAAAAGGAAGAAAGTTACAGATTGATCGTGGACTTTAAAAGTGCATGTTAAAATCTAGGGTGAGCCATCTGTTTCCACCAACATGCTTAACTAAATAGAGAAAACCTCTCAGTCTAGAACAACTAAAATGCTGTTTCGAGTATTACAATTTTTTTTTTCTGCTGAAATACATTTCAGGTTTCTTTTTTTTAATTTTATTTTATTAGGTTATGTTAATCACCATACATTACATCATTAGTTTTTGATGTAGTGTTCTATGATTCATTGTTTGCATGTAACACCCAGTGCTCCATTCAATAGGTACCCTCTTTAATACCCATCACCGGGCTAACACATCCTCCCACCCCCCTCCCCTCTAGAACCCTCAGTTTGTTTCTCAGAGTCCATAGTCTCTCATGGTTCATCTCCCCTCCAATTCCCCCCCCTTTATTTTTTCCTTCCTACTATCTTCTTCTTCTTTTTTTTTTTTTAAAACCTATAATGTATTATTTGTTTCAGGGATACAGGTCTGTGATTCATCCATCTTACACAATTCACAGTGCTCACCATAGCACATACCCTCCCCAATGTCTATCGCCCAGCCACCCCATCCCTCCCACCCCCACCACTCCAGCAACCTTCAGTTTGCTTCCTGAGATTAAGAATTCCTCATATCAGTGAGATCATATGATACATGTCTTTCTCTGATTGACTTATTTCGCTTAGCATAATACCCTCCAGTTCCATCCATGTCATTGCAAATGGCAAGATTTTGGGTTTTTTGATGGCTGCATAATATTCCATTGTATATATATACTGCATCTTCTTTATCCATTCATCTGTTGATGGACATCTAGGCTCTTTCCATAGTTTGGCTATTGTGGATATTGCTGCTATAAACATTGGGGTGCAGGTGCCCCTTCGGATCCCTACATTTGTATCTTTGGGGTAAATACCCAGTAGTGCAATTGCTGGGTCATACGGTAGCTCTAGTTTCAACTTTTTGAAGAACCTCCGTACTGTTTTCCAGAGTGGCTGCATCAGCTTGCATTCCCACCAACAGTGTAGGAGAGTTCTCCTTTCTCCACATCCTCACTAACATCTGCCGTGCCCTGACTTGTTAATTTTAGCCATTCTGACTGGTGTGAGGTGGTATTTCATTGAGGTTTTGATTTGGATTTCCCTGATGCCAGCGATGTTGAGCACTTTATCATGTGTCTGTTGGCCATTTGGATGTCTTCTTTGGAAAAATGTCTGTTCATGTCTTCTGCCCGTTTCTTGATTGGATTATTTGTTCTTTGGGTGTTGAGTTTGATAAGTTCTTTATAGATTTTGGATACTAGCCCTTTATCTGATATGTCATTTACAAATATCTTCTCCCATTCTGTTTTTGGTTTTGTTTACTGTTTCCTTTGCTGTGCAAAAGCTTTTTATCTTGATGAAGTCCCAATAGTTCATTTTTGCCCTTGCTTCCCTTGCCTTTGATGATGTTTCTAGGAAGAAGTTGCTGTGGCTGAGGTCGAAGAGATTGCTGCCTGTGTTCTCCTCTAGGATTTTGATGGACTCCTGTCTCACATTTAAGTCTTTCAACCATTTGGAGTCTATTTTTGTGTATGGTGTAAGGAAATGGTCCAGTTTCATTCCTCTGCATGTGGCTGTCCAATTTTCCCAACACCATTTGTTGAAGAGACTTTTTTTTTTTTGCTTTGTCAAAGATTAGTTGGCCATAGAGTTGAGGGTCCATTTCTGGGCTCTCTATTCTGTTCCATTGATCTATGTGTCTGTTTTTGTGCCCGTACCATACTGTCTTGATGATTACAGCTTTGTAATTATAAGAACGTATTATAAGCAACTATATGCCAGCAAATTAGATAATCTGGAAGAAATGGATGCATTCCTAGAGATGTATAAACTACCAAAACTGAACCAGGAAGAAATAGAAAATCTGAACAGACCCATAACCAGTAAGGAAATTGAAGCAATAATCAAAAATCTCCCAACAAACAAGAGCCCAGGGCCAGATGGCTTCCCAGGGGAATTCTACCAAACATTTAAAGAAGAATTAATACCTATTCTTCTGAAACTGTTCCAAAAAATAGAAATGGAAGGAAAACTTCCAAACTCATTCTATGAGGCCAGCATTACCTTGATCCCCAAATCAGATAAAGACCCCATCAAAAAGGAGAATTACAGACCAATATCCCTGATGAACATGGATGCAAAAATTCTCACCAAAATACTAGCCAATAGGATCCAACAGTACATTAAAAGGATTATTCACCACGACCAAGTGGGATTTATCCCTGGGCTGCAAGGTTAGTTCAACACCCACAAATCAATCAATGTGATACAATACATTAATAAAAGAAAGAACAAGAACCATATGATCCTCTCAATAGATGCAGAAAAAGCATTTGACAAAGTATAGCATCCTGTCTTGATTATAACTCTTCAGAGTGTAAGGATAGAGGGTACATACCTCAATATCATAAAAGCCATCTATGAAAAACCCACAGTGAATATCATTCTCAATGGGGAAAAACTGAGAGCTTTCCCCCTAAGTTCAGGAACATGGCAGGGATGTCCACTATCACCACTGCTATTCAACATAGTATAGAAGTCCTAGCCACAGCAGTCAGACAACAAATAGAAATAAAAGGCATCTGAATTGGCAAAGCAGAAGTCAAACTCTCACTCTTTGCAGATGATATGATACCTTATGTGGAAAACCCAAAAGGCTCCCCCCAAAACTGCTAGAACTCATACAGGAATTCAGTAAAGTGGCAGGATATAAAATCAATGCACAGAAATCAGTTGCATTTATATACACCAACAACAAGACAGAAGAAAGAGAAATCAAGGAGTGGATCCCATTTACAATTGCACCCAAAACCATAAGATACTAGGAATAAATCTAACCAAAGAGGCAAAGAATCTGTACTCAGAAAACTATAAAATACTCATGAAAGAAATTGAGGAAGACACAAAGAAATGGAAAACCTTTCCATGCTCATGGATTGGAAGAATAAATATTGTGAAGATGTCAATGCTACCTAGAGCAATCTACACATTTAAGGCAATCCCTATCAAAATACAATCAACTTTTCAGATGAATGGATAAAGAAGATGTGGTATATATATACAATGGAATATTATGCAGCCATCAAAAGGAATAAGATCTTGCCATTTGCAACGACACGGATAGAACTGGAGGGTATTATGCTGAGCGAAATAAGTCAAGCAGAGAAAGACATGTATCATATGACCTCACTGATATGAGGAATTCTTAATCTCAGGAAACAAACTGAGGGTTGCTGGAGTGGGGGGTGGGGTGGGAGGGATGGGGTGACTGGATGATGGACACTGGGGAGGGTATGTGTTCTGGTAAGCGCTGTGAATTGTGCAAGACTGTTGAATCTCAGATCTGTACCTCTGAAACAAATAATGCAATATATGTTAAGAAAGAAAAAAAGAAGAAGAAGAATGTAGCAGGAGGGGAAGAATGAAGGGGGGGAAATCAGAGGGGGAGAAGAACCATGAGAGACAATGGACTCTGAAAAACAAACTGAGGGTTCTAGAGGGGAGGGGGGTGGGAGGATGGGTTAGCCTGGTGATGGGTATTGAGGAGGGCACGTTCTGCATGGAGCACTGGGTGTTATGCACAAACAATGAATCATGGAACACTATATCTAAAACTAATGATGTAATGTATGGGGATTAACATAACAATAAAAAAATTAAAAAAAAAATACAATCAACTTTTTTCAAAGAAATGGAACAAATAATCCTAAAATCTGTATGGAACCAGAAAAGACCCCAAATAGCCAGAGGAGTGTTGAAAAAGAAAAGCAAAGCTGGAGGCATCAAAATTCCAGAATTCAAGCTCTATTACAATTATTTTTTTAATATACAGTGTTGAGCTGGCAGAAAATAAGGGACATCACCAAAGGCCAGAAACAACTAATCTCCTGCTCTGGAAACTTCATTTGTTCTGGGGGCATCTGCCAATCCTGATGGCCTAGAAGCCAAATTACTTTGTGCCACTGATGTGAAGGAAGCAGGAGACAAAATGTAATGTTCGATTAGATGAGCAAGAACAGCAAACACACATAAAGTAGAACACCTTAAAGACAGCACCCTCAAAGGACTGACTAGAGAAAAATCCTATCACAGAAGGAGCTGCTGCCAGGGAGCAGGTAAGAATGGGGGTTGTGAGTGCCCAAGTCTGTCTAAAGGGCATTTGATAGTTCCTCCCAGAAGCTGGCAGAAGAAATAGCAAATATCGGCAGGAATAAATTTAGCTCAAGGCCTGAATGAATTGCCACAGATGAGGTTCTGAGAAAGATGAATTCACAATCAAAAACTAAAATGCATACCATAAATATGCCATTATGAACAAGAATCAGCATAAACTAAAAACTAGGGGACTAAACCCCCAAAGACATTAGGTATCTAAATTATCATAAAATTTTAAATGTTTTATATGTTAAACTATGTTTAATATGTTAAGATGTGGTTATTTTATTAAACAATTTAAATTTATTAAATACTGTTTTTAAAATATTTTAAGGAAATCAAGGTATTGAAAGTATGAAGAATGAACAAGAGACATAAAAAAAATACCTGGCATATATGAAAAAGAACAAGAATCTCTCAAAAAGAAAAACATAATTATTAAAATTACAATCTCAGCAGATGGTCTATAGCTCAGTTCTGTCAGATCAGAAGACTTGTGGGTACAACAGTGAGTTGTCCCTCAATGAAAATGGGAAATTTGATATCAGGTCCAGGCAGGTCCAAGGGGTACAGAGAAATTACACAGGTGACCCAGACTTACGTAGCTCCTACCTCTATTGTACCAACTCAACTCATGGGTATAGTTTTATGGGAGGCTCCTTCTGACCGGCTGATGGAGGAGGCAAAAACCCAAGCCTGCCTCACAAATAGGTCACCTTGCTATGTTGATGCCAGCCAGAACTGCAGGGCTGCCACATTTCAAACCCCTTAGTGATGATCATAAAAGACAGCCGTGAGGGGAAATTCTCCCAGTGGGCACATTTTTGAGCAGTGCATTTGGCCACGCACTTGGAAAGAAGAAGAAGCCTGCAGTAAAGACTTTACAACAGCGACACATGGCTAGGCTGGTTGGTCTGGGGCCCGAAAGGAGCAAAATTGGAAAATTGGAGATGAAGAAATCTGAGAAAGAGATACAAGGCTGGATTTAAGGGAATGAACGCATAGCAAATACATCTCTGGGTTTCACGTTAATGTCCACCAGAGAGCACCCAACAGAGAGGACAGGACAATCCTTACTACCAAGTGGACAAGATCATTTTTCTTTGGATATCAGCCAGGCTCTCTTCAGTCACCCCAGTGCTGGCACACTGGGCCCATAAATGGAGTGGCCTTAGTGGCTGGGATGGAGGACATGCTTGGGCTGGGCGGCATGGGTTCCCTGCCACCGACGTTGATCCCACTGTTTGCTGTCCTGGCATTGGCAGAATGTGATATGGAAGCATTACTAATGGCACCATTCCTGAAAGAAATCAGATAACCAGATGGTAGCAAGCTGATTACCTTGGCCCCTTCCACCCTGGAAAGGCCAGTGTTGCATCCTTCCTGGGAATGACATCTACTCAGGTATGCATTTGCCTTCCATCTGCATGACGTTTCTCCAGCACCACCTTCAAAGAACACATAAAATATCTACTGACCACGAATCCTACAGAACTTTGCCTAGTCTAAGGGACCCATTGTATGAAAAAGGAGAAGATGTGACAACAGGTACGTGACCATGTGATCCATTGATTTTAAGTTATTTCATTGATTCTAAATCCTTACCCAAAGTATCTAACAAATAGAACAGTGGCATGTCCTGTTCAAGGCTCAGTGGACATGCCAGCTTCATGACGGCTACTTGGTGACTAGGATGCTTCCTACCAAGATGCAGAATATTCACCGGACCAAACCACAGCTAATATGAGGTTGTGTCCCCAGGAGCTGGGGGGCAGGGGCCTGAGGACAAAGCATGGTCAGATGTCCTCACCCCGACTCCAAGAGATCTATTTATGGAATTTCTGCTCTTTACCTAAGGTTATAAAGAACATTATTTGGCAGGTTAAACTCTGAGTAATGACCCACCACTGATAAGTGGACAGATATCTTACAGCCCTGTAAAATCAAAGTTGTATTCCCTGGGAGAGCCCAGTGAGGTCACCCGGGCTTATGAGAGAAATTGTCCAGCAACACAGCTGCAATCCCTTTGTCATGCTTTGGATAAGTAATCTCTGACATGTTCTAGAAGGAATGCTATCCAGCATGAGGAGAAAAGATGGGGTGGGGATGGTATCTTCAGATACTGGACGGTCATGTGGATGGGTGTTGTTTATTGCTTCCAAATCAGGAGAAGGTTAGAAAAGGCTAGATTTGACTCAACACAAAGAAGAGCTTTCTAACTGTCCAGACCAGCACTGTCCAATAGAAGTAGAAGGTGAGTCACATATATGACTTTAAATTTTTCCAGTAGCCACAATAAAAAAGTGAAAAAGGAAAACAGATGACGCTAATTTTAACAACACAGCTTATTCAGCCCAGTCCAAAGTATTATCAGCTCAATGTCTCATCAGTATCAAAAGTACGAATGAGATATTTTGCATTCTTCCACGCTAAGTCTTGAAACCCCATGTGGATTTTACACTTAGAGCACAGTTCCATTTGGACTAGGCCCCTTCCAAGCGCTCACTGGCCATGTGCGACTGGAGAGTATTGGACAGCAGGGGTCGGGATTGTCTCAGAGACAGAGAGAGTCCTATCAGTCAGATATGATGGAAACCAAGTTAAATAACCCCCATCAAGGATACGTGGAGGAATGCCCATACACTGATTATGTTAGGAACGGTTTCCTGGTCTCCCCTCCCCCTTACCTCATCTCCACCTGACAGCATCCATCCACTCCACTCCCATCCACCCAGATGAGAGCAGTCAGGACTCCTATGCTCTCCGGGAGAGATTAACAGTTTTCCTGGAACCCCCTCGCTTTCTGTGTGTTTGGGGATTCTTTAAAACAACCTGCAGTTAAACTCTGCATGGAGAAGCAGGGGGAGCAAAGGCATCTATGGACTCTTGGCTGGAGGAGCTCATGCGCTGGAGTAGGTACGTCCTTGCTAGCAAGTGCTATGCTTAGCTTCCTCTTCCTTGAGGACCACTGATAACAGTGCACTGCGAGGAAGACGAAGTTTGCCTTTTTGATGGAGTTAGTAACCCTGATTATTACTAATCTGATCCTTTTTTTTTTTTTTTTACCATTAAGCAAAGTTAATAACTTTCCTCTGATTTTGTCGCTTCTCAAAGTAAAGGAAGCTTTCAGACTGTAGTGAAAAAGACATGGCAGTTTTATCTAACTATCAAAAGACAAGCTAAAACCAACGTGGAAATTTCCTTGGTTTGAATGACTGACAGAGTCTCCTGGATCAGTTGAGACAGTGAGAAATGTGGAGTTCTTCGGACATATTTTCAAGAAACAAATGAACTTTAATGATCACATTGTGTGCACACACCTGATGAGAGTCTGTGCATCCTGGATATGAATCATGATTTTTCTCCTGGGTGGAGCTGTCGGAAAAGGTTTCATTCTGAATAAAAGGGGAACCAGGCCATTTTCCACTTGTGAGTCACATGACGGGGGGAATCGCCAAAAAACCATTTTGATTTAATAATATTCTCCTGATTATCTCCCTGTGTCTAGTCTCTAAGAAGAGCAACTCAGGACAGCCAGCAAAATGCTCTGTGGGTAATAATCCATACAGTGATAAAAACCTATTTGCAGGTATCCCCTGTGAATTAAATAACATAATTTAAAAACTGGATTATGTTGGTTGTGAGGTTGGCACTGAATGATGTCAAAGGAGAATGGTCCAAGAAATTCCAAATCCATCTGGTAGCCTTAAGCCTGTTGGATGCCTTCCGTTAAAATCTAGATTTCTAGCAGACTGCTACACAGGATTTTGAGCCCATTGCCCCATAAACAAAGAATGTGGATGGAAATATGGGGATGTGTCCTCAGCTGCCTTAGTTTTGCTGAGGCACTTTAATATGGACCTATTTCAAAAGATGAGGAGGCTTTAGTTTTAACCATTGTCTTACATTATCAACACTATCTCGGCTAAACGTTTGTTTTTATGCTGTGTCTGATGTCTTTCATGTGACCAGAGGTGCTGGATGTGGGAATCTGTGCTGGGTAGCTCTTCCCTCCCTCAAGCTAGCAAAGGCTCTGACAAGGAGAACCAAACATGCAGGCTTAACCCTGGGTTTTGGAACCCTCCTGAGTTGGGCAATCTATAGCAAATGGTTTAGCCAGACACCTGCTTGATTCTTACTCTCCCCTGTCACTTGGTTTTCTATTTGTTTGAAATATGCTACTTGCTATTGGGTCATTCTTACCACTCCATTCTTTGAATATCAGGTCACTATCACTGCTGGCTAATGACACAGTCCCCACAGAGAAATATGTCTTCTTAAAGGCTGGGGAAAGTGCCACTGGTTATTAGATATTTTGCAAGAGAAGTTTTGTTTTCTTGGTTTTTATTTTTATTTTTTGATTGGTCCTTGAGATGCCAGTCCTTTTGTCATAAGAGGAATGGATGAGGGTTTTTTATTGTTATGTTAATCACCATACATTACATCATTAGTTTTAGATGTAGTGTTCCATGATTCATTGTTTGTACATAACACCCAGCGCTCCATGCAGAACGTGCCTTCTTTAATACCCATCACCAGGCTAACCCATCCTCCCACCCCCCTCCCGTCTAGAACCCTCAGTTTGTTTTTCAGAGTCCATCGTCTCTCATGGTTCTTCTCCCCCTCCGATTTCCCCCCCTTCATTCTTCCCCTCCTGCTATCTTCTTCTTCTTTTTTTCTTAACATATATTGCATTATTTGTTTCAGAGGTACAGATCTGTGATTCAACAGTCTTGCACAATTCACAGCGCTCACCATAGCACATACCCTCCCTAATGTCTATCACCCAGCCACCCCATCCCTCCCACCCCACCCCCCACTCCAGCAACCCTCAGTTTGTTTCCTGAGATTAAGAATTCCTCATATCAGTGAGGTCATATGATACATGTCTTTCTCTGATTGACTTATTTCGCTCAGCATAACACCCTCCAGTTCCATCCACATCATTGCAAATGGCAAGATCTCATTCCTTTTGATGGCTGCATAATATTCCATTGTATATATATACCACATCTTCTTTATCCATTCATCTGTCAATGGACATCTTGGCTCTTTCCACAGTTTGGCTATTGTGGACATTGCTGCTATAAACATTGGGGTGCATGTACCCCTTCGGATCCCTACATTTGTATCTTTGGGGTAAATACCCAGTAGTGCAATTCCTGGATCGTATGGTAGCTCTATTTTCAACTTCAACTTTTTGAGGAACCTCCATACTGTTTTCCTGGTTGCACCAGCTTGCATTCCCACCAACAGTGTAGGAGGGTTCCCCTTTCTCCGCATCCCTGCCAACATCTGTCATTTCCTGACTTGTTAATTTTAGCCATTCTGACTGGTGTGAGGTGGTATCTCATTGAGGTTTTGATTTGGATTTCCCTGATGCCAAGCGATATTGAACACTTTTTCATGTGTCTGTTGGCCGTTTGGATGTCTTCTCTAGAAAAATGTCTGTTCATGTCTTCTGCCCATTTCTTGATTGGATTCTTTTTCTTTGGGTGTTGAGTTTGATAAGTTCTTTGTAGATTTTGGATACTAGCCCTTTATCTGATATGTCATTTGCAAATATCTTCTCCCATTCTGTCGGTTGTCTTTTGGTTTTGTTGACCGTTTCTTTTGCTGTGCAAAAGCTTTTTATCTTGATGAAGTCCCAATAGTTCATTTTTGCCCTTGCTTCCCTTGCCTTTGGTGATGTTTCTAGGAAGAAGTTGCTGCGGCTGAGGTCGAAGAGGTTGCTGCCTGTGTTCTCCTTTAGGATTTTGATGGACTCCTGTCTCACATTTAGGTCTTTCAACCATTTGGAGTCTATTTTTGTGTATGGTGTAAGGAAATGGTCCAGTTTCATTCTTCTGCATGTGGCTGTCCAATTTTCCCAACACCATTTGTTGAAGAGACTGTCTTTTTTCCATTGGACATTCTTTCCTGCTTTGTCAAAGATTAGTTGGCCATGGAGTTGAGGGTCCATTTCTGGGCTCTCTATTCTGTTCCATTGATCTATGTGTCTGTTTTTGTGCCAGTACCATACTGTCTTGATGATGACAGCTTTGTAATAGAGCTGGAAGTCCGGAATTGTGATGCCACCAGCTTTGCTTTTCTTTTTCAACATTCCTCTGGCTATTCGGGGTCTTTTCTGGTTCCATACAAAGTTTAGGATTATTTGTTCGAATGGATGAGTTTACTAAGACTTGCAAGATAGAAAAATCTGTGGTGAATTTGGAGCTGAATTCTTAATAATTGGAGAAAGAAATTAAAAGGTCCAGCCAAGGTGTAATTTTTTTGGGCGTGGGTGTTGTCACACCCTTGTAATTCATCAGTTTAGAAGATCAAATCCAAATGTATGCTAAATTTAAAAAAATGAAATAGACAAAATCTAATCAAATTATCCTGGCCATTTGCTGAGAATGAGAGAACCTGCAGAGTCAGCATCCAGGAACTCCAGCTGGAGGCTGATTAATGGCATAGCCCCTCTGTGGAGATGATGATGGTCTTAGCTCCTGTCCTGGGCAGCATCATCAGGGACAGGCTACGTGGCCTTGCCCATTCAAAGTGTGTGGCCCTGCCTTTGATTACAACACAGAATATAAAGACACCCAGCTCTCATCAGAAAATTAACTCTGAGTGCTCTGCTATCCAGGTTTTATCAGAGGCTCAGTTATGGAAAATAATATTCATGGAGAGTTTGCTAAAGCCCTTATTCTCAAAGTGTGTTCCCTGGGCCACACGGTGGGCATCGCCTGGGTGCTCCAGTCCCATGCAGTGTGCTTGTTCTGGGCTTTGCCCCTAGAAGACGTTCTGAGAAGGAGTCTTAGGACTGCCCCTGCGTGCTTGCTGCCTAAATATGGAGAAGGCTGCACCCCCCTATCACTGAATACCATCCCTACATGAGACCCCACCAGTGAGAAATTCCTCTCAGGTCTCCATGTCAGAGAGTGACTTGTGGACCCATATGACCATTGTCTCTGCCATTTTGCCTTGGCCTTTAGGGAGCTCAGAGCAGGATGCCAGCCCGCAGCTGGACTCGTGCTCTATTTACTCTCCACACACCCTGGGGGATTTACTATCCCCTCTATTTACTGTCCACACACCCTGCTTTTTTTTTTTTTAAACCTAATTGTCTTTATTCTGAATGAATTTCTGTAAATACCCTCCATATTTTTTTTCTAGAACAAGTGGGAAAATGCATTAATAAGTTCATGTCAATGAAAATTAATAGTCTTTTCTGATGGTGACATTTCCTCAGTTGATAAAGGAAGCCTTCATGATATTTTTTTTGAAGAACTGTTTACCAGATTTCTTGACCCCAGCATCTGGCCTTCATGTCCCCCTTGGCAGGAGCCAGCAGTAAAAGTGCTTGTGATAATGCGCCCTTCTGTTTTCAGCAGGGGAAGACAGACTCCAACTCTCAGAATTCATTTCGGTTTTTGCCTGTGTATTTCGTGTTTGTTTTCTTAGTTTATCACACCACCCTGCTCTCAATAATACATTGTTTCATCCCTACAAAACTATGGAGTTGACCTCTGTGTCTCCATTTTGTAAACAAGAAAAGTATGGCTTCAGCTCCCCCAAGTCCACACAGCGGTGTGATGGAGCCAGCAAGCCAGGGCCATCATCTTACCTACCACACCGACCTGACACAGAGGAAAGAGATAAAAGAATTTACCAGAGTCCTTCTGAGGTGCAAGATAATGATGATGGATTAGACAGGAAGTTCCCAGAGAAAACCGAGACATCTTGCAATCCTAAGTATCAAACGTCCAGATAAAGGAGCACATGCAAATACCTCAAAAATCTCTTATCTGCTTGACCCGGCCATGTTTCTCCTCATCATTTTTTTCTAAAGAAGTCATCTGAGATGTGTCTAAAGATTTTGGAGCGAGAATATTAGTTAGAAAATGAAAGTGATTTTGCAAGGGAAGAAATATATCGGTAGGCAGTGCTTAAGCAAAAACCTCCATCCTGACACTTGTTCTGAGGTTTGGCTGAGTGGTGCTGGACATGGCAGGGTCTTCTTCCTTCGGAGCTGGGCTTTGGGGTGAGCACGATGAGCAAGGACTGAAAGGAGCTCACGGTCCCAGAGTTCCAAAAGGTACTTCTGTGCTAAGTGGTTGGCGGCCATTCCTGCAGGAGAGCTCCCGGGTGTGGAAGAAACTCCCCGTCATGCCCAGCGCTGGCTGCAACTGTGAAGGGTTGCTTGGCTTTCAGGTGTGGGGACCCCGGGTCTCTCAGCGATCAAGCATGACCCTGTCAGACCTGAAAATCGGTGTTCTCCTCCCCTGTGTGTGAGATGATGCAGAAGGATCTCAGCGTTTTCTAGTCCCCGAAACATGGCTTCTAACAGCCATGGCTGGTTTTTACTCCCACTTCCAAAACCAGCTTTGGGAACACAGGGTTTCAGGGTTTCAGAAAAACAGCCTCGGAACCCAATGACTCCTCCGTGTGCTTTCCTGTTTGCAACTCCCCCGGACTCCTGATCACCCAGCAAGTTCCAGACGTCTGAAACGAGGCAAGCACATTTTGATGGTGGACCTCTCTAATTGAATTCATTCTTTGGCATTTACGAATCTGCTTGGAGTGGCAGAAAAGATGATTAGGGAAGACACCCGTTGCCTTAAACACCTTAAAAAGCAGAAGCACTTCTGCTTCAGTGCTACCTTCACTGCTCCAAGTTCGCCTGCCTCGGCGCCCCCCAGCCAGGACCAAGAGGCCTCCCCAGGCGTCCTCACACACCCCTGCTGCCCCGGCCTCCCGACCCTGGAACCCTGCTCTGCTGGGAAGCTGTCTTCCCTCGGGGACGTTGCTGCTGCTGTCACCCTGGCCTTGGCAGAGGGCCCTGGTCTACCCCTTCTCCCTCCTCCCTGGTCCCCCACGGCTCGGCGGAGACCCATCTACACGTCCTAGTAACATTTTGTTAAGAGTTCAAGGACAACAGCAGAAAAATGCCTACCAGAGCATGCCTTACGCTGCAGTGAGCGACCTGTTCTTGAAATCCCCGAAAGGCCTCCTGGCTGCCTACGTGTACTTCACAAGGTCTGGGAGACTGGAGTTTAAACGGCAGCCCATCCAGCAGTGCCGGGCCCAGCCCCACCTGCTCTGTTCACCCTCTCACCAGTATGTCCGAAGGGTGGGGCTCCAGCCCCGCTCAGACCACTCTGCACCCTCACAGGCCATCTCGTGCACAGGAAACTGGAACGTTCTTGCCACCCTCCCCCCACGCCCCCAGAGGTGCATCAGGAACCCAGGGCTGGGAGAGCATTGGGAAGCCACTGGTGACTTGCACAATCTACCTTCTCTCTCAGGGGCAGCTGTGGTTTGCTTTAATGCTTTCAGCCGAAAAACTGAATTTGGGGAGAACCTCTCTTCTGCTGAGAGAGGCCCCCAAGCTGCTGTTCCACATGTTGAAGGCCCTCTTGGGGCTGTTCTGTCATCTCTCCCCCAGGTGAGCCTGCAGATGAGTGGCAGCCTGGGCCCCCTTGTCTGAGCCCAGAACAGCTTCCTGTCCCAGAACACAGGAGAGACAGGGGGGCGCCCGCTCTTGTCCCAGAGCACGCGGGGGAGGGGGGCGCCCGCTCTTGTCCCAGAGCACGTGGGGAGGGGGGCGCCCGCTCTTGTCTCAGAGCACGCAGGGAGGGGGGCGCCCACTCTTATCCCAGAGCACGCGGGGGAGGGGGGCGCCCGCTCTTGTCCCGGAGCACATGAGAGACGGGGGGCCTGCTTGGAGCAAGAGCAGATACTTTTCCACCTAATTCAGAGGGTTTCAGATGCATGTTTGTTTGCGGATACAGCACTGCAAAATAGAGCTGGTGCACTGGAAGGATTTTTGAGGGAGTCGTGAACCCGCTTCCCTGTCTCCAGCAGGGCCTCCTCCCATGGAGCTTGGCTAAAACCAACCTTGATGTTATTCACTCCTGCTCTGCGCCCTCCCTCTCTTTGTCTCTATGGCCCACTGATCCTTCATTTATCAGAGCAGCCAGAAACCGGGACAGTGAGGACAAGGACCATTCGCGGACACCAGTGACTGTCACCACCGAGGTCCTCACCCTCCCTGTGCCTCTCTCCTGCCCGGACAGAAAACGCCTTCTCAGAGAGAATGATCATTCAGTTAACTTCAAAATAGATTTAGAAGCTTTGGCATTTACAAACCCACTCTGTAATTAGAAGCACAAATAATTGAAGGCTTTCCATTGTTCCATAGCATTGGAAAAATTAATTCAATTATTTTGTTGCCATTTTCTGTGTCTAGTGAACTAGTCTAGACAAAGATTGGGAGGGGCACTAAATGCTTTGTCTGTTTTCTAACATCGTAATAAGACTGTGAATTTTAACACACTAAAAACCCTTCATGTCAACCCGTGAAAAGGAATTTGAAGCACTTCAAAAATTGAGAATTGAAAATGCCCAAGCTCAGAAATGTACTTTCTCAGCATTTCAAGAAAAAGATAGAACTTGTTTTTTTTTTTTTTTCTAATTGACTAAAGTTTTCTACCAGTAAGAGGATTTTGTTTCCCTCAGGTTTGGTATGAACCTAGAGCTTCTCTGGTATTGTCCAAATTCAAGACGTGCTCCTACTCCAGATAAATACATTAACACACTGGTACCTGCCCACACGTACGGGGCACATCCATACATGCACAAGATTACCCACCGAATGCATGGCGGAAATACCAAAATTCCTTTCTCTCCCGGTCTTCCTCTCCCAACAGATTCTCTTCCTTTCCTGTGTACTCCTGCGTCTGCCCTCATCTGGGGGAGGGGCAGGGATGCAGCTGTGGATGGCCCGGGCGGCGGAGGGGTGGCTAGGGTGGGGGTGCAGCTGTGGATCTGCACCGGGGGACGGCTGGAGCCCGGCCTCAGGGTCTTAGCCCAGACCAGCGCACTCGGTTTCCCTCCTAGCCCCACCCGAGAGCTCCGGGCCTCAACTTCACTTTTAGGTGGATAAAGTGTTCCTGTGTGGACTTGGACTTTGAACCAGGGTCTACACACGGGCTGCAGGGGCTATGAAGGCCACACGGTTGTGTGCAATGATGGGAGCAGGACACGAGACTTCCCTCCACGCCTTAAGGGGACACAGGTGTGGATCTGCACCGGGGGACACCATTGCCAGCACCATCCCTCGGACCCCCCTTCCCTTCTTTCCCTTTCTGTCCCCACTCCCCCTCTTTTTTTTTTTAAGATTTTATTTATTTGAGATAGAGAGCAGGGAGGGGAGGCAGAGGAAGAGGGAGAATCTCCAGCAGACTCCCTGCTGAGTGTGGAGCCCGACGTGGGGCTCAATCCCATGACCCTGAGATCATGACCTGAGCTGAAACTAAGAGTCGGACGCCCAACCGACTGAGCCACCCAGGCGCCCCTCCGCTCCCCCTCTTTATGTCCCTGTCCCTCTCTTTGAAACTCGATTTCTGGCTTCAACCTCATCCTTCCTCTCCATTCCTGTTCTTTTTCTTTTGCTCTTGAACTGAAACCAAATATCGTAGAATTCGGTCTAAAAGACACTTTTCCTTAAACCATAGTCTCCAGCCACCGATAAAGGGGAAGCAGAGGTGTCCACATGAGTGGCCCTCACTTCCTTGGACAGCCCGTTGTCCCTGGGTCAGTGACCAGAGCTCAGGCGCGACCAGCCGGTGTCACATTCAAGTGAGTGGAGCCGCAGGCTGGGTTGCTCTTCTGTGGACTCCCACTTCTGACCAGCTGAAGGTTTTGTTTGTGGCTTCTGGAAGAAGAGTAAGGATGTGCAGTGGGTTACTGTATTCCCTGGGACGGCCTTGTCCCCTTGGACCTGTGCCCCCTGCGGGTCAGCACAAGGACGAGCGATGCCCGCCAAATTCATCCAGAATGCCTCAAAGTGGGGGGCAGCACCCTGCTTGGAAGTGGGAGACAGTGAGTGGCATCAGGGCGTGTGCAAATCAGTGGCTGCCAGCCCCTTTGAGACGCAGGTAAAACAAATCTAATTTCCTGCACATGTGGCAGCTAACACACTCTGCTTTCCTCTTGGCCTTACAAAAACACCGACACGCACCCGGAGAAGCAAATATGAAAAGCAGTGCTGTTACTGAGCCACTCCCTCTGGCCCTTATCCACGCCGCCTCAGATAGAGGCCCTCCAGAAGTTTTGGGAGGCCTCCTGATTTGCTAGTATCCTGTTTCCTGGGCTTTGGTGAAGTCCGCAGGAGCTGAAAACAGAACATTTCTGCAGCCCTCTGGGTTCTGAGCTCGGGACTGGGGGGTCGAGAGGCGGTGGGGGGCCCTTGGCAGCATCCGCTGCGGGCTGGGGGCGCCCTGACTCTAGGGGCCTCCGCATCCTGGGGCAGGGGATACCCGGCGGCTGCAGGCAAGCAGGTCACGCTGGTTTCCAGAGGGAGTCCCCCCCCCCCACCCCGGGCCGCATGCCCGCCTCCTCCTGAGTCTCTGCGCTAGGGTGCTCCTGCCCGGCTTTCCCAGCGCCTCGTGTCCCCACTGCCCAAGAAAACACCTGGCAGAAACCCAGCTTCTTGAAGTGGTCAAATAAACAAGAGGCCTGTGAGTCATCGCTGACGAGGCGGCTGGGAGATGGGGGGACCCGCTGCCAGAACCATGATGTGGCGCAGTCTTCCTTCTGGGAACCCTGAGTCATCGAGGGCCGCAGGAGATGGCACGGCCCTGGGGGTGACAACCGGGGCCTGCGTGACTGCGTGTGCGTGCGAGCTCGTGTGTAAGTGTGTGCATAGGTGTGAGCCTGCGGGGGAGATCTGCGCATGGGCACACGAGCTTTCCTTTACTCCCTCCTCCCCTTTTTCTTCCCCCCAAATGCCTTCCGGGGACCAGGCCTTGGAAGGGCACTTGACGCAGGTAGGTGGGCTCTACAGGATGGGTGGTCCCCGCGGCCCCCGCCCCCCTGCCTCCCCCCCTGCGTCCTCCCCCAGCCCCCGCAGGGCGGGGCCTGAGACTCGACAAAGCCTTCTTTTGCAGCGCACCACACCTATGTGTTTATGTGGGGGTCATTCCGTGTCAGTTCAGGAGATGTTTACAAAAGCCTCAAGTTCTATTTTCAGTTGTTTATGCCGGGTTCACGGGGACAGCCAAGGCTGCACGCAGCGACAGGGGACGCTCCGGTCGCTCGCTGATGCTCCTGGTCCAGCAGGGTAAGGCGGAGAATCAGCCGGCAGGGGAAGTGCGGCCAACTGGAAACCCAGCCAGCCTCAGACAGGAAAAGAGCGCTGGGTGCATGCTTTCCCAGTGTGCTCTCACTCATTTACCCCCTGATACCCACTTACCCCACGGGGCAGGGATAATGTTACAAGTCTGAGGACACTGCCCCCCACCCCCGGGGGAAACCTGACCCTGCAAGGGGCGGGGAATGGTGCCACCAGGACTCAAATGTCCCTCTTCGATTCTAGCGCATTCTGCTTTCTTGATACCAAGGCATCTCAAATATTTGTAAAGGTATTAGAAAACATAAGCTTCATGTTTTTCAAGTATTTTACAGGAGCTGGGGAAGGGCCCAAGGTTGTCGGGAAAGCGGCGGACAATGGCGGCAGTATGTTTGACCTGGAACCCTACCCTTGGCTGCGTCAGCTGCTCAGCAGGAATTCTGCAACTGTTGGAACTCAGATTTATTTTTTCAAACCCTTGGGATGATACCCTAAATCATCCTGGTCCTCAGCCAAGAGCAGTTGTGTCCCTCAAGGTTCATTTGGCAACATCTGGAGATTTTTTTGGTGGTCACAGTTAGTGGTGGAGGGTGCGGAGGCCAGGGATACTGATGAACTGCCTACAGCTGCGGGACAGCCGCCACTACGAAGAATAACTTGCTTCAAAATGTTTTTAGAGCCATACCTTTCTTTGCTTGCTGGTCCAGTGGCTGAGGAGTCCAACATGGTGGTGGCCTCAACTTCAGTGGGACCCTTGCAGTGCCCTCTAGTGGAAGCACCTCTAGGTGCCTAAAGTTGCAGGTCTGGGTAATAATGGGCACTGCAAATTCCCCTCGGGGATGATGTGCACTGCTGCTGAGGACAGGACCCGATTTCAGCTGTAGGCTGAGCCCACATGTGGTGGCCCGGGAGACAGGGCCCTGCGCTTTTCACTGTCCCTTTGTTAAACCCTCCTACACGACCCTGCCTGAGAGCACCATCTGTTTCCCTCTGGGGCCCCGACTGGTATGACACCAATCTTCTTAAAGAGTGGCTCACAGGGCACAGAGCCCAGAAGCTAGTGAACAACAGGAAGAGCCCAGATCTGTGGCTCCAGATCCCTGATCCGAGGGTTTCTGTCCGACTCATGGAGTTGTCCCAAGCAATTGTACCAATTTGCACTCCCCTGAGCTGTGTATGAAAGTACGGTTGTTCTGCATTCTTGCCAACACTTAGTATTGTTTGTTTTTAAACATGTATTTTGGTCATTCCGATGTGTGTGGTTTTAATTTGTACTCCAATGACCCGAGAAGCCGAGCAGCTGTTCATAGGTTTATTGGTTGTTGGATTTCATTTTTGCAAAGTCTTTTGCTCATTTTACTGTTGGATTGGTTTTACTATTTTACTATGATTGATTTTTAGGAGCTCTACACGTGTTCTAGAGATGAGCCTTTTGTCAGATAGATGCATGTCAGTCTCTTCTCACATTCTGTGGGTTCCCTTTTCACTCCCCATAGGCCATCTGTCCTAATGTTAGTATCCTGATGTTCCTTTTCATTGCACTTCTGGTTTATTTCCATTGATTTTTGAATCTCGTTTCATTTTCCTTAGATTCCTCTTTATTTTGCTGAATCTTATTCCTGAGTGCATTTTCCTGTTCCCTGAAAGGACATAAAAGAAGACAATGTTCTCATTTCTTCACTGTTAATAGGACTTTGTTTTGCCTTCATCCTTTATTGGTAGTTTAGCTGGGTCCATGATACTTTGAGAATTCTCTCTTTTTCTCACATTGTACCAGCAAAACAGTCATAACGAAAGAATATCTCCTCAAATCTCATTTAGAATATATATGTCAAATCTCTTAACTTTAACTTTGGCTTCTTTTCGTCTCTTAAGTTGTTGTTTTTTTTTTTTTTCTGTTTTTCTTAAAATACTTCCCCTGTTTTATAGAGGTCCAAGTTCCCCGAACAGGCTAACTGGTCTCCATCTTTTCACCCACAGAAACTGGTGAGTTGTCAGTGCTTTTTTAGCCTTCAGAAGGAAATCTATCCCAGATTAAAAAAAAAAAAAGAATGGAAAATTTGGGAACTCCTGACCTTTTTGGTGGATTTAATGTAATTTGATGTGCAAGGTAGGAACTGCAATTAGCAGGAGGTGGCTGGGACCTGGGCAGATCTTGTGGTGGAACATCTCGTCTCCCTGGACCATCTGCTGTGTCAGTCTGCAGCCAGCTGGGGGCGCTGAGCCCTTGTTTCCAGTGGCCAGGTGACCAACTTCCCCGGGGAACTGACACAGAAGGTTACCCTGCTCTGTGCCCTCCGCACCACTCTCTAGGCAGTTATTGTGGGGCAGGGTTGGCCCCAGTGTGGGTCTGCAGCAGGACTGACATCCATTCCCTATCAACTGAACCACCATGATCTGCAGCCCACTCTGGAAGACATAAGTGGTGGGATGGTCCACCTTCCCTTACCCCATTTTTTTCTGGTACCATTTCTTACTGTAAATCATTGGGAAATTAGGAATTTGGATGGTGCCTTTTCCTAGTTCCCAATGATTACGGAGAATAATCTTCTATTACTTTGTTAGGTCATTTTAGTGGAGATTTGAGAGGGTAAAGAATATAAAAGCTACAAAAGGTTGGCATGTCATCCTGAATGAGAACTTTAAAGGAAGCTCTGTGATGGAAATCATCTGTAGTTTTAAATGCATGCCAAATAGTAAATTCAGAGATTAGGGATCAAATGTCGTTAAAATCCAACTTGATATCTGGACTTTTGACTATTTCTTCATTTTCTAGTAAAACCCATAGCCAGTTAGAGGGCCTCCTTTATTAGCTCATCCTGAAATTGTCAGTAATTTACATCTTACTCAAGATTCAACAGCCTTGGCTTAATTATCCATGAAACTAGAGCTGGCCTTCAGCTGGAAGAGCTAATTGACCTGCTTCTTAATTCAGCAGCAGGGACTTCAAGGTGTGTCTCTGGAAATGCCTTGATTACATACATACTTTTGTGAGACTCTCCATCTCCGCTAAGTGCTATAAATGCTAGTTTGAGTTCTTTCTTAATCAAGACAGCATGTCAAAGATTTGTATAATTAGTTCAACTTGAACTCTTAGCAGTCAACACTGTTGATTTTGGATGGGTGTTAGCTCTACAGCTCACCATAAAATACAGTCCCTTTCCTAGCTAATTTTACTTTCAAGATTTTTAAATAAACTCTATGTTGTTAGTTTGTTCGTTTTTAAAGAAGAGATCAAGCCATGTGACCTAAAGAACGGTTCAATATTGCTCAAATATCGACTTTTCTCTGCATGATTAATAAATAAAATTCCCAATGAGAAATTTTGAAGCCCTACAAAATCATGCCATCACTTTTTTGCTTTTCTTTATTTTGAAATAATTTCAAACTTAACAATAAACTGCAAAAATAATACAGAAATTCTACTGTCTCTTCTTCCAATTTCTCCAAACGTTACCATCTAATATAACCAATAGTATGATTATCAACACCAGGAGATTAATGTTGACACAACACTACTAACTAATCTACAAACTGTATTCTCATCTGCCTTTTATGACCTCAGTGTGAGTGAGGAATGCCCGCCATTATTTTACAGGCGGTCTTTTAATTTGTATTTGGTATTCTCTCATGACAAGACTGAGGTTATGCGTTTTTAGGCAGGGACACCCCAGGGGCAATGCCGAATCCTCAGTGCCTCATAGCAGGGGGTACCTTAGATCCATATGTCCGATTACTAGTAATGGTCACTTTGATGATTTGGTAAAAGTCGTGTCTGCCAGGTTTCTCCACTGTCAAGTTAGCATATTTCCCTTTGCAATTAATAAATATCTAGTGGGGAGATACTTTGAGGTTATGTAAATATTCCATTTCTCATCAGACTTTTACTCACTAACTTTACCATCCATGACTGATTTTTGCTTACAACAATTATGATTATGTGTTAGCCAAATAATTACCTTCTATTTCCATCATTTCTATATGTACTAACCGGAATTTTACTCTAAGTAAGAGCTGTGCTTTCTCTCCTATTTATTTATTCAATTATGGATTAGTATTAGTATGGACTTGTGGGTATTTAGCTTATTCTAGGCATTATAATCCATTACTAGCATCATATATTTGTTGCTCAACTTGTCCCAGATGTAGTCATTGGGAGAGCCTTCAAGTTGGCTCCCGTTTTGGCATGATCCCATCATTTTTGGATCACCGTCTTATTTTCTGGCACCACAAAATGTTCCTGGCTGATCCTGTACATTCCCTGGGCCAGCCCTGGTGTCAGCTGCTCCCCCAGGGAGCCCTGCTCCCTTTTGAAAGTGGAGAATATTGCTTAGAAACCAAGATCTGGACACGAAGGGTGCTCACTGCTACCTGGCTGTCACTGCTTCTCGGCGTTCTCATTTGTCATTTAGGTTCATTTGTTTCAGTGTTCCATTTTGGATTCCCCTCACATTCTGTGTGTGGGAAAAAGTAAGATCGTCTCCATTTCCTTTACTGGAGGTATGTTTTGCCGCAAGCCGTTGGAAGCGAGAGTTCGGTACTTCTAACTACCTCCCTTACCTCTCTGTTCTCCCTTCTTGCATGTTCAGAGTACACAATATGTTTGACAAGTCCGATACAGTTCCTAAGCAAGCTGGGGGCAGGGCGGGGGGGACCTTCAGTCCTCCAGGCTGGTGGAGAGGCAGGTTGGCTGGCACTCCCCTCTGACGTCAGGTTCAGGGTCTGAGAGCCTGGCAGACCCATCCAGCCCTGTGCTTTGTAGTTCAGCTCCATCTCTCAGACACACCTCTCAGCAAGAGAAAGGATGCGTCACGTGAGCTGAGGGAAAACTTTTCATCAGTAGGATTTTGGATAGCTCAAATACTAGTTCAACCTCAGCTGAAAAATACTTCCCAGAACTGAATGTATCCACTGAGTGGGTTTGAAGTTACGACAAAAGTAATGCATGTTCCTTGGAAACTTTTTCAACAGAACCTTAGTTTTTTGGGTTTTGTTTTTCTCAATTTGTTTTTCTCTATTTGCTTCAGTTCCCCGGGTTGGAATACTATAAGCCTCTGGTTTGGAAAGGAGATTTCCTGTTGCAATATGTGGCGGATATTCCTACCCACAGTGTGCATCCTGTCCTGGGTGGATTGTTTTTAAAATAGCAAGTTGTTGCTGTTTTTCCCCTGTGCTTCCCATTGCCCAATGTCAGAGAAGATGTGTGAAAATAGGTACTTTAATTCACTGTTGGAGGGAAAATAAATTATTTCAAAAATTTTTTGAAATGAATTTTACAACACATTTTATAAGATGAAAAATGTTGATATTCTTTTACTTCTTAATTTCCTCTCTGGGAATCTACTCTGAGGACTGAACCAAAATATTAAAAAAAAGAAAAAGGCAGAGATTCATTTCAGCATTTTCACAGTAATAAACTTGAGAAAAAAAACTTGAAATATTCAATCATAAGAAAGGTAAAAAATGATTATAAATTCACTTCATAGACTATTATGGAGTAGTGAGTGGCTTTCCCAATAGTATTAGTAACGTGGACAAGACTTATGACATAATATTAAGCTTAAAAAGGAAGATACTGGGTTAGTTGCACGTTTGGACAGCACACACACACACATACATTGTTACTTATGAATATTTAAAAGACCAAGAGGAAATGTACCAAAGTCAAATAGTGATTATGCTGTGGTACTTTGTGTATTTTTCTTTCTTTCTACTTTTTTGTATTTTGTAAATATTCTTGAATAAGCAAAATTTACTTTGATACCAGGGTGGAGAAAATAAGGTTTTTCATTTCTAGTGAGGATAAGTGGATAGGCTCAGCTCGTAGATTTAGTTCTAGTGATATTGAAGATTATTTCTAATGATAAAAATAATCAATCTCAACCAGGAGGGGTTGTGGCCAGCAGAATCATCTGGAAAGTCTTTCCAAAATACATGTATTCATATTCAGCTCTTATGCCCATCCAGTACACTTGCACACATACACTCACACGCTCACACACACACACACACACACGCACAAATGCACACAGTCACTGGGACTAAGAACGATGGTTTTCATCCTCCACCATGAAGATGCATCACCACGGGGTTGGAGAAATCTCCACTGAGAAGGCGGTGGGCCCTCCCTGGGCAGGGGGACACAGACGCAGACTGCAGGTCATACAGGCCTTTACTAATAACTCCACCAAATTTGTTTAAAAATATATAAAGGAATATTTGGGAAACCAAAGAAGAAGAAGAAGAAGAAGAAGAAGAAGAAGAAGTTACATAGTTCTCCATCTCTAGCCAGTTTGCATTTTTGTGTATCTTATACCTGTGTTTTGGAAAAACATATCATAGCTCTCAAAAAGAAACCCCTCCCTAGCCCTTCCTTGCTTGCAAAGGCAGGTGGTTTGGGCGTGAGCTCTGGGGGCTGATACTCTCTGGGTGTGTGACCTTGGGCACACTCCTCCACCTTTTAGAGGTTGTCTCTGTTTATCTGAATAAAACCGGAGGATGATGGTAGTTCCTGCCTCGCAAAACTGTAGTGAGGACGAAGGAAAATGTCCACGTAAGACCCTAGGAATAACACCTGGCGTGTGGTGAGCACTCAGTACTTTTTACCATCAGTGCTGTTATCGGTGGCATCATTAAAGAAATAGCTTTATTCGTAACAGAGCCGTTGTCCCTCAGCTGTGTCTGGTCAGCAGGCACGCTTGGCTTGGACCTCACAGTGTTTTAAAACACTAATGAGTTAACATCTGAAAAGTGGGAGATTTCATATAAACATTCAGATTTCTCACTTTTCTTGAGAAAAATCTGAGCATCTGGCAAGCCTGGGCCAACAGTCCTGTGTGGAATCGGCACGAGTGCGGGTGCCCCTGCTCTCTTCAGGGACAAGGTCAGAGCCCTGGAGGTCAGGGCCTGCTTCAGTCGTTGCTGCCAGAGGCCCAGTCCGGGCAGACAGTGGGGCTTGTGACCCCCCACTGAGAAACGCTTACCCTCCTCCTTCCCCCAAACGATACCGTCCGGTTTGTAAAAAGCAGGGAAGATCCAGCTGGAGAGGCCAGGCAGACGCACACGGTGAAATTCCTGCTGATCGTGGACAACCAAGGACACCATGAGAAGTGGGCCTTGGACTGGGGGCTGGGCATAAGGGAACAGAGGTGGCACCGGGCCTCAGGCCAAGGTTGGAGCAGGTCTAAGGTCTGGGATGCCAATCCGAGTAGACTGGGAGGAGCCGGTCGTGCAGGGTCTGGCACCCAACAGAGGTCCTGCCAGAGGGACCCCAGCCTCCAGGATCCCCTGCACAGGCTCTAGGATTCCAAGTTCTGAGAGCAGGGCCAGGGAGCACGGGGCTCAGCTTCAAGGCCTGCAGACCAGCCACTTGGTCATAGCAAGACCTGCGGTGAGCCTGACTGTGCCTTGAGCCAAAGAGCTACGGAGGCCAGACCCCCCACGCCCCCTCTGAGCTGGCCCTGGTCACTCTGGGGCCTCCTGCTGTGGTTGAGGAGACCGGGGAAGGAGAAGCCCCAGACGTTTAGAACAGTAGGGCATGGCCATTGGTCAGGACGCAGCCTGGGGGCATAGGGTAGAGAGGATTGGCTGGTGTAGGATTGAGACTGGGACCCTGGTCTCATTCTCACTGGAACCTCTCCAAGTAGACCATGGCTCCCCACGATGCCAC
This sequence comes from Halichoerus grypus, assembly GCF_964656455.1. Classification (NCBI taxonomy): domain Eukaryota; kingdom Metazoa; phylum Chordata; class Mammalia; order Carnivora; family Phocidae; genus Halichoerus; species Halichoerus grypus. The sequence continues at coordinate 190,121,855 of NC_135715.1, forward strand.
TCTCGTTCTTTAGTCCATCTCTGGGGACCCTTTGCTCCCCAGACCAACTGCAGAAGGGAAGCAGACCCCGGCCTTGAACAACAAATGTGCGAGTCCCCTTTGTAGCGAGGTTTGGTTTTCAGTCACAGTGTATGTCATGAGGCGGTGGCTGTGGGCTGCCTGACAGATGGGGTGCTGGCTCTCAGGTGCCCAGGTCCACAGGCTGTAGCTCGGTCCCCGGGAAGCAGGCGGCGAGGCCCCCATCCTCCTGCCCCGAGGCTGCAAGCTCGTCTGTGCTGATCAGGTGTGTGAGCCCAGCCAGCTGGCTCCTGCCACGCGGGGCCTCCTGGGTCAGGCGGGAGATCCCTTTCCTGCACCCCACCCCCTTTCTTCTGTAGCAGCCCCCACGTCTCCTTCGAGGAGCTCCCCTCCAACGTATCACTTTGTGCCACCCGACCTTCCGACCACATCACCCCACACCCAGAACCCAGTCGGACTCTCCTTCCTGAGGGTTTGCCTCTTGAGCAAGTGACGCGGGGTGGAGGCGTAGAGCGGCGTCCGGAGAAGCGCCCCTGGGCTCCGGCCAGGCCACTTTCCCCGCCCCATTGTTAGTATCTGATAATCAGTTAAGGGGAGTGGCCAGCTGGCATCAGTGGAAGGTTCCAGAATGACTAAAAATGAGATAAGTGAGACAGTTCCCACTCTCCTGGGGCATCCTCCACTCGGACCTTCTCATGGACAGGTCATCTGCCCCTGAGCGCTGTAGAGGTGGAAACTGCTAGAACCATACAGGGAGACTCAAGTAGAACCTTGGGAGATGAATTCCCTAGGACTGCTAACTCCAGCTTCTTACTGGACAAAAGAAATCCAAAAGGGTGTTTCTTAACAGCTGACACTGACTTCTGGACAAGACTGATTTCAGCGGACAGAGCGCGGCCAGGAGCGGGGAGGCCGGGACTGTCCCCCACTCTCTTCTCGGAACATAAATGAGTGCCTTTTCCTTGCTGTTGAAAGAACAAGTCTTGTTAGGAGTGCACTGGAGAGGAAACAAGTTTGCCGCCGCATGTTTGCTGAAGCGAATGTGGAGATTCCCGAGGAGAGAGTGTGGGGCTCGGGGAAGGCTCCCCGGCAGCTGGGGCTGTGGCGTGGGGTATCTGAGTCCTGGACCACAGCGCGAATCTTGAATCTCTCTCGGGGCTGAGCGTGGGCATCCACCCTTCACAGGCATCCCTCAGAGGGTGTGTGTGTGTGTGTGTGTGTGTGTGTGTGTGTGTGTGTGTGTGTGTGTGTACAGAACCGAGAGGGCCCTCAGAGCGCTCCCCAGGGCTCAGATTACTAGATTTTTCGGTTTTTTTCCTTGAATGTGACTCCTGTCGCGACCCAACTCTATTTATGAAGCACTGACAGCGTTCTTATTCTCTGCCAACAACCTGTAGGCTCTAGGGCTGCAAGAGGATCCCCTATCCCAGGAAGCTTCTCCGCCAAGGCCACAGGTCCTGCCCATCCTCATCCTTCAGTGCCCACAGTCCGTCCAACCCCATTTCTCTATAATCCTCTCTCCTGAAAAACATTCTCTTTGCCTGCTCGGCCATATTGGTCCTGCCCTACACTCCAGCCTGATTGTGTCTGCCTTCTCCCCACACATCCGTCTTTTCAGTGAGATGCAATATGGCCTTGGGAAGAAGCCTCCTGGCTCTAGGGCCTGAGATGTCCCACCTCACCCCCACCCCTGCCCATCTTCCACAGACTCTGGGACCTGGGGCAAGTTGTCTGACCTTGGAGTGCCTCCATGTCCCCCTTTGTGGGACCACATGGCAGGACTGACCTCAGCTAGTTCTCATGTAAAGTACATCAGAAGCACTCCGTAAATACTGGTGTTGTGTTGGCCCCTAATTATCCTGAAGGACTTTGTGATCCAAAGGCTTTTAGGGAAGTAAGGCTCTCAATTCCACGTTGGCACCATTCCCGGGAGAGTGCCTGGCAGAATGGGCATCAGGTGCCCCTTTCCTGTCACCACTGATGAGTGACGGGAGGGAATGCAGAAAGACCGCGTCTCCAGCCTGCCAAGAACCCAGTTCTTCCAAGCCAGCACCCACACAGGGCCTGCCAACTGCCGTTTGGTGCCTCGCTCTTAAATACGGATGGCAAGAATCGAGGAGCAATTGAGGAAAATCATCTACAGGAAGCCCAGAGACCAAAATCAAATAGAAAAAAAAAGGAACCCAGAGAAAACCGAGATGTGGCCGGAAGCAGAAGACAAGAATTGTAACTGTAAACCTCAGAGAGATAAGAACACTTGGCACCTGAAAAATACGAATAAAAGCGACCTAAATAATGAAGCAGAATATGAAATAGCTTTTAAACATTGTAAATCTGATAGCAGAATAAAATGTTCATAAGAGAGCTGAAAGATAAAGTCAAGGAAATCTTTGGGATAGTAGAAGCAAAAGAGAGAAAGAAAGAAAAAATAAGAAACAGGGAGGTATGGTGTCAGAATGTGCTGGATAGTTTCTGTTTCCCCTCCACATCCTTGCTCCCACCTTCCCCTGCTCTGCACCTGGGAGCTGACCTCTAGGCCCTACCCACCCCAAGAGGACCCCAGCCCCCCGCTTCTAAGTAAATTGGCCAATGCACAGAGCTCCAGTAAGAGAGGTCTTACCCTCCTGGGGTAAGCTTACCTCCTGGCAGGCCCTTTCCTGGTCACTCTCTCCTCTGATTCTGGAAGCAGCTTCTTCCCCCTCCCTCTGGAGCTTCCATCCCAGAGTCCTAACTCATCAGCGCTTTAGACAAGGCACATAGGGAAAATGAGGAGGAAGAAAATTATCACTGAAATATCCTTAAGGCAGTTTCCCAGAATTTCTGATCTTGAGCCTCCAGCTTGAAGGGGCCCACTGGATACCAGGTACAACTAACAAAAAGGAAAGAAGATCACTCGAATGCATATTGGTTTGAGATGTCACAACAAAAAGAAGCCTCCAGAGGGAAGCAGCCACAGTCAGGATGGAGATTCTCAAACGGTATCAAACTCCTCTGGATCCATGTGGGGGGCTGGGAGATAATGAGGAAATGCCTTTAAAATTTTAAAGGAGCCAGAGTTCTGTAACCAGCCAAAACTGTCAGTCATTCTTCCTGAGAGCATTACTGAAGGGTTTGTCCAGCAAAACAGGGTCTAAACTGAGAGAGAGAGACCTGGGATTTGGGAAAGAGGGGATCCTAACACAAGCATGCTGCAGCCAGGAACATGGTAAATTCAGGCTGCAGGGGAAATAATGGGACGGTTAGATTCTTTCAAAATACTCAAGCATTTGAAAAAAACAGTATTGCTGAGCATTTGCCAGGTCAGAAAGATCATTTGCAAAAAGTCATGCTAGAAACATAGAAAACCAAGACAATAAAAAATGATCCAATTATTAACTCAAGGAAAAACAAAGAGTTGTACAAGACTCAACAGCGAACATGGTTTTATCAAATCCTAGGACTTAATCACATTGGGAAGATGAGAAAGGGAGCAGATTTGGAGTGCAAGATAACAGAACTAATCCTTAGCAATTCTGGATCCTTAACAGAGCAATAACGTCTACCGGTGGGCACCCAGATATGCCAGGGCAAACATACTGTTTAGAAGTACAGGAAGAAACAGAATTTTTTTTTATTATGTTAATCACCATACATTACATCATTAGCTTTTGGTGTAGTGTTCCATGATTCATTGTTTGCGTATAACACCCAGTGCTCCACGCAGTACGTGCCCTCTTTAATACCCGTCACCAGGCTAACACATCCCCCCACCCCCCTCCCCTCTAGAACCCTCAGTTTGTTTCTCAGAGTCCATAGTCTCTCATGGAGGAAGAAACAGAATTTTTAAAGGCCTGAAAATATGATCTGATGGTGGGAAGGTTTGCGTGATGCTGGGAAATGAGTATTTGTTCCATCCTTACAGTGCTGCTTGGTCTCCTTAAGCTATGTGTGTACTACCTTGACAAGAATTAAAATTAATTTTTTTAAAGTGTGTTGGAAGGGAAGAAGGAGGTTTGGAAGAAGGGTCTGGCCAGCCAAAGTCAGATGCTGCCCTGTGGGAACTCAGGCCTCATATAAACAAAGACAAGCCAGAAACTGATTTTCACATAAAACACCATGATTTTTAAATGGTGATAAATAATTCAGAAAAGACTTTAAAATTCTGTGAAGGCCCAAAACCAGCACATAAACACCATGTGTGCAGCCCACAGGCACCTTGAGCCTGCCTTTGTGAGGATGCCCCTAATTATGATTCTTCGACAGCATCCGTATTAGCTTCTAGGGCTGCTGTAGCAAATTACCACAGACTCGGTGGCCTAAAGCAACACCAGTTTAATCCCTTACAAAGGGTTCTGGACCAGAGGTCCAAAATCAGTTTGACTGGACTGAAGTCAAGGTGTCGGCAGGACCGGCTGCTTGTGGAAGCTCTGAGGGGAGAATCTGTTTCTTGTTTTTCTCAGCTTCTAGAAGCACCTGCACTCTTTGGCTCCTGGCCTCCTCCTCCATCTGCAACTGTGTGTCTCCAATGTCTGCTCCTGTTGTCACATCTTCTCTGACCCGGACTCCCTCTCACACTCTTGATGACATCGGGTCCACCGGGCGATCCAGCATAATCTCTCCATCTCAAAAGCCTTAACATAATCCCATCACATAAACGCATAAACCATTCGGCCATATAAAGTGACATTCACAGACTCTGGAGATTAGTAGACATTTTGGAGGAGCCGTTATTCAGCCTGTGGGTCTTGACCACTAACGGGTCATGGGAACAACTTAATGGATCCCAAATAGCATTCCTAAACATGAAATAGGATAGAATAATTGGAGGCACCATACTTGGTCCAGATAAGTGCTGCCGCATAAAAGTCCTCTCAGTCATATTCATACATACGTCTATATACAGAGAGCATGTGTATAGGGGATCCCAAAGCTAAACGTTGGGAAAAACCACTGGTTCGAGCACCCAGTGGTGTACTTTGCACAATGCACATGGTGAAGAGAGGGAAGGGCTTGCGGGGAGGCAGTCGGGCTCTCCCTTCCATTGGCTGTGTGACCTTCAGTAAGTTAATTAACCTCTCTGAGTTGGTTTCCAAGACTATAAAAAGGGGATAATCACACTATTGCCCAGGGTTGTCGTGGAGATCAAATGAAAACATGTGAGCATCCTTTGGAGGTACACAGCACTCTGTAAGGTCATGGAGCTGGGCTAGTTCTCCCCTGCAAATCGCTGGATTGCCTTGAATGAAAAAGTCTCGGGGGAAAGGTTTTCCGGATTTGCTGTTACCCCGCTTTCCACAAGATGGCATCCTTGAGACACAGGGAGGTGGCTATGGGGGGGCCCACTGAGGCAGCTGAGTTTCAGGTACATTGACTTCAAACTTTAAAGGGTCGGGGCCTCCTTGCAAAAGGTCATCCTCTGAAAAGACTAGATGGTCCTGAATTATTTCTCCTTCCCAGTGGCAAAACCAAGGAGGCGTGTCCTGTCCTCGAGGCAGTTGCCTATCACTGTGAACAGTCCCTGAACAAAGGATCGGCAGAACCAAAGAATCCCCTGAGGTTTCCCCACCCATCCAGTAAACCTTTATCAGGGGTTCCTGGTCCGGGTGCTGCCGTGCACCATCCCTGCCTCCCTGTATCCCTGCAACCTGGAGAGGGTGGGGATGGAGTAGAGCAAGGGACTGCAGGGAGGGACAGAACAGCTCAGCTGCTGGATTGCAGTTTCTACCTGGCTTCTAAAATGTGGCAGGGTCCCATCACCACAGACACACATAGCACAAGCTAGCCCTTGCATACAAAGCTACTGTCTTTTTCCTTCCTTCCCTCCACCACCGAGTTTCTGGAAAGAGAAGCGTATGCCCGGTGTCAACTTCCATTCTTTATCACCTCCAACTTTCCATCCATAGTTGCACAGACCCAGGCTCCTTTTCCCATTGGCCTCCTGGTTGCAAATTCCATGTCTTTGCTCAGCTTCCTGGCAGCAGAGACCCCTCCCTTCATGAACCCCAGGTCTCAGCCAGCTCCCCGAGCCCCTGTGTCCTGGCTGCAGGTCTCCCCACACCCTCGCACCCACCCCTGCCCCTGTTCAGCTTCCTGGTGCTGTGCTCTGTCTCTTTTACCTTTCCTGCATTTACCTGGAGCAGGGCTCCTGGCTAAGTGCCTTCCCGGGACTGCCTCACTCCGTCCTCCGGGCAATCTTAGGCAGAATCAGTGTCATGCCCATTTTACAGGGAAAGGAATAGAGGCTGAGAACAGTGAGTGAGTCCCAGGTCACGCGGCCAGCCGGGGCCCCCAGTCTGATGCTCTCTCCCTGTCCCCCTGCCCAGGGCACGCTGAGAGGCACAGTTAACCAGACTTGAGCCTCTGGTGTGGCTTCAGGCTGTAGAGAGCATTTCCTTAGGCTACAAACTTTATTTCTTTGTGGAACATGGGTTGGGGCTTAATTTCACCAGAGAGTTCTTTATACTCCGGCATACACAGAAGGAAGACTTTAGCAACCAGCTGCAAGTCCCAGAGAGCGATTTTCCCAGGATAAAATGACACTCTAACTTTACATGGATGGTTCTGTGACATCCCCTTCCTTCCTCCTTTCCTCAAATTCAAGCAGTGTAATTAGAAAAGAATTCTGTCCTTTTCCACATTGGCCATAAAGCTGCCTGTGGAGGGGAATGCTGGTCAAGAAGAAAGACCACGTGGTGTCCTGTGGTCTGTGTGTGAAGAGACGTGCCAGCAGAACAGAAAATAAGAACAAATAAAGACCTACAGAGGCTGCCCGGCCTCCACCTGTGAGGCAGGGATCCCGGAGTCCCCAGGGCTCCCTTTCAGAAACCCCCTCTGGGTCAGTGAGTCTCAGGTTTGAAGCTGCTCCTGGGGGGTCATCATGGAAGGAGGAGGATGCTTTACAAACTCCCTGCTCCTGAGTGATCGGGGGCGGGTGGGGGCAGAGCCTCCGGCCGGGTGTCCAGACAGTTCTCATTTCCCTGGGTAACCATGGAAAACATGAATCAGAAGCCCAGGCCCCACTTGGGGGGCCGCAGTGTGGGGACACCCGGCTGTGAGTCAGAGGCCCGGCTCTGCGGGGGCCGCCCTGTAATCTCCCGTCCGGGGATGGCTTTTCCCTGGATGCTGGGTTTCCGTTCCCAGGGGGCCGTGCCCAGCCGGCTCCGGGGGCTCTGGGCCCTGCTGCTCCAGGTTGGCCGTGATGACACCTGATGGAGCACGTCTTGGTGACAAGCCTGTGACTTGGAACAGTGTCTCAAGTCCCCAGAGCAGCCCCGGAGGACGGTGCCCCTCTACCCACTTTGCAGGTGAAGAAAGCAAGTCCTCATGTCAGATCCATCTCCAGGGGGCTTTTGCTGGAGACCGTGCTCTTGATCCATGTCAGGAGCTAACTGAACACAGCTTTTTTGGGTTTTTTTTTGGACTTTGTAATCATTCAAATAATTCCTTTCCTTTCTGTTTTTTTAATTGACATATAACTAACACATAAAAACATAACATTGTATCAGTTTTAGGTGTACAACGTAATGATCTGATATATGTATATACTGTGAATTGATCACACAGTGAATCTAGTTAACATCCTGAGCACAGCTTTGAAAGCACTTCTGAAAAGACCCTGTGGCCCCCATGTCTGGCCTTCTCCTGTGGTGATAACCACAGGGACGTGGGTGGGGTCCCCCTGAATGTCCAAAGGCGCCCAAGAGCCCACTGAGCCCTGGGCTGTGAACTCAGAAGTTCTCCAGCTCACACAGGTCCCTCAGCTCTGCACTCAGTGAGCTCCTTCCCAGAGAGGAGAGGGTGCCGGATCTCCATCCCCGACCCCCTGCCTGGCCACTCTGCTCCTGTGACCAGAGTGGAAGGCCGGCCTCTCTGGGCATAGTCAGGGGCCCCTGGGGTCCTACCCGCAGCCAACAGTTTTATCCACTGACCCTCAGTGGTGGGCGCTGTCACTGTCCCCACTTTACAGGCCAAGAAACTGAGGATCAGACAGTCAGTGAATTGTCCATGGTCACTCCACCATCAAGCAGCAGGGCCAGGATTAGAACCTTGGGTTGCTAGCTTCAGAGTAGCTCTGACTTTCTCTCCCTCCTCCGACCCTCCATGGCTGACTACGTGGGCCGAACAGCACCAGACCATTCCCTAAGGAATGAAAGAATGTACTTTTATGTTACTGCTCTGCTGTCCTCATAGAGTCCCTTCCTGCTTGACTTGGCATCATCTGGAGCGCTTTACTCTCCCCCCCAGAGACCTGTGTTGTGCAGGATGGTGTCTGTAATCCTTAGAAATCTGGGTTCTCTCTGCTGGTCTACACAGATGGACGGCATGTCTTGTCTACAGAGATGATGCAGTGGCTTGTTGTAGCCACTCCAGACAGCCTCCCGGGGCTGAGCATTAAAACTCAGGAATTTTACAAGGCAGCTATTAAACACAGCCATTAGCATAAATGAAATCATGTACATTTACAACTAAATAAGTTATTATCGACAAAGCTAATTAATTCCCAAAACTTACCACTTCTTCGTTAATTTATCATGGTTTACCATCATCCGTTATCTGTGTATGAACTCTGAGTGGTCCCATGCTATCTGATGGTGTGATGCGGTATATCTCTTCTCACATCAGTGTTAGTGAGCATCATGTTGGTAGCTTAAAATTGGTCATGCTGACAGTGTTTACAGCATCGGCAAACGCTACATATCGGGAGCTGTTGTTTTTTGCTTTTCCTGGAGAGCTGGGTAGTAAATATTTATCAGCACCCCACTGGGTAGAGTGCGTATTCAGCATCTCCTGGGTCGAAAGCAACATCTCCAGAAGCATCCATCTAAGTCAACGTCAATGGAAAGAAGAACCCGAAATCTAGAAATCTAGACTTTTGGAAAGTCCAGTGAAAGATTATAGAGTTGTAACCGAAGGCTGGGGAGGAAAGTGGTCCTGACACATTCCTGAAGCTAGCCTGGGGAAGAGCTTGCCCCTCCAACAGCCCTGGGGTGAGGCCAGCTCTGCCAGCCGGCAGTGGCCTGTCGGAGGCTCGGCCCCTCAGCCCAGATGAATCAGACGGCCCTGACATCACATTCACCAGGGAGAGAGTGCACCCAATTCTGGGCTCTGGGGCAAAGGAAACTGCAAATGATTTCTCTGGAGGAGCACCTGCCCCCATTCTGGGCATCAGTGGGCTTTTGTCACGGGATTCTCCCAGTCACTGGACCCTGGGAGTGCAGAAGTTCACGGCGACCTTGGAAAACGCAGTGAGGACACACTCTCTAAGACAAGAACTGACACAGAGGGGCGTGGAGGGTCTCTGCAGCTGGAGACAGAAGCACGGGCCAGGCCCCCGGGGCTTGACCTGAGTACAAGAGGATATTTTTTTAAAGGAAATGCCGGATAATAGCAGGAGATCTCTTAGGATGCCCTGCTCAAAAGCTTTAGTTGTTTTGAGAAAAAGCTTACATTTAATAATGCCTTATTTAAATTCACAGGTAGTTTTCAGTGACCTGTTTAAGAAGGCAAGAAACCTTAAAAGGCCGGGGAGGGGGTCCTAGCGAGCAGAGGAGGGCAAAGGAGAGGATGTCCACCTGCCAATGCAGAATGCGGGCTCCTGGGGCCATTTTGGAGACGGGCAGAGACGGCTTCAGCAGGAAGCCGGTGTAAGTGGCCAGTCCTAGCCCCCCAGCCTTCCCCCGGAGTGGCTTTCGGGAGGCCTGGGACTCCTTATGAGATCAGAGAGTGAGGCCTGATTATCAGCAGGGAGGGGTGCTCTGGGGACACGGCTCTCAAAGATCCTCCAAACTGCTACAGGGACTCATCAGTTCCCTGCACATGTGGGCTGGGAGGAGAGGGAGGGACAAGGGCTCCATGCTGGGGGACAGAGGGAGGTGCATGCTGGGAATCAGTCCGATAAAGCGCAGACCGGGAAATGGCCAGCTCGGGCTGCCAAGGCTGTCAGGAAGCACTGGGTCAAGCGCTGGCGAGGACCCAAGGGAGGAGCAGCGGGGCCTAGTTCTGCGGTCCCGATGGGGCCACCACAGGGCCGAGGCCAGCAGCCAGAGCCGGAGGTGGGGGCTGAAGCTGTGACGGACGGGCCATGGCTATGGCCCAGGGATGCCCAGCCTGCAGAGGACTTTGAGGAACCCGGGAGGTGCTGCTCTCGCACCCAGCCGGGGGGATGAACGCCGGGCTGCCCATTCTCAAAGGCACAGCGACTGCATCTTTCAACAGACGAACACGCGTATCTAAACTTTGGCCTCCTCAGTCTATCTCTGGGAGTGAGGACAAAAATGCCCTTGGTGGCATTATTTACAACAGTGAAAAATAAGAATTATCTTTCCGATCACAAAGGGTGGCTAAAACACAAGTGCACAAGCCTTTGTGAAAGATCAAACTTCTGAAGACAGCTTGATGTCGGGAAAATTATAATATGATGGTCGTGAAAAAAAGTGGTCTACCAAAGTTCAGGTGTGAGATGCAGAGAGAACCAGAGATGCCCCAACACTCTTAAAATGCTTTCCTTTGTTTTGAATTACGGGTGAGTCTTAGATCCTCCTTTACACTTTCTTCTATAAGATTTCTTTGCGGGAGCTGCCTGGGTGGCTCAGTCGGTGAAACGTCTGCCTTCGGCTCAGGTCATGATACTGGGGTCCTGGGATTGAGCCCCGCGTCAGGCCCCCTGCTCAGCGGGGAGTCTGCTTCTCCCTCTCCCTCTGCCCCTCCTGCCTCATGTGCTCTCTCCCTCTCTGTCTTTTTCAAATAAATTAATTAATTAAATTAAATTAAATAAAAAAAAACTTCTTTGCAAACAACCCAAGTGAGGACAAAGTGTTGGGGAAGGAAGGACCTGGGTGTCCCAGGGAGGCTGTGGACAGAGACCCAGAGCAGATGCTTCTTCACTATTTTCCCACGCCCCCCTGGTGGGCCACCCTTAGGTTCTTTGGAAACTGGGAAAAGACATACCATGTAACTACTCATTTTTAATTGAGATCTGCCCTACATAGCTTAGCACAAAAACTTGGATCAGACAAAGAATAAAGACTCAGCCAACATCACATGAGAAGTCATGAGGAAGAATCAGGAAATGCAAAATGTAACTTCTGCCCAACGATTTAACCACAGCGTTTCCCTTCAGAGCCTCTGTAGCTCGTCCGAGGGATGCAAGAGATCTCCCAAAAGACTAAACGCTGGTGGATAATGTGTCCGGAGGGAAGGGAGGGTTTGGCAGGGCAGGGAAGAAGGAGGTTTAGACCAGGACGCTGAGAAAGTCTCTTCCCTCTGCCACGGGCCGGGTGAGGGGACACGGGTGGGCCATCCCCCAAGGCTCTTCCTCTGCAGCCAAGGGTGGGCAAGGAGGCCGGTGAAGTCTGGCCTTTCTGTGACACCTTCAGTGGCCCCCGAGGAAGGGTGGCCAGGCCAAGGACAACCCGTGGCTTCCGTGCTCAATTTAAGGTTTTCTCAGTGGGTTACCCGCCCCCACTAAATTGTCCTATGGGGGGGCCTGGGTGGCTCAGTTGGTTGAGAGACTGCCTTTGGCTCAGGTCGTGATCCCAGGGTCCTGGGATCGAGTCCCACGTCAGGCTCCCTGCTCTGCGGGGAGCCTCCTTCTCCCTCTCCCTCTGCCTGCCACTCCCCCTGCTTGTGTTCCCTCTCTCTCTTTCTCTCTCTCTCTGTCAAATAAATAAATAAAATCTTAAAATAAATAAATAAATAAATTGTCCTATGGTCTGAAATAGCCACTGTAGACACTTCTTTAAATGGACTCACTGGCAACCCTTTGACAGGTGACCACGTGACCCGGAAGATCACCAGTCATGATCTGAAGAAAGAGAACAGCCAAGAGCCCCGGTGAGGGTGGGGGCAGGTGGGGATTGGGACAAGTGGCAGAGGGGGCTGTGATTTCAGCATGGTGACACCTGGGGCCCGATACAGCATTTGTGGGTCTGGTGATGTTGGAAAACGCATTGCACATTTTTGCAAAACTGGTTTTGTTTGGTAGCTTTATTTTGTAGTACCTCTTAAAATTTGCCCATTTGAAGAAATGAGGAGTGCCTCATTTTGTTTTAATTAACATTACTTTGGATTTTCTCCAACTGGGGAGATGGAATGTCTCTTCAAGGTTACTAGCCACTTGGGTATGTTATGCTCTCAGTGACTACTCATGTCCTCCGTCCGTATTTCTGTTAGGGTGTTTGTCTTGCTGTCCATCGGATGGTTTGTTTAGGATAGAAGTGTTCCTTTATAGAACCCTGATACCGAGACCAACTCTTCAGTCCTCGCCAGAGACTATCAACTTGGGCATGACTTCTGCTGCACAGAAATTACTTCAAATTGATCTTTCTTTCTCTGCGTGTTGTGTGTATGCTTGGGGAGTGTTGAGCTTTCTCTAAGAAATATTCCTTTACTCCAAAGTTATATTTTCTTAATCTCTTCTAAACTTATTTTTTTGGAGTAAAAATCCTACCATTCATTGCATATGCTGATCTTTCCTCACAGTGGTGAATTTCCCTATGTACTTTGTATTTTTTATTGTCAGTGAGCGTGGTTTCATCTATGCGAGGTCCCCATACCCTCAGCGGGGCAGTGTTCCTCTGGTACCAGTTGCTGTTGGCTTTAGGTTCTTAGAGGACGCACTGGACCCAGACCTATCACACTGTTCCTTTCTAGGCTCAAGATCCTCATATGACACAGGACACTCAACCTCTGACTTGTCGTATGTGAGGTCATGACTTGAGAAGACTTCTCAGAGTGGCAGCTTTTCTCTGACCAAATGAAAGTCTTCCTGGCCACCTCTCCAGTGAGCAGAGTTTTTCTAGTCCCTTCTTCACACAAAGGACAGACAGTCAAAGACCCTGCTTGATTCAGTCACCCCAGTTCTATCTCCCTCATTCGAACGTGCCCAAGGTCCTATCTCCTGCCCTAAAAAGTAGCCAGAGCTTGCTCAATGTGTCCAATGAGCGTAAGAAACATTTTACTTGCTAGATCACCCACAGACATATGCTTAAACTCTGCAGGGATACAAGGCTTCAGAATTTCATCCCAACCAAAAATATAAGGTGAAAGAAAACAAAAGGATTAGACTGGGTGTGTGAGGCAAAGATTTTTCGTATTTTCTTTCTATGAACTTTGCAAACCAGGGTATTGAGAAGGTTGGATTCAACAGAGTGAAAACCAAATCTAGTTTTATTCCCAATTCTGAGAACCCTGACAACCTGGTATCTTGAATCTTTCTTTCTACCTCTGTATGAAATGTTGGGTAAACCTTCATTGCTTTTCAAATCATTAGAGATAAGGAAGAGATAGCCTCTTTTTCCAGGCCTTGAGAAGGTAAGTGCAGAGTAATAGCAAACCTTCAAACTCCTGTCTAATTTAAAACATCTTTCTTTCTCTCCGACAGACCTAAGGCTTGGACACCCACTATGCAGGGACAAGTTTGGATGCACTTATTTTTCATTTCTCCTCTTTGCATTTCTATTCTGACCCCCAGAGTCACTGAGGTCTTCCAGGGCCAGAGCATGGAAGACAGAAGTGAGAAGGAGGCTTCCCTCTAAAGTATCAGAAGAAACATGCATGTATCATTGGCCTCACATCCCCAAAGTGTGCATTGCATGCAGTCAGTGCTGACTCTGAGCTCCACCGCCAGGTCACAGCCTCCTGTCTTCAGATTTGTCCTGCATAAACCACATACCACCAGTCTCAGCATCCCTCATACTCCAGAGGCTGGACAAAGATGCTTCATTTGACTGCAGGTGAAGGAGGATGAAGATGCACCGTCTCTCCCATGGGTGGAGGATGAAAAGTCACAATTCCAGACAATTATCTCCAAAAAGTTTTCTCTTTTGTATCTATCGCCCTTTCCAGTCATCTGATAAATTCTTATTTATTATTTTATATAAATTTTATATGAGCCAGTTTACATAAGCTGAAAATGAGTATTGGCTAAGACTGGCAGCAATAACTTTAGACGTTCTTGTTTGTTCCCATAAGGTGGCTCGGCTCCTGGTCAGGCTCTGGGGCTCTCGTCATTCTCATGTTATTCTCAGCTTCTGATCGGTGCCTTTGGGGAAACAGCCAACAGAAGCTCCATTTAAGATGCTGTTGAAAGCGATCGGTGGAAATATTTTGCCTGTCACATTCCTTCCAGAGATGTGTTTGCTAATGAAAACACTGTAGTCCCAATTCTGAAACTAAAAGTGCAGTTGAAGATCAACAGTTGTATTTAGCAACTCTTCAGCATTTGAATAGCACACTAAAATTTGGCCTAGAAAACTTCCCTGTCACGAGAAGAATAAGCCATACTCCAAACTGAGCAAAGTCTTGAGTTGGACTTGAGCATGCCCAGCAAAAATGACTACAAATCCAATATTCGCTCTCTCTGAAATCCATTTGACAAATAAAACCCTCTGTCATCAAGAGGCACGCGCTTGACCCACTTCTATAACCCTACTTACAGTTAGAATAGAAAACAACACAAAAAACCAGCCTCCCCAAATAACCTTAACTTCCAACTCAGGCTGAAAACCAAGAGGTTTCTGCATTGAAATGTGAGCCACTTCCAAAGAGTCATGAGAAGCTAGACACGGACGCAGTGTTTCTGCACTATGCTGGTTTTCTTTTCAGGGATCCTATGAAACAGTATTGTTCTCTTTTTCTGTGGAAAGTGAATGTGGCTAAGGAGGGCTGATGCATTTGCTGAAGATCACACAGCTACTTTGCAAGTGAGATTACACTGAACATAGAGCTTAATGATCGAAATTTCCATTTTGTTGATCTCCCCAAAATATCACCAAAAGCTTGCTAATAAAACAAAACAGATGATTAGAATTCACTGCAGGAGAGGGTACACAGCCTGGATGAGGGGAAGGGGAGTCAGAGTTGGGGAGGGAGAGGGGGCAAAGGAACGGGGCTCCTCTGTCCCCCGCCACCATTTCCCCACCAAGATCAAGAGGGACCCAGGTGGGGCCATTGTTTCCTGGAGCATAAATGAGCTGGAGTAGATATGATAGCATATTCAGTGTGTAGGAGCGTACATGGGAGACAGGAGGAACGTCTGAGGGGACAGGGAAAACAGAAAATGTTGAAGTCTTTAGGAGACAGGAGGTTAAGCAATGGGACATGTAAAATTCCTCAGTTGTCCATGAATTACCAGGCCTGTGAATCCTGCAGGTGCCTAGGACAGGTGGAGAGAGTGACGAAAACAATGGGGGCAGAGCTGTGAAATATTTAAGACAATACCATTTACATAAGTTAAAAGTGCATGCGTATAATGGAAGGTATGTGTGTTGTAACAATACATGCAAACAACAGGTGGTGTGGAGAAAACAACAGGAGGGCTTGACTAACAAGGAAGGGGAATAGGAGACATGTTTAGTGAGAAACAGGAATGAGTGGACAGATGGGTGGGTGGGTGGACTGGTGAGTGGACAGGTGGGTAGATAGATGGGTGGACAGGTGGGTGGACAGGTGGTGGGTGGATGAATGGGTAGATAGATAGATAGATGGATAGATAAACAGATGAGGGCCTAGCATGGACTACTCCTAACGTTCCATGAACTAAAGAGTGGAATTGACTCAACCCTTTGTACCTGAGGATTAAGAAAACAATTAGTGTATTTGGGGTAACAAAACAATCATTCCCTGAATTATTTGGGTAAAAACTGAGCTAAACAGCAGAGGGGCCCAGGAGAAATGGTCTCATTCCCTCCTTGGCAGATTCCCAGACTGGTCGGGAGGAATATGGACTTCCCACCACATGTGGGATTAAGTCACAGACTCTTTTATTGGAAATCTTGAAAGACAAATTTCCTCATCAGACATCTGGTTTTCCTGTCTGTGTGTGTGAGAATTTGCATATCGCACAAGCAGAGCTAGCACGGAACATTCGAAACCATTAGGAATGGTTACCTCAGGAGACTGGGGGTGTTCGGGAGGATTCCATTTTCATTTTGTATTCTGTTTAAAAAGTTTCCAAGGAACATGCATTACTTTTGTCGTAATTTGAAACCCACTCAGTGGATACATTCAGTTCCAGGAAGTATTTCTCCGTTTTTTGTGGCAGCATTTGGATGTGGGTTTTAATGCCGAGTGATTCCTCATGGACGTCACTCCGTGATAAGTAAAGAGAACGAAGAGCAGAGCAAAGTCTGAGTATTGGCATTGCAGCCATCTGCAGGTCAGCGACTTTCTTTTACAAACCTTGTTATCTTATCTTTAAGAAAGTAGCCTTGCAGCATTAGACTCTGGCTATTCAAGGATGTAAGTATGGCCAGAATACACCATTGATCAAGCTGCTGGGAATCATAGGGTGACTGGAGCCAGTACTGCTGGGGTCATGAAAGCGAGGTTTTAAATATCTCTCATTTCAGGGATTCACGAGAACAGCTTTCTCCTTGAAGGCTGCTGGTGCAAGAAAGCCCGTTTCTTCACACAGCCGACCGACACCATGTACTCAGCGGCTGGAATCTGATTGTTTGCAAATTTTCGCCATTTCTCCCAACGTTAACCTACTTGCAGGAGCTGGATTCCCTCGGGATCATCTGCGCTGGCCATCCAGGATTAACAAACGTCTTAGTCAGGCGGTGCCTCCCCTGGGGCAGACCAGAATGGGCTGTCCTGTCCGTCTGTCCATCCCCTACACGTCTTCCAGACCACATCCATGCTTGCACAGAGATAATAGAATGAGTGTCTTCCCCGACGTCTCCCTCCTGCACATAAGCTGAGAGCCAGCTGGTGCTCGGGAGTTCAGACTCACTGTGGGCCCTGGGGCTGGTTGTGCAAGCAGCTCTGAAGTGGAGGAAGCAGCTGAGCAGTGACACTGTGACCTGGACCCATGGCCTTGGGGTTCAGTTTCTTCTCTGTCTTCAGAATTATAGATTTCACACCCAAAATAATTATTTTATGTTTGTTTCCTAGACCAGTCTCCGTCCTCAATAGTTATCCGTTGATTTATAGGAAAAGTCCCTGTGGTTTGCTGATAAATGACCTGAAGTTTTGCTGCCTTTGTGTCAATGGAAAATAGTTCATCACAGACGGCACTGGGGGGCACCAATATGGAGTGGCCTTATGTATGGAGGATGATGTGGCAAAGAAAGGGCATAGGGTACATTTTTGCCTTGGGGCATCATTTGGACACAGAATTAATTAGTATCTTGTTTTGACTCACTTCAGAAGGTTCTGAGTGCAGTGGCAAAGTTGGCGCCCAGGTGGGAGCAGAGCGGGTGTGATATGATGATGGGGTTCGTCCCATGGGAAGCCCGGGGCATAGCTGGAGCCCACGGGATCACTAGGGTCAGGCCCAGTGGATGTCAAGCGAGAAGACACACCCCCCCCTCCACGAAGTGAGGACACAGCGAGAAGGTATCCATCTACAAGCCAGGAAGAGGGTTCCTACCAGGAACCAAATTGGCCTGCACATTAATCTTGGACTTTCTAGCTTCCAAAACTGAGAAATAAATTTCTGTTGTTTAAGCTGCCTCATCTATGGTATTTTGCTGTAGCAGCCTGAGGTGACTGTCACAGATGGGTCAGTGGTGTGTGGGTCAACCCCCCTCATCTTGCTCTTTTTCTGGACTTCCCAAGGCTTCCTGACTTGTGAATTAAGCACACCAGCCCATAACAGGGTCTTCAGCTCAGTTCCACCACTGGCTGGTCAAGTGGATTTCAAGTCTGCTCCAGAGGAACAGGGGTGTTGAGGTGTGGTGTAAGCTCCCCATGGGGTTCCTCACTCAAAGCCCATCCTCCAACTCAGTGTTAACCAGAGAAGCCCTTTGTCTTGGCGGGGGGGTGGGGTGGGGGGTAGGGAAGAAGGTTTTCAGGCACTTGCTCAACACTAATGACCAGTGTTGTTTCCCACTTGGCTCTGGATCCTTGTGCGAATCCCTCCCTGGAAAGACCGCCAGAGCAGAGGACGAGTGAATGGCAGGATTTGGGAATCAAAGCTCATTTCACAGGACTGTCTATGCAAGCAAATGGCCCAGAACCTGGGGGTTTTGAATGCTGGTCGTGTTTTATATACATCCCCCAAAAGAGACATGACTAACATCTGGCATGATTCTACTGCCTGAAGTAAACACACACAAGCACAGGGAATGGAAATTTTATTGGTTGACTCACTCAGGGACCTGAAACTTCAGAACAGCTGCTCTTCCTTGGACAAGATGGGGAAAAAAGGCATAATATCAGTAAGGATGTAGATTATTTGGGGAAAAAAAATGAAAAACACTATCAAACCACCTAAATCAATTGGCATTCACGGCATGCTTCATCTGAAAACTGCAGAATTACACTGCTTTTGAGCACATGTGGAATTTTTACCAAGAGGGCGCTATAAGTCAAATAAATTTCAAGACTGCAATCTTATAGCTGTTCTGTAATCACAACAGAATTGAATTCAAAGTCAATAAAAATAGAAGATTTAGAAAATTTTGAATATCTCAGAAACAGGCAAAACAATGCTAGGCTGAAAGGACTCGGAGCTGTGTTTGCCATGAGATTGATCAGAAGGGGCATGAAGGAATTTTCTGGGGGTTAGAGAAAGTCTATGACCGGATGGAGTGTTGTTTACACAGATGCATATACATTTGTCAAAAGTAGTTGAGTTATACACTTAAGTTATTTGCATTTCACTGTGTATAAATTTTAACTCAATTTTAAAAAAGCAGCTGAGATCTCCCTCCCCACTTGCAGGCTAGGGCAGTGACTATCTATAGGGGGACCTTATGTCTTCATTATGCCTATTGTGACAGCATAATTATTACAGCATTCCCTTTCACACCTGAAGTGTTCTGATTTATATAATAAACCTATGGTCATTCTGCCTCTGATGGGTTGGCTCCTAAGTAGAGCTAGAGGGGGCAAGATGCTCTGGAAGAAGGAGAGGCCACGCCCAGTCCTGAGTTGGATGTTAGATTGGACAGGGAGGAGAGGTGGGCTGGACTTTTTTGAGCAACGGCGAATTTGGGGAGACCCAGATTTCATTGGTTTTGTATCCATTGCTTTGGGGCCCTCACACTGGGAAATCTGAAGCATGTGTTAAAAACAGTGGCACAGGGCGCCTGGGTGGCTCAGTTGGTTAAGCGACTGCCTTTGGCTCAGGTCATGATCCGGGAGTCCCTGGATCGAGTCCTGTATCGGGCTCCCTGCTCGGCGGGGAGTCTGCTTCTCCCTCTGACCCTCCCCCCTTTCATGTGCTCTCTCTCTCATTCTCTCTCTCTCAAATAAATAAATAAAAAATCTTTAAAAAAAAAAAACAAAACAGTGGCACAAAGTGAGATGTAAAATTTGCACAAAAAGCTGCATGGACCCATGCCCAGGTTGTGAGCAATAGCAGGTCTGAGAGAAGAAAAGGCCCAGGGAAAGAGAAGAGGCCAGGACTCAGTGGGGAGAGCCAGCTGAGCAAGTCGTCGGAAGACACGGACTATCAGAGCCAAGGGCCTAGGATGGGGAAGGAGCACAGAATGTGCCTGGCATGGTCAGAGGGGACACCCTATCCTCCAGAGAAAGCAGAACCTGTGTGGAGCTACTTCAGAGACTGGGACGACAGGCCGACTGCCGAGGAAGAGGCCTGCCGGATGCCTGGCGGACTAGCCAGGGCAGTGGCAAGCACTCCAGGGAAGGCCAAGGGGCCCGGTGCATCATGGGAGCCTGGGAGGAGGCAGAGTACACACGCAAGAAACTCCAGCTTCTGACAGTGCACTGAATGGAGCAGATTTGTGGGGACCATTTCAGCTGAAGAGGCTGGAGACCTGGTCCTCCTGAAAGCCTAGTTCCATTCATGAGCAGCTAATACTGAGTAGGTGTCCACAACAGATCTTGCATCTCAGCCTTTACAGGCTGCGGGGAAACAGGAGATGAGACCCAGCTGCCTGAGCCCACGTCACAGCCCCACCCGGGAAGGGCTTCGTTTCACACGAGAGCAGCGTTCCTCAATCTTGACTGGTGTATGAACTGCTTTTAAAGGAAAAATGCCTTTCTTTTTCAACATCTCCTTGGCGATTCGGGGTCTTTTCTGATTCCATACAAATTTTAGGATTGTTTGTTCCAGCACTTTGAAAAATGTCATTGGAATTTTGATCGGGATGGCATTGAAGGTATAGATTGCTCTGGGTAGCATAGACATTTTAACAATGTTTATTCTTCCGATCCATGAGCATGGAATGTTTTTCCATCTCTCTGTGTCTTCTTCAATTTCTTTCATGAGTGTTCTGTAGTTCCTAGAGTATAGATCCTTTACCTCTTTGGTTAGGTTTATTCCGAGGTATCTTTTGATTTTTGGTGCTACTATAAATGGAATCGTTCCTCTAATTTATCTTTCGACAGTGGCATTGTTAGTGTATAAGAAAGCAACTGATTTCTGTGCATTGATTTTGTATCCTGCCACATTACTGAATTGTTGGATGAGTTCTAGTAATTTGGGGTGGAGTCTTTTGGGTTTTCCACATAAAGTAACACGTCGCCTGCGAAAAGAGAGAGTTTGACTTCTTTGCCAATTTGAATACCTTTTATTTCTTTTTATTGTCTAATTGCTGTTGCTAGGACTTCTAGTACTATATTGAACAATAGCGGCAAGAGTGGGCATCCTTGACATGTTCCTGATCTTAAGGGAAAGGCTCTTAGCTTTTCCCCATTGAGGATGATATTCACTGTGGGTTTTTCATAGATGGATTTTATGAACTTGAGGAATGTTCCCTCTATCCCTATACTCTGGAGAGTTTTAATCAGGAAAGGATGCTGTATTTTGTCAAATGCTTTTTCTGCATCAATTGAGAGGACCATATGGTTCTTCTCCCTCCTCTTGTTAATGTGTTCCATCACATTGATTGATTTGCGAATGTTGAACCACCCTTGCATCCTGGGGATAAATCCCACTTGGTCATGGTGGATGATCCTTTTAATGTACTGTTGGATCCTATTAGCTAGGATTTTGTTGAGGATTTTGGAATCCATATTCATCAGGGATATCGGTCTGAAATTCTCCTTTTTGATGGGGTCTTTGCCTGGTTTGGGGATTAAGGTAATGCTGGCCTCATAGAATGAGTTTGGAAGTTTTCCTTCTGTTTCAATTTTTTGAAACAGCTTCAGTAGAATAGGTATTATTTCTTCTTTGAATGTTTGGTAGAATTCCCCAGGGAATCCATCAGGGCCTGGACTCTTGTTTTTTGGGAGGTTTTTGATCACTGCTTCAATCTCGTTACTGGTTATTGGCCTATTCAGGTTGTCAATTTCTTCCTGTTTCAGGCTTGGCAGCTTTTTGCACTTCTGGGTATTTATCCCAAAGGCACAGATGTAGTGAAAAGAAGGGTCATATGCACCCCAATGTTCATAGCAGCAATGTCCGCAATAGCCAAACTGTGGAAAGAGCCGAGATGCCCTTCAACAGATGAATGGATAAAGAAGATGTGGTCCATATATACAATGGAATATTACTCAGCCATCAGAAAGGATGAATACCCAACTTTTACATCAACATGGATGGGACTGGAGATTATGCTAAGTGAAATAAGTCAAGCAGAGAAAGTCAGTTATCATATGGTTTCACTTATTTGTGGAACATAAGGAATAGCATGGAGGACATTAGGAGAAGGAAGGGAAAAATGGGGGGGGGGGGAATTGGAGGGAGAGATGAACCATGAGAGACTATGGACTCTGAGAGACAAACAGGGTTTTAGAGGGGAGTGGGGAGGGGGAATTGGTTAGCCCGGTGATGGGTATTAAGGAGGGCACGTACTGCATGGAGCACTGGGTGTTATACGAAAACAATGGATCGTGGATCACATCAAAAACTAATGATGTATTTATGGTGACTAACATAACATAATAAAATAAAAAAAGTAAAAATAAAATAAAAAATAAAGGAAAAATGCTTGCCGATTTCCAGGAAGAATTAAATTATCTATATTTTAACGTTATTTAAATATACATTTATCATGTTATTTAAGCATATGAATATACACAAAAGGTAAGTATGGGTCCAAATTCCTAATATTTACAACTCAAATTCCACTATAAAAGCACATTGACAGAATTATATTAATATGATGGATTTACGATTTGTTGAAAGGGGGTCATGCCTGGTTATGATTCCGTTCTCCACCAAATCTCCCCATTCCCTCATTTCTCCCCTTTTCCCATTTGTACA
Organism: Halichoerus grypus; assembly: GCF_964656455.1. Classification (NCBI taxonomy): domain Eukaryota; kingdom Metazoa; phylum Chordata; class Mammalia; order Carnivora; family Phocidae; genus Halichoerus; species Halichoerus grypus. The sequence goes on from NC_135715.1 coordinate 190,143,972, forward strand.
AAGGGCCAGAATCTCATTCGCCTTCACGTGGAATGAATAATTATTTACACTGTTCTCTTCTCATGAGTTTATAAATAAATTAAATACAACTAGTAAGATTGTAAATAATAATCCAAAAGTGGGTATGGCAATCACATGACAGTAGCAGAATGATGTCCTTTACTCACGTTTCAGGATATGTGTATACGTTAATTTCATTATATTGTTACTGAGTCAGGTTTTAACTGAGTAACAATTACCCCCCAAAACAGCACTTATTTATAGCTCATAATTCTGTGGACTGATCATTTGAACTGAGCTCAGGCGAGTGGTTCTTCTACTGGTCTTGCCTTGGCTTTCTCGTGCAGCTGCAGTCAGTTGGAAGATCAGCTGAGCATCACTGGGCCCTAGATGGCCTCACTCACATGTTGGGCACTCGGTTGGGGGTGACACGTGAGCCCCACATGGCCAACAACTAGCTGGCCAGCACCATCTTCTTCGCGTGGCTGTGGGTTCCAAAGGCAGCAAGAGAAGACAAACCCTAATGGACAAGCACTTTTCAAGCTTCTGCTCGCGTCATATTTGCTGGTGACCTACGGGCCAAAACACGTGGCATCACGAAGCTTAGACTAAGAGCATGGAGAAATAGAATTACCTCTTAATGGGAGAGGCTGCAAAACTTTGCAACCATATATTCTTTTAACCTATCAAAGTCATAAAAGCAAAATCTTCAAATTAAAAAAAATTAGAATATGCAGATCCTTGAAAACACTTTCTTGGACCCCTGTGATGAGTAGCTCATGTGAGGGTAATCCTGTAAGTGAAAGGAGAAGGAGTACATTTTGTTGATGATGGGATTTACAATCAATTATTAAGGATTAAAGAGTGTTTAGACTGAAATGCTACTATGTGGGTGTCTGCCAAGTGGTATTAGAAAACATAAGGTATAGGGAAAAGGTCTTTAATTTCTGGATGCTGCAAACAGGTGCTGGTCTCTACCGCTGGACATACGATGTCTGTGCAGGACAGCACCAAACTGGGAAGAGCTGCCCGCAGCGGTCTGAGCAGCTCCGGGTTCAGGGTCAATAACGGTCTTCCAGGGACATGTGGGAGGAAGCGCCCCAAATGCAGTAGGAGGTCAGAGGATTCAGATCGTTGATGACTCACTGCTAAGACCTCTATGACACTAAAGGGAAATCCTTGCAAGTTCTAATGAAGGTGTAAGGGAGCCCTGGGAGGAAACCACAGCTTTTGTGTCACACAGAAGGTTTGCATCTTGCTTGAGGTCACTCAAGGGCAGCAATAAGTGGGTAACTCCTCAGGCCAAAGATGTCAAAAAAAAAAAAAAGCTTACAACATCACCACAGCCCTCCCCTGGTCTAGCAGGTGATCCTGTGCAATAACCATGGCAACAGGTGGGCGGGGCAAGCAGGCCAGTAGTCAGGAAAGATCTGCAAGAGAAATGTCTGCCTTAGCAAAGTCCTTCATGTCCATTCACTGGTCTGGCCCAGGAAGTCCAGCAGAGTAAGGAAGGAATGCAATGGGTGGACTTGAGAATCTGCCCTGGGCCCTGGGAAGAGAAGGAAGCAATGGCAAGGCTCACTAATGAGCATGTTCCCATGGTGGGCAGTTGAGGCTCAGTCCCTCTGGGGAACTGCACCCAAATCACCTTGGAGAAGGAGTCTGGGCTATTGGACACCCACCTCCCATGTATCCTTGCTTTAGACATGCTTCCAGGGTGCACCCTGGCTGGCACTCTCTTGGCCAATGCAGCCCATGGTAGAAAGTTGTGACAGCCCCATATGTCACCTGATACTCAAGACACACAACTTCAATTCACACTGTTGATGAAACTCAAAGACGTTCATATGCAGCACCTTTGACTATTAAAAAGTAAGGACTAAAGCTATTTCTCTGTTGTTTCTCACTGGAATGCAAGAATCAGCATGGAAGCGGGATGATTCCTGTCTCTTCCCTAGTTTTTCACTGTTGATTCTCTCAAGAACCACCCCCCACACACACACACCGCAGTGCACACCTTCAGGGGACACTTACCTTCCTATGTTTCCAAGGTACATTGTTATTTATTTAAAACACAATTATGAATACTATTGGGGCAAGTGTGCTGTTTATTTATGTTGGGTACATTTTAATTGGGATCCTGGAAGAGTGGAGAAAAATAAAATAATTGTGGCTGACAAGAAGAGCTTGCTGCTTCTGAACATTTTTTTAAAGATTTTATTTATTTATTTTAATTTAATTTAATTTTATTATGTTATATTAGTCACTATACATCATTAGTTTTTGATGTGGTGATCCACAATTCATTGTTTTCGTATATAACACCCAGTGCTCCATGCAGTACATGCCTTCCTTAATACCCATCACCAGGCTAACCCATGCCCCTACCCCCCTCCCCTCTAAAACCCTCAGTTTGTTTCTCAGAGTCCATAGTCTCTCATGGTTCGTGGGAAATTGGAGAGAGAGACGAACCATGAGAGATTAATTATTTGACAGAGAGAGAGAGACAGCGAGAGAGGGAACACAAGCAGGGGGAGTTGGAGAGGGAGAAGCAGGGAACCCGATGCGGAGCTTGATCTCAGGACCCTGGGATCATGACCTGAGCCGACGGCAGACGCTTAACAACTGAGCCACGCAGGTGCCCCGCTTCTGAATATTTTTAAACCATGGTTTTGAGCAATTTGATCAGGATACAATTGGGAGGGGTGGGGTTCTTTCATGTCTCCTGCATTTGTTGAACTTTTTGCATCTCAACTTTCTCCTGTTTTTGTCCATTATTTATTAAAATATTTCTTCCTATGTTGCACAGTTGGAGTCTCCAAAGGGGACTTCAGAAGAGATGGCCTAGCTTCCTTACGGAAAAGGAATGGACGGGGTGGGGGTGGGGAGAGCACAGGTAGATGCAAGTGGGGGCTGACGACACTTTCTCAGCCAGATGAGGGATGACGGTAACACTGCCAGGTGAAGCTGAAGATGAAGTGAATTCGATCTATTTGGATATGTGAGAGGTAAATCAGTGGTTTTCATAGCCGTGGATGTGAACAAGCTCCCCCACCAGAAACTGTGTGTCTGGAAGGAACAATGCTAGGACCAAACATTCAGGAACCTTGACCTTAAATAGGTCTGCAGAAGAAGATGACAAGTGAAAAGAAACAGCTATCTGGACAGGAAGAAAACCAGGAAAACATGCAATCATGAAAATTAAGGAACAACTGTGCTCCTCAGAGTATGGAGCTGTCAAAGAGAAGCAGCGAGCACTCGCTACCCCCTCTTCCCGCCTCGCATTCTGCCCTGTTCTCCCATCCTTCGCTGTCTGACTTCTCTCTATTCTCCTTCTTCTTTTCTCAAAAGAACTTGCTTGAAATGTTGTCAGAGGTTTTCAAAATTACAGAAGCCTTTTATCCAATTCATGGTCAAAAATATTTGTACAAAGAAATCATACATAATTAAACTGACTGGCTAAAGCTGTACAGGGTGAAAGTTGTCACGGACTAAAATTTTTTAAGAAATGAGTCTTCCTTCTAACTGGTGTGAGGTGGTATCTCATTGTGGTTTTGATTTGTATTTTCCTGATGCCAAGTGATGTGGAGCATTTTCTCATGTGTCTGTTGGCCTTTTGTATGTCTTCTTTGGAGAAATGTCTGTTCATGTCTTTTGCCCGTTTCTTGATGGGTTATTTGGTTTTTAGGGTGTTGAGTTTGATAAGTTCGTTATAGGTTTTGGATACTAACTCTTTATCTGATAAGACATTTGCAAATATCTTCTCCCATTCTGTCGGTTGTCTTTCAGTTTTGTCGACTGTTTCCTTTGCTGTGCAAAAGCTTTTTATCTTGATGAAGTCCCAATAGCTCATTTTTGCTTTTATTTCCCTTGCCTTTGGAGACGTGTCTGGCAAGAAGTTGCTGTGGCCAAGGTCGAAGAGGTTGCTGCCTGTGTTCTCTTCAAGGATTTTGTTGGGTTCCTGTCTCACATTTAGGTCTTTCATCCATTTTGAGTTTATCTTTTTGTATGGTGTAAGAGAATGGTCCAGTTTCATTCTTCTACATGTGGCTGTCCAATTTTCCCAACAACGTTTGTTGAAGAGACTGTCTTTTTCCTTTGGATATTCTTTCCTTCTTTGTCAAAAATTAGTTGACCATAGAGTTGAGGGTCCATTTCTGGGGTCTCTATTCTGTTCCATTGATCTATGTGTCTGTTTTTGTGCCAGTACCATCCTGTCTTGATGATGACAGCTTTGTAATAGAGCTTGAAATCAGGCATTGTGAGGCCCCCAGCTTTGGTTTTCTTTTTCAACAATCCCCTGGTGATTCAGGGTTCTTTCTAGTTCCATACAAATTTTAGGATTATTTGTTCCAGCTCTGTAAAGAATGTCAATGGTGTTTTAATAAGGATTGCATTCAATGTGTAGATTGCTCTGGGTAGCATAGACATTTTAACAATATTTTTTCTTCCAATCCATGAGCATGGAATATTTTTCCATTTCTTTGTGTCTTCCTCAATATCTTTCATAAGTGTTCTACAGTTTTTAGAGTACAGACCCTTTACCTCTTGGGTTAGGTTTATTCCTAGCTATCTTATGGAGTTTTTGGTGCAATTGTAAATGGGACAGATTCCTTAATTTCTCTTTCTTCTGTCTCATTGTTAGTGTACAGAAATGCAACTGATTTCTGTGCATTGATTTTATATCCTGCCACTCTGCTGAATTCCTGTATGGGTTCTAGCAATTTTGAGGTGGAAGCTTTTGGGTTTTCCACATAGAATATCATGTCATCTGTGAAGAGTGAGAGTTTGACTTCTTCTTTGCCAGTTTGAATGCCTTTTGGTTCTTTTTGTTGTCTGATTGCTGAGGTTAGGACTTCTAGTACTATGTTGAACAAAAGTGGTGAGAGTGGACATCCCTGTCATGTTCCTGACCTTAGGGAAAAAGCTCTCAGTTTTTCCCCATTGAGAATGATATTCACTGTGGGTTTTTTGTATATGGCTTTTATGATACTGAGGTATGTTCCCTCTATCCCTACACTTCAGAGAGTTTTAATCAAGAAAGGATCTTGTACTTTGTCAAATGCTTTTTCTGCACCAATTGAGAGGATCATATGGTTCTTGTCCTTTCTTTTATTAATGTGATATATCGCGTTGATTGATTTGTGGATGTTGAACCACCCTTGCAGCCCAGGAATAAATCCCACTTGGTTGTGGTGAATAATCTTTTTAGTGTACTGTTGGATCCTATTGGCTAGTATCTTGGTGAGAATTTTTGCATCCATATTCATCAGGGATACTGGTCTGTAATTCTCCTTTTTGATGGGGTCTTTGTCTGGTTTGGGGAATCAAGGTAATGCTGGCCTCATAGAATGAGTTTGGAAGTTTTCCTTCCATTTCTATTTTTTGAAACAGCTTCGGAAGAATAGGTATTGATTCTTCTTTAAATGTCTTGTAGAATTCCCCCTGGGAAGCTATCCAGCCCTGGACTCTTGTTTGGTGGGAGATTTTTTATTACTGTTTCAATATCCTTGCTGGTTATGGGTCTGTTCAGGTTTTCTATTTCTTCCTGTTTCAGTTTTGGTAGTTTATATGTTTCTAGGAATGCATCCATTTCTTCCAGATTGCCTAATTTGTTGGTATATAGTTTCTTGTAATATGTTCTCATAATTGTTTGTATTTCTTTGGTGTTGATCGACATGGATGGAACTAAAAGGTATTATGCTGAGTGAAATAAGTCAATCAGAGAAAGATAATTATCATATGGTTTCACCCATATGTGGAATATGAGAAACAGCACAGAGGATCATAGGGGAAAAGAGGGAAAACTGAATGGAAGAAATCAGAGAGGGAGACAAACCATGAGAGACTCTTAAGTATAGGAAACAAACTGAGGGTTGCTAGAGGGGAGGTGGGTGTGGGGTGGGGTAACTGGGTGATGGACATTAAGGAGGGCACATGATATGATGAACACTGGGTGTTATATGCAACTGATGAATAACTGAAATCTACATCTGAAACTAATGATGTATAGAATATATTGTCTAATTGAATTTAACAATTAAAAAAATGAGTCTTCCTACCTAAGTGTAGATGTTCAGAATTTGACAGGAGCATTGGACTGGGTAGAAATAATGGGTAATGACCACAAAAGAAAAACTGACGTTGGCAGAAGCTATGCCTGTTAAAATTACACTAACCGAGGATTCAGATACTGATCTTCATTATAAGCTGTTCCAAAAAGATGAAGAGCATCAATTCTGAAGGAAATAGCCTCAGTAAAATGAAAATGGAAACAAGTTAAAAATTTTTAATTTTGATGTCTAGAAAGTTGAACACAAATTATATTTGTTCTACTAGAATTCGCTCCAGAAAAAAATTGTTTCACAGTAAAGTCATGGGTGCTCTTGTAACGGATGAGGATGTTTCTATGCACAACATCCTCAGGGTCAAAAAGTTCCCAAGGTCAAAACTTTGTGTTAACCTCAATTTATTTGCGTGGAGTTGTGCAAAAAATAGTATTATTAAAGTGGGCTTTTAAAAAATAGTTGTTTTCCTTTTTTCATTCATGATTTTGTTTATATCTCTTCCCTCTTCCATTCATGGCTAACATCTGTGAGGGCCCTTTAGAAGGTTAATGTTAACAATTTGGGAAAGGAATTGTATTCGTATATGTGCTGCTGAAGCGAGCACAAGGAATTGTATTCATTTATGCATGTGATATTTTGTAGGAAGTTGAAAATATTTCTATATAGATAAATAAAAATTAATCCGTCTCTAAGGGCACAAAACCTTTTCTCCACTTAAAAAATCGGTCTTATTTCACTTATATAAATGTGTTCAAAATTAGCAAGTTCTGTGCTAGACACAACCCTTCATGTTTTTTTCTAGAGCAATATTCTCCATGAAGTAAGGCTTTATAGTATTATGTGCATTCGTTTTAATTCATGCCCTTCTTTTAGCAAGAAAAGGAAAACAGTTTTATGGGCTGCAAGCCTAGGGATTATGTTTCCTTTCCCGTTTTCTCTGTGATTCACTGTATTATTGTAGGCAGATCACACTGTCTGTGTCCTCACTATCTTGCCCTTTTTAGAGAAGCCAAACTGCACTTTCAGGGTCATCTCTCCACAGAGGTTATAAAGATCCAGAAGGTCGTGTTTGTGTACTGTCTATAGAAGACGAACATTGGGCCTGGGAGCTTTTCATCACATTGGAAATCTAGATTCTAAATGCCCAGAGGGCAGGGACCATGTCATGGAATCCACTGGAACTCCCCCAGGTGGCTGAGATAGGGTAAGAATTTCTCCTTGTTGATGAAATCCTGGAGCCTGGTGGAAAAAATGTCTCTCTTGGGAGGAGGAGATGAGAATCATCTCTGAGAAGAGGAGACCCCTCTGGCTCTCTGTAGGTACCCAGTGAACATTGCCTATCTAGGGATTGGTGCACTGAGATTTTATTCACAAAAGAGCCTCAGGCACTTCCTCCAGCTCTGTCTTGGCCAGGTGGGAGTGTGACCCGCCCTAGTTATCTGTCTGGATCCATCTTTGTGGGGAACGCAGAAGCATTTGTGTCCTCAGCCTATCCGGGGCCATCTTGGGTTTCACCTGGAGCTTCTTCCGGGTATAGAATCCCACATTTTACCCTTCTCCAGATCAGAACATAAAGTTCTCCAATCTTCCCCAGTTGCAGAAATAGCAAATGTGTGGAGTCCTGGGCAGAATGTGATTTCCCATCTGGAAGGTAGGGTCAGCTGGTGGGTCACCCAGGGTGTTACCCTGGCTCTGGAAGCCAGGTTGGTAGCACTGCTTCCTGGGAACTGGAGCGAATATTCCAGGCTGGATGATGAATGGGAGAGGCAGACCCACCCCTGAGCAATAAATTCTGCTCTGAGCCCTCGCTGCCCCCCAATCCCAGCGGACTTGCCTCTCTGCCCTCTGCAAGCCCGAGACTGTAGCTACCTCAACATCTTCAGTGCTACCTCTGTATCTAACTTCACTTCTGTGTTTCAAGGTGTTAGACACATTGGGAAAATTTAATGTCATATGTTTTAAGAATAAAATCTGTAATTATGACAGAATCCCTGGAAATAAGAAGTTTGGAGACCCCTGTTTACGCACAGGAGAGGCAGAAGTCTGGTCACTGATGACCTTGCTGATGACAGGGACAGAGAGGCTCCTGCAAATCTAGCCCTGAGGATTTCTTGGCAAGTCCAGCGGGCCGGACCTCATAAATAAATATTCTTAGACATATATCTAAGCCTGCAAACCAAGCCATTTAAGTTCAGCTAAAGGCTCATGAGTTCATTATTTAACTAGAGGAAATGGTCCATGTTGCAAGATACTAAAAATTCACGTGATAGGTCCTGCTGTGGAAAATGCATCTGTTTTTCTAATTCACTGGATAAAACTCAGGGTGAAGACAGCTGAGGTGCAGGAGCAGCAGGGCTCCGCTGTGGCCCCATCACCACAATTGGCAGGCGTCCCACCTGGCTCACAGGATTGCAGGCTCTCCTTTTCAAGGTCTGCTGGCCTTCTCTGTGATTGAGATCAGCCTGTGGGAAGACTGTGAAGGAGAAACTTATCCCCACCATGTGACACGTCTTCTCTTTCTTATGCCTCCACCCACCATAGGCTTAGCCTTCCAATGATCAGATGCATGCTTGGAGATCAAGCCTCCCCATTTTATCTTCCTCCTTCTGCACAGCAGAATGGTAACAAGGGTTTAGGAGGTATCTTTAAGTTCTGCTTGTGATTTAACTAAAAAAAAAAAAAATCTGGTCTCCAACTGGTCCAGTCATGGAGTCAATTCAAAGACACAATCCCAAAGCGACTAAGGCAGCCCAAGTCTACAGCTGTCAAACACTGAATAGCCGAAGGAAGGACTCAGACACATGCTTGACTGGAAAAGAGTCTGAGCACTTGATGGGGATGAGATGTTGTCAACAGGTGAGGTCAGTCTCAGGTGGGGCTGGTGGAAGCACATCCCTCTGGCTCATGTGAAATATGGAGTTCCAATCCACATACGTTGGTTTCCTCCATAGAGAGACTAGGGGAGGAGATTTAGGCCATCAAATTATTCCTTTTACTCACATTTATTGAAACCTACTTTGTACCAGCTCGTGTCCTAGGTACAGGGAGCAGAATAAGGACAAAAACAGTAAAAACAAATAAAAACTCTCCCATCAATGGAGCTTATATTTTAACTGGAAGCAGGGGCAGTAAATAAAATAACTAAATAAAACAACCAGGAAAAGAGGACATGATGTGATTAGGGTGCTGAGGTTTAAAATTTTAGATAAAGAGGCGAGACTTCACTAAGAAAGTAATTTTACAAATATGCTGAAGGGGATGAGGAAGGGAGCCATCTGGATGGCTGGGGAAAGAACATTCTAGAGGGAACAAATGCAAAGAACCTATGTTAGGAATGTCATGCTTGAGAAGCAGCGAGGAGAATGAAATGGCTGGAATGAGTCAAATTCTAGGTTTGGTGTGAGGGTAGAACAGATAGGTAGAACTGGAAGTGGGTGCTTTCTGGCCTGACCACCTGGAAGCATGAATTCTCCTTTAGCTGAGATGGGAAAGGCTGTGGGAAGAGTAAGTTTCAGAAAAGGGGAGATGAAGACTCTGCTTTGCACATATGAAATTTCCTGTGTGTGCTTGTCCCATCCTGGAGTACATATCATATAGTAGTTGGGTATGCAGATGTAGCTTTCATGGCAGAGGAGTGGAATGGGGTAAGATTTTAGAACCATCAGCATTTGATATGAAGGCAGAGAACTTTTTCTCTTGTTCACTGCTGATTCATTTAGAAGAGAGGCTAGCTCACGGGAGGATCCCCGTAAGGATTTGCTGAATGTAAAGGTACTTCGGTACTCTACCCAGCTTCCCTCTTCTGGGTGGTTGCACCATCCCTAGCAGCTGGGAATGTGGGCTGCTGGTGGCTCAAGGCTGCATCCCTTACTGGGAATTACCTTCAGCATTCTCCTGGTCTCAGAGGTATTCCATGGCCAATGACTGGCTGACATGGGACATGGAGACCCTGGCCTCATTTTAGACAACTGTGAAGGACCTTCCCAACTGTAGAGCTACCTGTCAGTTTCCTTGGGGCCTTATTTGCAGCCACGTTATGGGTCAGTTTCTCTCTGGGGCAAGTCCTACATGGAGATCTCCTGGAAGCACACCACAGTAAACCTTCTGCAGGCAACGTAGAGTCTTCATGTTGGTTTCCATGGACCCCAATCTCACACACTGAATGAATCAATACATGAATGCTCCAGGGATCAGCTAATTTCATTTTCTTGGGAAAATTTTCTCTGCCCCTGGAATAGATCAAGACCCTGATAGATGCACTCATGGCACCATTATACTTTTCTTCCCATCATTGCTTGTTTTGCTATTTCTATGATTATTTGGTTAATATCTGTCTCCCTTGGCCTTTGTGTTCCACGAGGGCAGGGACCAGGAGGGTCTGGCCTGGTACATAGATATTTAGAAAATATTAGTAGGGGATGCCTGGGTGGCTCAGTTGGTTAAGCGGCTGCCTTCAGCTCGGGTCATGATCCCAAGGTCCTGGGATGGAGCCCAGCATCAGGCTCCTTGCTCAGTGGGGAACCTGCTTCTCACTCTCTCTCCCTCTGCTTGTGCTCTCTCTGTCAAATAAATAAAACCTTTAAAAAAAAAAAGAAAAGAAAATATTAGTAGAATGAGTGCGTCTGCCAGCCACAACCTCACTGTAGTCAAACCACCCTGTAATGGAGCCAGGATTTGAGTCTTCGAGGCACAAAGACCTTGCTATTTGCCATGTGACCATTATGACACCTAAACTTCCATTCTTTGGTGGAGCCAAGTAGGCCCAGCTCTCCGTGCTCCAATGGAGCAGCATCTCCACTGTGACAGTGCACTTAACAGACAGGGTTTATTCCTGATTGTAGATTTTCCAAAATTGTTGTCCAACCACAGCTTCAAACAAAGACTTCAATGCCTCCATGTTGGGATGAATTGGAATTTATGGGCTCTGATGTAAGAAACGCAGCATCAAAAACAAAGCTTCTACCTCTTTGCACATATAATTGTCAACAACCACGAGGCTCTTAGATCCTTCACAAAATTGGCTCACCAACAATTTTATAGCCATTCGTTGTCCCTTAAACAAGGCAACCATCTTCACAAGCCAGATTTCACATATTCCCAGGCTACAGTAGCTCATAGGCGCGGCTGCTGATCACCAGCTGGCCCGTTTCAAAAGCAGCTCTATTCCCAAACCACTCTGAGTTAAACTGACACGTTCTAAGGGACTCGATGTGGAATATTCCGTTATCAGGATGATGACAAATTCCCTAAGAATCCTCTTCTGGTGCCAAACTCACATGAGATTATCAGAGATGTGCTTTGGATAAGCATTGTACTTGGGGTGAGTTTAGGAGAGGAAATAAAGTGCCAGAAGGAAGCAACCTCTGCCCTGGTTTCTATCACTCCTAGAAAGAAAAAGTCAAAAAGCCACTTCAGCTATCAACCATCTCTGCCGGTAGAGGGTCATGCAGGCTGGTCGGGAGGGAGAACTTGAGCAAGAGAGCCAGGCAGATGGGCTCAGCCCCAAGGAGCACCCCTGAAGCACTGCTCTGGGTGATGCCTCTGTGGGGCCATGTGGGAGTGAGGAAACCAGAGCTTTGTGTGTTGGTCCAGTTGATTAATCATCCCTGTGTTTGGACAATGAACCAGGACAAACTGACTTCACCCACTGGATAGACACATCTGTCAAACACACATAAACACACACAGCAGCCCAGTGAGGTGGGAAGCATTATATCTAGTTCTATAGATGGGCTTTGGGCAGTCTGATGGTTGGATGATTGTTCACAGATATTCACTCACCTCTCCTCCCAAGCAGCCCCAGGGCAGGAGTGCATTTGCTCATCACACTGACATGGGGCTTGGCCAGGGGATATGATTTGGCAAGAATATGAGCAGATGTGAAATGAGCACAAGACTTCAATGTGCTTGCGCAGTTTGGCTTGACTCTTAAGCACTGAGATTTGCCATTTAAAAGAGCTTCCCAGGCTGCCTCTTCAACCTGAACCCCAGAACAAAATAGCACAGCAGACTTAGATTTTGCCCAAAGCCCAGAGCCAAACCCAGCTGACCCACAGCTGGAAACAGAGCCGACCACTGGGCGCAGGGCTGAATGGCTCCACTGCATTGACATGGAGGTTCATAAGCATGAGAGTAAGTCCTTTTAATATGCCATTGAGTTTGGGAATGGCTTGTTATGCAGCATTACTCTGGCAATAGCTAGCTGATACAGAAAGGGGTTTGATTCCAAGCATTCAGATTTGCCCATCTCCAAATCCAATGCTCTTTTAAATGTATCATATAGAACAGTGTGGAGGTGGAAAATCAGGGAAAATTTGGGCAACAGTCCCCTCTACAGTATAGCTTACTACTGAAGTGTCCAGAAGGTTCAAAGACAAAAGATGAACATTACACAGGAGCTCATTCAGGAGAGTAGTTTGTTGACCTAGATTTCTGTTCCCAGAAGATATTCCACATGAATTTTTTGGCTCACCCAACTTAAAAAATAACACGCTTGCTAATTCATGAGCTTCATCTGTGAACCTAAAACATTTTGAAATGCAGATCTCCCTGTGTTTAAACTTAGCTGAAATACTTGTTCTCAACATTGTACAGTAAAACACACTAGCTTAAGCATGAAAATAGCAATATTTTTACAGAAGTAAAGAAATGACAAAATACAGTTATCATATAAAATCTCTCCATTCTGCTACCAGGAGCCATGTTTGACAGACTCTAAATCCTGCGGCCTTTTCATGATGTCACGTGGAACCAATGGTGTGGAGGTGGGGAACGGCTGAGTGTTAAGAGCATTTATTAAGCTGAGGTGCAGAGCTGATTTGTTTGTATTTGCATTTTCGTCCTTTTGCTGGGCTTTGCTCCTCTCTCCTCTGCTCATGACGTAAATTAAGGAAATACAGTGAATTAAAGAAGAAAGTTAGGGAAGCATTAAATCAACAGAAACTATGTGATTTTTAAAAAGTCTTAAAATTTCCATCCTCTTTATCAAGAACAGGAATTTATTGTTACAAGGAAAAAAAATTTTTTAAATACTCCCCCTTTTGTTTTTACATAAAGCTCTTGAATCATGGTAGAAAAACAGATGTCCCTTCATTTTTACTTTGATTTTTTTTTTATTCCATTGGGAAACGCTTTGTGTACATATTTTTAAGCATCCTATAAATTTAAGAAAAAGAGGTTTTTCCATCAAAGATATAAAAACAAGAAATCACTCCTGTGTTCTGCGATGTCTGAATTTTGATCATCAAGACGCAGTTCTAGAAGAACCATGAGAGACAATGGACTCTGAAAAACAAACTGAGGGTTCTAGAGGGGAGGGGGGTGGGAGGATGGGTTAGCCTGGTGATGGGTATTGAGGAGGGCACGTTCTGCATGGAGCACTGGGTGTTATGCACAAACAATGAATCATGGAACACTATATCTAAAACTAATGATGTAATGTATGGGGATTAACATAACAATAAAAAAAATTAAAAAAAAAAAAAAAGACGCAGTTCTTTGGGGAGACCACAGTGGACTGTTCATGTTTGCTGGCTATCCCTACATGACAGGCACTGTGCTGGGCACTCTGTATGCACACATAGGTGTGAGTCCCCATGACAGCCCTGAGGTCTGCTGCGTAATGTGCATTTGCAGATGAGACCCAGAAAAGTTACGTTACTTTCCCAAAGACATGTAAGTAGTAAGTGGTGGTCTCGGATTGAACCCAGTGTATCTGGCTCCAAATCCCATGCATCTTCCACAGCTCCAGGCTGCATCCTTCCAGACTCCTTCCTTGTCCTCAGCAGGAGGGACGCGCCCCTGTTCAGCCTGGAGAGGAAGCTTGCTTTCCAGGCAGGTGGGCAATAAGCGTCAAGTTCAGACCAACTGTCTGTCACTCGCCCCGGACTCTGTGAAGTGTGCCTCCACCCTCTCCTTCAGTGTTCAGTTTGGGGTTCTTTTACTAGCTTATCTTGGGGAGGCATGTGCGTGACACCCCATCCATTTTCCTTTCCCTTAGAAATCACACTGAAACTTTTGATGTTTAGGAAGGGGGAATTCAAGCTAAAGAAGTTAAACAGTAGCAATGGAAGTTTGCAGATTTTACTCTTTCCTTCTGTGTTTGCCTTTCAGTAAAGGAACTGCTCATGATTAGCTACATTATCATAGAGACATATGTTTTTATAATGATGGATACTTCTTATAACGCATTTTTCCCGACAGGGGACCGGGCTCAGTGGCAGCTCTGGTGAATCATCAATGACTTGGCAAAGACTAATGATCAAAACTAAAAATTAACCTCTTAGCACTTTCTCTAACAACTTGTGACACCACTGTTATTCATGTAATTATAATTTAGGATCGTTCAAGACACAGACCTAGGGATTATGCTTTCTCCTCTATCCTGGACATCCAATGCATTAGCACATCCTGTAGTTTGAGGTCCAAAACCTTGCCTCCCTTCGCTTCTCTCCATGCTAAGGCCACCTCTGTGGTCGCTGCCACTGTCACCTCCCCCTTGGATGAGCTGGGCCACTGGCAACAGTGATGTCAGAACGGTAAGTTCTAATGGGGACCGTGCCCTAAACCCAGTCACCCCCACCCCAGAGCTACCCTCCATACTGGGGAGTCCAGTGCCAGGCCATATTCCTCCCGTTTATTATCTGTGCCCCTGGCAGGAGTTGCAGCTGCATGCACACGCTCAGGCAGGCCTCGATCTCCTGTGGCTGGCACCCCGTGCATGCTCAGCAGCTAGCTGGGGACTGGACGTTCCTCCTGCTCTGTGCTGAGCTCATGAGAGGCACCACTGGGTTCTTTCCCGCCATGAGCTGGGTTCACATGCTGAGTCAGCTGGACACACAGGAGTCGAAAGAAATCACATGACGTTTCACAAAGACAGGCAGACAGATGGAATTCACTTCTTCATCATGTTATTTTTGTATTATAATTATGGGTCTGCTCTGATAAGAGACACGCAAGCTCTATGATGGCAGGGTTCGGGCGGCTTGGTTGGTGGGTTGGGTGGTCTTCGCTGCTGCCCCTCAGGGCCTAGAACCGTACCTGACACACAGTAGGTGATCCATAAGTACTCGGGGGCATCAGAGAAATGTTGGAGCTGCCGCAGGCCCTTGTCGTCTCAGGTCTCTGAGGACGTAGAGAAAGGTAAGTGAGCATTCATCAACCTCACTGGAGGTCTGTATGTGAGCAGAGAATCCCCGGGAGCCAGGGGGGCAAGCAGCTGGCCTGCCCGCTGTCCTTCCCGTGTCCTGCCTGCACCCCAGGACAGAGCTCTTCCCCACCTCCGCCGAGAGCAGCTCTGAACTCTGAACTCTGTGGGTGACACTACCCGTGCCTCTCCCAGATGCCCTTGGATCCTTCTAGCACCCGGAATGCCCCGTCTCCCGGGTCTGTGCTTACCTCACTAGCTAGCACGGCGTTCTGCACAACCTGGCCTTGGGAAGTGTTCGATGTGGCGGCGGGAGACACACTAAGGGGAGAAGGGGAAGGTGAGCAAGACTGAACTCATCTTTCTCCCAGTTACTTGCTTCCCCCTTTTCTCTTCTTTTCTACACAAGTCCAGATTTGGGGGTGGGACTCAGCCTGGGGAAATTCAGAGAGCTGAGCTGACCACACTGGGGCCTGACATCTCCCTGAGCATGTTCATGGGTGTGTGGAGGGACCAGGGGGCCCAGAACACCCCTCCCACCCCAGAAGAACACACCCCCAGTGAGGCAGCTGGGACCTGAGAACTCGCCAGGGGGATCTGCCCAGCCTGTTCCAGTGGAAGCCTTGTCCTTACTGTAGCTTCAGTGACAATCATTCACGTTTCTAGAAAGTTCCATGATCTGCCTTTCTGCACAGACCTCGCAAGGCTGTTATATCCAAGGTTTATTTGGCTTTTCACTTTTAAATGCAGTCACGATTTTTCCATCCTCACTGATCTGGATTAATTTGGCCAAGCCTGAGCTCACAACTTTTAAGCATTCAACTTTTTTTCGTTAAAAAAAAAAAAAAGTCATCAGAAAACCCTCATCCATTTTGCCCGGCTCTAATTCTGGAACTTGGGTATTTTGTTTGAACTGTAGGAAATGCAGTTTGGTGGCCCCATCTCGGTCTGTGTGGGTGCCTCACAGCCAGGAAGTGGTGGGTAGGGACAGACCCCCGAGGCAGAGGGAGCCCTAAGGTTGAGTCATTCCATTTGCTGCCTCTTGGCCATAGGCGTTCAGCTATTGTCACTGCCTCTGGAATGAGTCAGACTCCAAATCCCATGGATACCTTGGTCCCTCCAGAGATCTGGCAGTCCACACGACTAGGACATTTGTTCCTAATTTTTTACCCACGTCCCACTCCACAAGTGACTGGAACTTCCCACTGGGGGTTGCAACCACAAACTAAGACTGCTGACCTCAGGCATAGCTATTTTGGCTTTTGAAGATTCTCAACCCGGAAAATGGAAGTATTTATATTGTTGGCATGTGAGTTAAGAGCTGAGTGGTCTTCTGGGAACATGATAGGTTATTCCATTAACTCTGGGAATCAGACATGATTTTCTCAGCCCCGTTGTTGAAGGTTTCCAAGAAATGCAGCTCTGGGTGACAAAGGGACAAAGAGTGGTTGTCTGAGTTTCAGGGAAGGGAGAAAGTTGAGGCAGTAGACTTGGGGGTCTTTGCCTTTGAGGTAGGGGAAAGTATTCGTCCATGAACCGTCCATGAGTCTCGGGGATTCGGTGTGATGTCTTTAGCTCGCAGGCCTCAGAAGGGAAGCCCCATCCCATAGTCTTGGACCCTGACCACTTCTGAGACATCCAAAGACCAGCAATGCCGTGGGTTCCCTGAAATTCTCAGCCGGGCCTTACCCCTCACTCCCATCCCTCCTTGCCGTGCTGTTGATAAGCAGTAAGCTGCATCTTGCTGTAAGAAGGCTGAGAGCTGTAATGGAAAATGCCAGATCCAAGGCAGTTCCTTTTGGGGCAGCATCAGCCTGAGGCACATTTAGTGGCCTGGTGAGAAATGTTAGCTCCGTTAGGCAGAAACTTTGGTCCATACAGGTCTTTTAGGGGACAGCTGACATCTCTACTTCCCAATTTCAAGGTTTGAGGCATGTGGAAGAATGCGTAGAATTTTCTGGGAAGGGTTGTAGGTGAGGTGGCTTCAGCGACCCCTCTTCCCACACCGCTTCCCAGCCATCACTCCTGCTCCTTAAGGATCAGGCCATCAGCACCACAACCTGCTCAGTCACCTGCAAACCACTTCACTGCATCCACGTCACAAGACTGAGGAAGAGGTAGTGTTCGTTCCCTTAATGCTTTTAGCCACTCACCCGGCTTATAATAAGGACTCGCGAGACCTATTTGTGGCATCAGCAACCTTACAGATAAGCACACACTTATTTTCTTATAGTTCTGGAGATCAGCAGCCCAAAGCCGGCATCACTGGGCCGAAATCAAGGTGTCTGCAAGCTGCACCCTCCCTGGGGGCTCTGGGGAGAATCATCAGTTCCTTAAACCTTCCAATTCCTGGTGCCTGTCACTGTCCTTGGCTTGGGGCCACATCCCTCCAAACTCAGCCTCCATGGCCACCTGGCCTTCTCTTCTGTGATCAAATCTCCGTCTACCTCCCTCTTCTGGGGATGTAGGTGCTTGCACCTCGGGCCCACCTGCACAATCCAGGCTAATCTCCCTGTCTCAAGATTCTTAGTGTAATCATTACTTTTTTTTTTTTTTTTTTTGGCATATAAAAACACACAGGTCCTTGGGGTTATAATGTGACTATCTTTTGGAGAATCAATTTCAGCTTTTCTCAAACTTCAGATGTACAGCTTCAACCCTGGCCTTCATATTGAGCTGGAGGTCTAGATTTCTAACAACAGCACTTCCCATCCCCGGGGCGGGAAGGGAGGGAAGGGCTCTGCGTAGACCCCTCTTTTGAGCCCTGGTGCCAAGAGGACCAGGCAAGGTCTTGCTTTGTCCCTGGGGCAGGTCAGTCTGTGCTCACTCAGTGAGAAAGGCCTGACCACAGTGGAAAGTTTGGGGAGTATCCCAGGGACTGGGGGCGTTGGGCAAGCCTGCTTGGTCTGCATGCCCTGTTTGCTTGTTTTGTCTTTCCAGTTGTCACTGCAGTGGTCCAGGTGGCTGGAATGGTCTGCAGGGTCTGCTCTGTCTGAGCATCTTCACATGTACTCATTTCCTTGCTGTGGCATCTCTGGAGGGGGGCTTCTCGCTAGGAGCAACAACACGCTCCGTATAAGACGTGACCAAAGGCACCGGAGGAACAAAAGATCAGAGGCAGCAGTAAAAACATAACTCACCCCCAGAATAGAGTCTCGGTGTCGGTGGGGAGGGGCATCAAGAAGCCCCATGCTGTGGCTGGTCTCCAGCCAGACGGGCGTCACATGCACACTGTGAAGACACATCTCCCCGGATCGTGGGACTCTCGCCAGGAGCACTCGGCCAGGTACCGTGCACGTGGGTCAGCGCTCAGACGTGCTGGGTGGCATCTGGGCCTTCAGCCACTAACCAGGAAATGAGGTATTCCACGGAGAAGGGGTTTGTGTGTATCAGTGCAGGCTCGGGAGAGGTCCCAGGGCTGCAGAGAAACTGGACGGTTCTATGTGACTCCTGGGAGCTTAGCATGAGGGAACAGCAGCTGCCGTGGAGGGGGGCAGAAGACTGAATTTACATGATGAAGGGAAGGCCAGCGAAGCTGTGGCATCACCTCATTGGCGTTGTGAGGACCAGCTTTCTCGTCTTTAGCAAGAATCTAACATCTCATTTTGATTGTTCCTGCAACTCTGCATGAACGTGACCAAATGCAGGATGTCAGACTTCACCTACTCCTTGTTCCTAACTCCAGATTCGTTGCTCACAGAACCCACCACAAACTAGCTCCTCACTGGAAAAATCACCAAACCCACAGTGCTGAAAAGTAGTCATTATCACATATGCTTTCAATTCAGATGGAGCTTTGCAGGAAACATGGCTAGTCTTCCACGGTTGGCCTCTGTGGCCCCACCTATCTGCGGAAGCAGCTAGAACACTTGCAACCCAGAGCTTTGCCCTCCACTCGCCTGTGGGCATTTACTGCAAAGCGGTGTTGTGGGACCCACAGATGGGCCCCAGGGACTGAAAGCACCGTTCCACATTCTACTTTAAAAATCAAAACAGATACCTAGAGGATTTGTATTTGAAAGAATTCTATTTTCTTTTGCCTATTTATTTTCTCTCTGATTTAATTTTTAATGATCCTAAAATAAATCAAAATAAATCAAAGTGTTGAGTAACATATTCAATTTGTAGAGCATAGATCCACCGCCAACAACTAAATGAGTGTTCTTACAGGCAGTTACAACAGAGTGGTAACGAAGAAGGAGGAAGGGAATCACCCGACAGACTTTGCCCAGCATGACGTGGGCTTCGTGATTATCCTCATGGACAGGCCAAGAATGGTGGCCAACCTAGCAGCTTCAGACCCACTGGGGATTGAAACAAATCAGAAGCTGTTTTGATAATTGGTTGTACCAAAGAGAAGAAACCCATAAATCTGGGTGGGGAGGGAGAATGTTTCATGCTATTTTAAAGTGAAATCTGTTTGAATTGGCTGAGCTTTCTGAGGTTGGCTAGACTTTGCAACTCCACAGGCAGGAACATGGCTGTCTTCATTGTAAAGAACCAGTGATAACACCTATCAAAATCCTAAACTTTGCAGCATGACACAGGAGACTGTGGTCTGTGTACATAAAATACAGAGCAAAAGTCTTTGTTTCTCTCCTCCTAGCCACAAAGTTGCTCCTTTGGTTTCCTTTCAGAAAGCTTTGGGAAGACTTAGAAAGGGATTATTCAGTTCTGGAACCACAGCCTTTGTCCCTTTAACCCCTGTTCTGGGACAGTGTCTCATGGCCTGGCTCTGAACACCATCTCCCCCGCAGCTGGTGGAGTCTCCATCTAGAGATGATTCCTAGCCTTGGTGATCTGCTGGAATCATCTGGGGAGTTTCAATATTGCTGAGGCCTGAGCTCCACCCCAGCATTTCTGGTTAACTTGGTCTGGGGCGTGGTATGAGATTTTTGAAAGCTCTCTGGGTGATCTTCAAGGGGAGCCAGGGTCAAGAACCACTGGTCCTGGGACTCTCCTTCTTTAGCCTTGAAGCCGGTGGCTTTTTCCTATTAAAGATGTATGGTTTTACTTACCCTGGACAAGGACACATAGGATCCCTATGTTATCCTTGGCACCACATTGTCAGCAGGGCCTGAACTGGACCAAGGACTGTCCTGGTGCATGTGGGCAGGTGCTGGTTGTTTCCTTATACTAAAAGAGTATTTGACTAAAGATGGGGTCTTAGTCGGTTAGGGTTGCTATAACAAAAATACCATAGACTGGTGGTTCAAACACCAAACATTTACTTCTCACAGTTAGGGAGCCTAGAAATCCAAGATCAAGGTGAAGGCAGATTCAGTTCTGTTGAGGGTCTCTTTCTGGTTCACAGACGGCTGATTTTCTGCTATGTCTTCACGTGGTGGAGGGGGCAAGAGAGGTCTCTAGGATCTCTTTTATAAGGGCATGAGTCCCACATATGAAGGATCCACGCTCATGACCTAATCACCTCCCAAAGGCCCCACCTCCCAATACCTTCAACTTGGGAGTTAGGATTTCAACATTGGAATTTGGAGGGGGACACAACATTCAGTCCACAACAGAAGGGCTCTCATAAAATGTTCCTGTGATGTCCAGTCAAGACTAGCAGGTGCTTGCTTCCTGGAGGCTGGGAAGGTAGCAAAGATAAGGAATGAAGGAGGATAAGGGGTCCAATTAAACAAATAAAAATGGCCCTAAGAACACTTCTGTGGTGCATGAAGCTAATATGTTTTAGGGAGCCCTATTTAAGAAAAGCAAGATAAAATTAGGAATACAGAAGTAAGAATAGGGCCTTGGAAGATGTGTGGAGTGAGAAGTCCCAGTAAGCTGTCTATAAACCCCATTTGGCTGAAATGAGTGATCAGTGTAGCCGCACGGTGGGATCAGGGATGGTTGTTGAATGTGATGGGGTTGAAGCACACTTTCCATATGGAGAGAAATTTGTAAAATATTCATTGGAATTAAAAGGGTCACAGAACAGCATGTAAAATCCTGCTCCATTTTTATAAAATGCTATATGCACACTCATTTTAAAGTGTGTTTTATAGT
Organism: Halichoerus grypus; assembly: GCF_964656455.1. Classification (NCBI taxonomy): domain Eukaryota; kingdom Metazoa; phylum Chordata; class Mammalia; order Carnivora; family Phocidae; genus Halichoerus; species Halichoerus grypus. Next base: position 190,165,197 of record NC_135715.1, read on the forward strand.
CCAATAGAAAAATGCACGTTGGGTTTCCTATAAGCTATGGGACCTCAGGCCAAGGAGCGAGGTCACCGGACAGGAGATGTCACCGCCAAGCAGGACGCAGTGCCGGCGCTATGGGATTGGTGCATCCAGACCCAGTGCAGCTCATGGCTGGAGCTGCGGGCCCTCCAGTCCATGGTAGAATGACATAAAACTCCTTGCACGTTGCCTATGAACTATCTCCTTATTAGGCTTGAATGATCTCTTTTTTGGGAGGAGAGAAGAGGTGATTTCATTCATCCAATTACCTGCAATCTATATATATTATATCACTAACATATTGCAGCGATTTCAATGATTCCTATGTGCTATACCATGAGCACGTATGACCACAGACATCAGGAGAACTCCAGGAGACACCTTTCCTATATGAGAGCAAAGAGGAGGTGGGGAGGATCATGGGTGTCCACACGGCACATTCCCTGAGAAACACTTGGTGCATGTTGGATTTTCTAGATATGACATGGAACATATCTCTTCCGGCAACATCTAACTGATCCCTACAACCCCAAACGCCGCCTAGCCTGGCATCCAGAGGGCTTGTTGTTCCTCCCCACACAGACATGTCTCTGCCTCACACACCGGTTGCTTCAATGTGGTCATAGGCTTCCTTATGCTCACGGAAGCTTGTAGTACAGATCTTTCCAGGAGTGCTCACAAAATAAAGTCTACCACTAGGGAAAAACCCCTTGTTGGTGTAATATCAGACCTGGGCATACCATGGGCCACAGGAGGAGGACAATGAGAGCATCATGATATGCACCCCCCTTTCCCGATGCAGTGACAGCAGCGAATTCGCAGTGACCTGAGCAGGAAGCAATGCTCTGTCCGCAACACTGGGATACGGTGTCTGGCATGCTCAGAAGAATCCAAAGACCCTGATCTAGAGGTTTTGGGTTTTATCCCTTGCTATGGTCTAGACACAACCCATGTCAGAGAAACATCAGAGGCAGTGCTTACAACAACGCCCCTCCCCACCCAAACGAGGAAATGATCTCTGAAAATTGCAAACATATGCTGACGAGACCAATAATATATGTGTTTGCACACAGCGGGGCTGTCCCCACCACAAACTCTCACCAGGCCTCTCAGCCATGTCCATAGGACCCACAGGAGCACCGACGTCTCCTTGCAGCTTCAAACAAATTGAATGTTGTTTCCTTTTCTTTCTTTCTTTCTTTTTCTTTCTTCTTTCTTTCTTTCTTTCTTTCTTTCTTTCTTTCTTTCTTTCTTTCTTTTTCTTTCTTTTTCTTTCTTTCCTTTCCTTTCCTTTCCTTTCTTTTCTTTTCTTTTCTTTTTCAGTTGTAATCATGCTCCATGTTCACATGGCTTTGATTAGCGGGCACACACACGCTCCAAACCTAATGTCATCTGCGGCTTTTGATTCTATTTTCCCTTTATGGAACGGAAAAATTGTAGTGTCCAGCCTGGAGATGGTTTGTCTTTGTTTTTTTGGCAGCCCCACAGCAGAGCTGGCACGGGGGGATGGAAGGGAGCAGAGACTCCTGACTGCTGGGTTCTTGGGACAGTAGGCTGGCCCCAAGCCCAGTCTCCTTCATGTCCCCATCTCCCCTTGGCAAAGGCCCTCCTCTGCCTTCTCAACAGGCCCTCCATACACATACCCCTATGAGAGCAGCTGAGGAATCAGTGTGCTCAAATCTTGACAGCCCAAGAGGGACAGGACACAAGGAGGGTGAGATTGCATATTCCTAATTCCTAAAGACAATTTGTGGACACTACAGTATTTGACACGAAGATGGCCCTTGCATGGAGGGGATTTCTTGGTGTGCCCCACAGCAATGATGAAGGCACCCTTCGAAGGTGCTCCCCAGAGAGTGGCTCTAGGAGAATGCTTGCTGAGTTTTAGGGTGATTCCTTCCAGAGAATGATGATTCCTTCCTCACCACCATTCTTGACCCTCTTTTCTTTGACCTATACTAAACCATTAAATACAGCTCATTTTCTTTTAGAAGAAGCAATGAGGGTCACCTGGGTGGCTCAGTCAGTTAAGCGTCTGCCTTCAGCTCAGGTCATGATCCTCGGGTCCTGGGACCGAGCCCCACGTCCAGCTCCCTGCTCAGTGGAGAGCCTGCTTCTCCCTCTCCCTCTGCCTGCCGCTCCTCCTGCTTGTGTTCTCTCTCTCTCTCTCTGTCAAATAAATAAATAAAAACTTCTTTAAAAGAAGAAGAATCAAAGAAAAGATAACTTCTGAGGGAGACATCTTTCAGAATATGATAATGAGAAAATGGCAGACAGCAGTGGACTTGCGTGGAAGAGCAGTGAAGAGGGACAGAAGAGTCTCTGCAGGAAGGCCTCCTAAGACCAAGTTAAGAGAGGAGAATGGTGCCCTCCATGTGCGGAAGAGGTGACACCAGGTTCTGTGCCAACTGTGAGAGTTAATCAAGGACATCTTTACATAATGAATCTTGATCTGCAGTCACAGAAGATACAAGTAATTTGAATAATGTGCTGATTAAAATCTGTAGCATATCAGTGGAATTAGATCCAAATGCTGATAAGTAGAGGAAATGCAAGGTTATTGCATTGTCATGGGTGGTCAAACAATATAATTAATGGCACACTGAACCTTCTGTGTCAGTCATTCTTCATTAGGAAGTGGTTCCAAGTGCCAGGTATTGTGCCGGCACCAATGGGCATCCATTCAAGGAGAGGAATGAAACTGGCATAACCTGCCCTACTTTCCCAAGATACACACGGGACCTTTTTCCTTTTTGTTTCCTATTAATTGCTCAGATCATCATCTTTCCTACTACATACTCGATACACCCTTCCCTCTCCTAATTTATCCCAAATTTCAGTCCAAGGGGCTTTAAGCTTGAGTCCAAAGGCTCAGTGGAAAAATACATGGAATCTATCATTCCACTTGCACACAAGGGTGATCACGGGGAGCAGATGTCTCTTATCTGACAGCTGAAATTGCCTGTGCACAGCCACAAGCATGACCCTCTTGATGGTCCAGGCTTTACCCATGGTTGGGCTCCAAAGTTGTGTTCATTCATTCAACAAACATTAATGAGAAACTGACTATGTGTGAGGCACTATTCTTGTTTCTGGGGTTACAGCCGTGAACAAAACAGACAAAAATTCTTCTGTCCTCTTTCCAGGCGTAGAGATGGAAAAAAATAAAATAAGTTATAAATTACTTCTAATTAAATCAGGAGTAGAGGGGCGCCTGGGTGGCTTAGTTGGTTAAGTTTCTGCCTTCAGCTTAGGTCATGATCCTAGGGTCCCAGGATCAAGTCCTGTGTCAGGATCCCTGTGCAATGGGGAGTCTGTTTCTCCCTCTCCCTCCCACCACTTGTGCTTCCCCCGCCCCTCTCTCAAATAAATAAATAAAAATTTAAAATATAAATAAATAAATAAATAAATCAGGGGTAGAAAATATTAAGGCAGAAAATGCAGTAGGGATGGGAGACAAAGGTTTGGAGAGGAAGGGGTGAAAGGTCTTAAGTAGGGGCATGAAGAAAGTGAGGGGGCTTGTCCTGCAAATATGGCTGAGGAAAGAGCTTTCCAGGCAGAGAGAACAGCCAGTGCATAGGTCCTGAGGCAAGAGTGAACCTGGCTTCATCTAGGAAGAGAAGAAAGCTGGTGAAGCTGAGGACACTGGTCAGGGAGGCAGAGAGGAAATGAGGATCATGTTTCATTGTTCACCATCAGTTCTCAGCTCTGGGCATGAAAGCACAAGCATTGTGACAGCGTAGCAGGATCAGGGGATGCCAGCTTTGCCAACATCCCTTCCCATGGCAAATCCTTAGACCTTTGTGCCTGATGGGATCATTCCCCAGACATCTGCTTCTCTGATGGTAAATTTTAATGATATTCTTCAAAATGTGTGTTATAATCCTGCTTTTATAAAAGGCATATCTAAAGCTGAGATAGATTAAATAATTTGTATAAGTAATAAATAGTAAATGAAGTTTTAATCTAGATCAGTTTATTGTCTTTCAATCCACCAGTCTTCTCTTACTCTGAAGAGTAAGGTCACAGTCCAGGAAAAGAAGGGCATATGTTAAAAATACACTGTAAAAGTAAGAGAGAAAACCTTGGTACTCAGGAAAGAGCTCTTCACAACCCTATCTGGAACTTGAGGCTAAACAAGGATGGACTCTACAGAAGTTGGCCAGGAAAAGTTTCAATGAAGGGGTGACATACAAAAAAACAAAACCATACAAAACCTTGAAGAACAAGGCAAAGATGCCCACTTTCATCATGTCTGTTGGGAATTGTGTTGACGGTCTCAGCCATTGCAATAAGGCAAGAAAAAGAAATAAAAGGTTTAAAGATCACAGAAGAAGAGGTAAATACATACAGTTGGAATGGCTTCCTCAGAATTGTCCCAGCAGGGGTTGAGGAGGAGAGGGCATTTATCTATCCATTCCCACCTCCCCCATTTGTTCATGGCTATTCCCAGTGGCCTCCCCTGCCACCCTTCAGACCTGGTTCTGCACACAGCCAAGCAAACTCCCAGAGCACAGGACAGAAAGAGAAGAGGGCCACAGGTGCTTGTTGTGGGATACACCACACACACGGATGCAACCTACATAAACCACACACATACACTTATACCACACAAACACTACACAAAACCACATAAATACTACCATCCATAACTGCAGGAGGCCTTAGAAGACAGAGACCATCATCCCAGCGTTGCCTACAGTCAGGAATTAGTGAAAACTGCCACCTCTCACTACTAACTAATATTACATTGGGTGTTCTAGCCCCTTGCATAAAAAAAAGTAAATGAAGAAAAGATGTAAATATTAGAATGGAGTATAAACAGTTCCACTGTAGTCAATTGTTATAGAATTACTGTAGAGTAAATCAAGAACTAAAAATGAATTAGAATCAACAAATAGTTTCAGTAAGGTGTCAAGTTAAAAAATAATCCCCCCCACACACAACACACATCTAAAACATCCACCATGTACACACAAACACACCTCACATACACCACACACAGACCAAACATACCCCACAAAAACAACAAACATAAACCACACACACACACCACACACCATCACACATACACAACACACACACCAAAAACAAACGATGTATACACCACACATATGCCAAACACAGAAACTACACACATACTACATACATACCACATTTATAGAACAACACACCACACACAAACCACACATATACTACAAATACAAACTCCACACACACCACACTTATACCACAACACGCCACACACACACCACACACATGGGTGCAACCTACATAAACCACACACACACACTTATAACACACAAACACTACACAAAACCACATATATACCACTTCCACATTATAGATATACTGCACACAACCCAACATATATATCACACACATTCCACACATATAGCATACACACAACACATACACCACACTCACAGGACACATATATCATACACACACACCACACACACACCACACACAAACCACACATATACCAAACACCCCACACAGAACTCACGTATACCACACATGCGCGGGGCATATACCACATACACCACACCCACAGAACCCATGGCACACCCTTACCACATACACCCCACACATATACCACACACACATATACCAAAAATAATAATAACACCCCCCAATAGCTTTCCCATATGTCGTCAGTAGCAGTCTTGAAAATAAAAGGAGGAAGAATTTATCCACAATAGAAATAGAATATAAAAGAGCTAGATGTAAACACTGAAAAAGACCTTCATAACTTTGGCATCATGGGGAAGGGGCATTGTACCTGTACTCACCATCCTGCTTTTTGTTTCTCTCAGATAAATACTGTATTCAGTGTACATTTTTTAAGGATTTATTTATCCATGAGAGAGAGAGAGGCGAGGGAGGGGCAGAGGCAGAGGGACAAGCAGACTCCCCACCGAGCTTGGAGCCCGACTCAGGGCTCCATCCCACGACCCTGAGATCATGACCTGAGCTGAAACCAAGAGTCAGATGCTGAACTGACTGAGTCACCCAGGCGCCCCCAGTATACATTTTATGTCCTGTGAACTCTGCATTCATTTTGTATTCTGCTCTGTTTCCCTGAAACAGAATTATACATGAAGGCTCCCCGCCCAA